>NC_092872.1:429295285-429597785 GCF_028372415.1 Notamacropus eugenii
TGCCTTTTAGTGCATTCTTCTCCTCATTGGCTTTTTGAACTTCTTTTGCCATTTGGGTTAGTCTATTTTTTAAAGTTGTTATTTTTTTCAGCATTTTGGGGTCTCCTTTTGCAAGGTGTTGACTCATTTTTCAAGATTTTCTTGTATCACTCTTATTTCTCTTCCCAAGTTTTCCTCAACCTCTCTTACTTGACTTTCAAAGTCCTTTTTGAGCTCTCCATGACCATTTCATATTTTTTGGGAGGTTAGAAAGCATAGGAATAAATGGAGCGTTTCTTAAAATGATAAGTAGTATAAAACGATAAGTAGTATCTATCTAAAACCAGCAGCAAGCAATATATGTAATGGGACTAAGCTAGAAGTTTTTCCAAGAAGATCAGGGGTAAAGTAAGGATGCATATTATCACTCCTATTATTCAATATTGTACTAGAAATTCAAGCTATAATAATAAGACAAGAAAAAGAGATTCAATGAGTTAGAAAAGGCAATGAAGAAAAAAATATTTGCTCTTTTAAGATGATATGATGATATACTTTGAGAATTCTAAATAATCAACTAAAGAAACTAGTTAAAACAATGAATAACTTTAGTAAAATTATAAAATATAAAATAATTCCATATAAATCATTAACATTTCTATAGATTACCAAAATGTACAGCAGCAGGAGACAGAGAAGTTCCATTTTTAAAATAACTGCAGCCAATGTAAAATACTTTGGAGTCTTCCTGCTTAGATAAACCCAGGAACTATATGAAGACAATTACAAAATACTTTTCATACAAATAAAATCTAAACAATTAAAAGGGATAATCAAGGAAGCTACATTTTGGTGAAAGGTATCAGAGACAATGAAAATTATCAAACATTTTTATAGTAAGTTTCTGTCATAATGGACTCATTTCTCAAATATGTAGAGAACTGAGTCAAATTTATCAGAATAAAAATCATTGCTCAGTTGATAATGGTCAAAGGATATGAATGGGTAGTTTTGGGCAGAAGAAATCAAACAGTCATATCAAAAAGTGCTCTAAATAGCTCTTGATTAGAGAAATACAAATTAGAACAACTCTGATGTACTGCCTCACATCTATCAGAAATGACAAACGCTGGAGAGAATGAGGAAAAATAGGTACACTAAGAAATTATTGATACAGTTGTGAAATGATCTATCCATTCTGGAGAGCAATTTAGCACTTTCCAAAGGGTTATCAAGCTGTGCATACCCTTTAAACCAGCAATGCATTATACATACATACATATATATATATATGTACATACATATATATACACATATATACATATATATATATATATATATGGAGAGAGAGAGTTGATGTACTCTGAGTGCAAATTGATGTATACTATTCTCACTTTATTTTTCTTGCTTTTTTTGTAATATGCTTAATATGGAAATGTTTTACATGATCGCATGTATACAAGTGATATAATATTGCCTGTTTTCTCAATGGTTGAGGGACGGAATTGGAGTAAGGGAGATAATTTGAAACTCATAGTTTAAAAAGAGGAGAATGTTAAAAATAATAACTAATTTTTGAAGAGAAAAAAAGATACTTTGGAAATACGGGTTATTGTTAGCTGGCCCCTTTCCTCATTTTTGTTTTAAAGCCCTTTCAATCAGATAAAGCCTTATTTATTAATCAGATCAGATGTATTAGATCCTTTCCTGGTCTGACCTGAAATTTTCCTTTGAGCCACTTTTGAAGAAAGCTTGCTTTGTGAGACCTATGGTGCAACCAAGATTGCACGGGAGAGCCTATCAACTTATGAAAACAAGTTATTTTCCATTTCTGTCCCTTAGTACAGTCAAGCCATTTGCATGTTAGAGACAGAATCTGCCACAGACTCCCATTTGGTTACCTTCTGCAGTCCAAGTGACTTTGCCCTTTTCTTCATGCCAGAAACAACTCCTAAAGGGATCAGGTTAAGTAGTAGAGACTTCTCTTTTCATCACTGAAGGAATCATTGGGATCTGGAAGGCACTTGCTACCAAGCCTATAGCTTTGAACTTGCAAACACTCTAGTCTCCAGTCTGGTAAGAACTATTATGAGCAATAATTATATGAGATAATCCCTATCTTCATACATCACTTTCCACTTTCTTATGACTCCTTAGGATCACTTACAGACCAGATGTAGGGCACCTGATAACTGTGATTCTACTTGCTCTATGTTGCTCACTACTTACACTTGGTGATATTGGGCAACACTCTCCCACTTATGGACCTTAATTTCTGTATCTTTAAAATAAAAGGTGGAAATAAGTGGTCAAAAATCCCATCATAGATCTTTTTACATTCTAAGGCTTCTTCTAGCTCTGATTTTCCAGCTCATATTCTAGTTTTCCTTTCAGATCTTACAATCTATGCTCAAAAGTCCCTTTTACCTTTGACATTTTGTGTTTTGTAGTTCAAGTCCCATGAGGGCTGGGGACAAAGGGATGCCAGCGGGAGGGATGTGGGAATAGCAAATGGTGACTTTTAATATTTGTAGGGCTGCCATGTGAAAGGGAGGTCAGATTTATTTCATTCAGCCCACTGAAGAAGAACTAGAAGCGATAAGCAGAAGTTAAAAGGAAGGTAAATTTAGACTTGAGGTCCAGCAAAACCTCTTGGCAATAAGATCTGCCTAAGAGAGAAGTCAGTTGTGTTAGGAAGGGGCAGTCATTGAAGGTCTCCACATCTTGTCTGGCTCATCAATTGTCATGTATGCATAGTAGAGATTGCTTTGGTGGATGGGTGGCCACCGAGGTTCCTTTCAAAATTGAAATTTTATTTTTCTATGCTGCTGTACTTTAGAGATTCCATTCAGGTAAATTTCACAAACATTTCCAAAGTTTCTACTATGTACAATTTTATCTTCTTTGTACTACACTTTCAGTTTTGACATTGTATATTTTAAGGTCCTTCTCACTTTGACAATTCATGTTCTATGGTGACTTCCTGCTTTAACTTTAAGTGCTGTGTATTCTAAGATCCCTTCCAGTTATGATATTTGGTAGTCTATGTTGTAGAGTCTCTTTCAGCTCCAAAATTGCATGTTCTATATTCTAGAGTCCCTTTCAGGATGAAAGTTCCACGTCCTATGTTCTAAGTCCTCTTTCAGCCGCAACTTTCTATGAAGCACGTTTGAAAGCTTTGATGTTGCAATCCTTGTTTCCATCCCTGCCACTTTATTGAAACCCTTCTTTCCAAAGTTACCAGTAATTTTTAAATTGATGGATCTGATGGCCTTTTGTCAGTCCTTATTTTTCTTGTTTTCACTATTAAGTTGACTGACTCTTTGTGACCCTGAATGGAGTTTTCTTGGCCAAGAACTGGAGTAGTTTGTCATTTCCTTCTCCAGTAGGTAAAGGCAAACAGTTTTTCAGTGACTTCCCCAGGTTTACGCAGATAGTGTCTGAGGCCAGATTTGAACTCAGTTCTTCCTGACTCCAGGCCCAGTGTACTATCCTGTGAGCTATCTAGCTGCTTCTAACTTTCTTGATTCTCTTTATTATTTGACATTGCTGCCAGCCAGTTCCTTCCTTCTGCATACTCTTGTCTCTGACACTACTGTGCTGTGATACTCATGCCTGTCTGACTGATCATTCCTAGTCAACTTTCATGATCTCTATTGATTCTCTAAACCTTATGTGTGGTTGTAAGCTAGGGTGTGTATTTTTGGCTTCTTTCTCTATAACACTCTGTCTTGCTGATCATGTCAGCTTTCATGAGTTTGACTGTTGTTTCTATGTACATGACCCACAAATCTATATATCTAGCTGTGATCTTGCTTCTGACCTCCAGTCCTGAATCTCCAACTACATGCTAGGGACCTGTGCCTGAATGTCCCATAGGCATTTAATCTTTTCCCTTAAAGCTGCTTTTCTATTTTTGTTGAGGTCACTACAATTTTTTTGCCACTACAGTTTCCAATCTTAGAGTCATCCTCAACACTTCACTCAGTTTATTGATACTCAATCAGTTTGCAATTTATTAATTCAACTTTCTATTTACTCACACGTCTATCACCTTGGTTTAGGCCCCTATCACCTCTCACCTGGAATATTAATATAGACTCCTAATTGCTTTCCAGAATCCAGTCTCCCTTCTCTCTAATCCATCCTCCACACAGCTGCCAAATTTGTATTCCTAAAGCTCAAATCTGACCATGTTACTTCCCTGCTCAAGAAGCTTGATTGGTTCCCTTTGGTTGATATGGAATCATACAAATTCTTCTCTTTGGCATTTAAAGTCCTTTACAAACTTACCCCAACCTATCTTTTCAGTCCTAATGTATACTAATCTCCCTCACATACTCTAGTAGCTAGGTGGTACGATGGATAGAACACAGGGCCTGAAGTCAGGAAGACCTGAGTCCAAATCCAGTCTCAGGCATTTACCAGGTATGTGAACCTGCAAATGTCATTTAACCTCTGTCTGCCTCAGTTTCCTTAGCTATAAAATAGGGATAATGATAGCACCTACTCCTCAGGATTGCTGTAAGAATCAAATAAGTTAATATTTGTTAAGCACTTAGTACATTGCCTGTAGGCACATGGTAGGATCTTAATAAATGCTTGTTTCCTTCCTTTCTTTTGCCCTCCTTAGTTGGTCTGCCTCTTTCATGGCAGACTCTAAGGCCCTCTTCCTCTTCCTCACAAAAATTAGCTGCAAACAGACTAGACTGGGGTGGAAAACCGTGGCCTAGAAGGTCACATGTGGCCTCAAGGCCACAGGTTTCCTACCCATGGACTAGACCATTTCTATACCACTTTCCAGTTCTGATAAACTATGTCCTATCTTTTAAGGTCACTTCTGCCTCTATTATTGTATTTTCTAAGGTCTCTTCGAACTCTGCCAACCTTTCACTATGACTTTTGAGTGTGGTATGGTTGCCTGGTCCTGGCCCTTACTCTTTTTTGTGCTGCCCTTGGCTAGACTTTCTGCCTGGCTTGCTTCTGACTACAGAACCATGGGAGAGTGGGCAGTCTATCTCCCAAAGAATCTTATTCATGACCCTATGAGGGATGTGGGGGAAGAGGGTAGCCACAAGGAACTGTTTCAGTAACCCAACTCTGAAAATCACTGGCTGGGAGCGGGGTGGGGGGGGTGGGTCAGTTATGCTGTGAGGCATGGGTGGACAGAGAGCCCAAGACATAGGATTGTAGTCTCTAGACCACCATGAGAAGAAAACAGGCCCAGCCCAGTCCCTGTTGTTGATATCCTGTGCAAAGCCTCATTTTCCCATCTCCAGGTGCATTTCTGTCTGGTGACTGAGCCCTTTTCCTGGTTATGGGTCAGGTTATTTTATCTTGTTTTCCACTCCTAAGTAGGAGGGTCCCTGCTATTCCACCCACACTCATTCCATCCCTAAAAATACAAATCATTCCCCAGCAGTGTGTCACAAGCAGAAGCATTGTGATATTCTCTCTAGTAGTGTCTCCCTTCTTCTTGTAGGCTAGGATATGACTAGAACTCAAAGACCTGAGATAACCCATAGAATTCCCACATCACAAAAGGGGACTACTGCGAGCAGAGAAGTTGTCATGCGTACCTGAGGTAGTTTAGGTCAATTTTGCTGCCAGGTGGATGGATCTGGGATCCAGCTATAGGCCTTTGGACAAGAGGGCAGTAAAAGCTGTTTTTACGATTTTGGAAAGGAGCTCCTGAGACCCTCCACTTCTTCCAGACTCAGTTTCCTCATTTGTATAAAGAAGATAATACTCACATTTCCTTCACAAAGTTGTTAGGAGAATTAAATAAGACAAAATATATAAAGTGCTTTGCAAACCTTAAAGCACCATAGAAATGTGAATATATAAAATGTATTCATGTTCAACTAGTATAATTTGGCAGATCCAGATCAAGAACCCAGATTGTTCTGACTTTAAACAGTGTTCTTTTTAATCAGAGAGCTTTAGTGAAGTAAAAGTTACATATCTGTTTTGTGAACTGGGCCATGGAAAAAAGGCTTCATAGAAGAAATGGTGCTTGAGCTTGGCCATGAAGAAAAAGTAGAATTTATACTGGCAGAGACAATAGTGTGGGGAGGGGTAGAATTCCAGACAAGGATAATGGCATGAAATCAGGCCTGAGGCAGGGAGGGGTGAAGTCCTTTTGGAGCCTTGGACACTTACTAGGTATGTGACCTGGGGCTAGCTATCTAACTCTCTCTGTCTCAGTGTCTTCATTTATAAAATGGGGATAATAGTGGCACCCAACTCTCAGGCTTGTTATGAGAATAAAATGAGATAATATTTGTAAAGCACTTTGAAAACTTTAAAATATTATTTAAATGGTAGTTGTTGTCTGAGTGAAAAGAGAGAGCTAAATCTGGATTAGTAACCTGTCAGTAGATGATATAAGGTCTTGACTACCAGATTAGGGATTTGAGTTTTATTCCAAGTGTGCCAGAAACATAGGTTTGATGAGGGAAGTGACAAGCAAACAGAGAGGTTCTAGGAAGATTAACTTATTCACATATATAGTAGCAGATGGATTGAAGAGAGAAGAGATTGAATATGGCAAGACTACTTACTCAAACTATGAACCATAAACAAACCCCAATCCTTTTCACAAACTTCATTTTTTCATTTCCTCATTCTTTTTTATTTCTGAAAACTGAAATATCTCTAAAAACCATCTGGAAATCTCCTTTATTTCCCATCTGCCTTGGTTCCTCTACCAGATTAGTACTAATATGATACAAATGCTCAGCCAACTTCTGCAACACCATCCTACACACACACACGCTGGGAAAAGAGACACTGAAGAGAGTATCCAATTTCCTTTTGCACA
Source organism: Notamacropus eugenii (assembly GCF_028372415.1). Lineage (NCBI taxonomy): Eukaryota > Metazoa > Chordata > Mammalia > Diprotodontia > Macropodidae > Notamacropus > Notamacropus eugenii. The sequence continues at coordinate 429,302,088 of NC_092872.1, forward strand.
AGGAAGGAGCTGAGGATGAGGATGATGGCCAAGATTTGGGCACTGGCATCTCTGCTGCTGGTGATGCTCAGCTCAGGAGTTGGCACCACCAATCCAGGACTAGTAGCCAGGATCACTCAGAAGGGACTGAACTACGGTAAGAGAGCATTTTCTTTTGCTCAGGGTCACCTATTTTTAACTTTTGATCATCCACTTTCCATAAGTTATTCATTTCATTATCAGTTGGGGACCTGTCCAAATACTCCAAGCATCCTTTAATGTCCAGTAAGGGTCAGGTATTCAGGAATTTATGCCAACTCTTTCTGCACCCTCTTTTAGGGGTTCCATAGACACAATGAGCTCTTTTCCCCCACACAGACTTTGCACATTCCACAGAATCACAAAATCTAAGAACTGGAAGGCACTCCAGCACCCATCTATTCTATAACCACACACAAATGGAATCACCACTCAAAAATATCCAACAAATTGTCTTCTATTCTCTACTCAAAGACCTTCAAAGTGGGAGAACACATCACTTCTCTAACTAGTCCATTTCATATTTGGATAGAGCTAATTGTTAAGAAGGTTTTGCGCCACCCCCCCCCCCCCCCCCCCCCCGGCGCAACACATACACCTTCCCCCTTCAAGCCTAAAATAGCCTTTTTGCAACTTTACCCATTGTTCATGGTTCTGTCCTCTAGGGACAAACAGATCAAGTCTAATCCTCCCTCCAAGTGACAACCCTTCAAGTAGTTAAAGACAGTTATCAGATCCCTCTGGTCCCTCTTTTCTCCAAGTTAAATGTCTTCACTTCTTTCAATTGAGCCCATATGTTATGGACTCAAGGACCTTCATCACCCCCATTGCCCTTCTCTGGATGTTGGAGTTTTTTTTTAATGGTGATGCCTAGAAGTAAAAACAATATTCTGGACAGTGTTGGACAATGACAGAGTGTGATGTGAATATCACCTCCCTAATCCTGGAATTATGTCCCTCTTAAAGCAGCCCAAGATTGCATTAGCTGGTTTGGCAACTAGATTTATCTGCTTAAAAATATTGAGACTGCAATCCACTAAAACCTGTCAATCTGTTTCAGAAATAACTGCTATCTGGTCATGTCTCCTTCATCTTATACTTGTGAAGCTAATTTTTTTTGTTCCTAAATGCAAGACTTTATATTGATCCCAACTGAATTTCATTAGACCCAGAATATTGATGTAGTCTGTAAAGATTTTGGGGGAGATCCTGACTATGTCATCAGGTATGTCATCTGTCCCTTTTGGCTTGTCGTTATTTGTACATTTAATGAATATATCATCTACACCTTTATCCAAGTCATGGATAAGAATGTTAAACAAGAAAAAAACCTAGTGCAGACTTCTAGGTTCCTCTACTGGAGATATCCTGGCATGTTTACAAAAAAAAATATTAACAATTACTCTTTGAATCAGGTCATCTAACTCATCCTGAGCCTATCTGATTATATTATCATCTAATCCATCTCTCTCCATCTTCTCTCCATGAAAGAATAACAGGAAATACTTTACCAAAAGCTTTGTTCAAATCCAGGCAAATTATAGCCATAGCAGTCTTCTTATCTACTAGTTTAATTATTTCTACACTGATGATTCCCAGATCAATATATCCAGCACTAATCTCTCTTCTGAGCTACTATCACACATCACCAGTTGCCTTATGGACACCTGGAATTACATTTTCCATAAGCTTCTCAAACTCAACATGTTCAAAATAGAATTTATTATCTTTCTGCCAAAAATGTTTTCATCTTCACAACTTCCCTAGTCCCTTCAAGGACGCTGCTATCCATCAAGATTTTGGTGTAACCCTCAATTGCTCACTCTCTCTTACCCCACATATCCAATTTCTATTTCATGATACTTTTACCTTTACAACTTCTCTTGCATACAATTCTTTCTCTATACTCTCACCCTGAGTTCAAATTCTCATTACTTTGCTCCTGGACTATTGCAATAGCCTTCAATCTGGTCTCCCTGCCTCAAGTCTTTCTCCATTCTAATCTATCTCCCACTTAACTGCCAAGGCAATTATTTCAAAAGCACTGATGTGAAGAAGTCACTTCCCTACTCAGTGAGCTCCAGTGGCTCCTAATTACATCAAAACCAAAATATAACATTCTCTGTTTAGTACTTAAAATGATTCATAATCTGTCATCTTCCAACTTTTCCAGTTGTCTTATAATCTACTCTTTTCCATGTCCTCTGTGTTATAGCCACAATGACCCTGCCTGCCATTCCACAAAACACATCATCTCTCATCTCCGTGCCTTTTTATTGATTGTTTCCCATGCCTTGAAAATTCTGCTTCTCATCTCCACTTCTTAGCCCCTTTCATTTCCTTTAAGTCTTGTCTCACATCCTACCTCCTCCTTGACTCCTTTCTTAGCCCTCCTACCTGTTAATGCCAACGCAGTGAGCACATTAGATATATTTTGTACATACCTTGTATCTATGCCAGTTGTTTATTTATATTGTCTCCCCTATTAGAACATAAGCTCCACGAAGGAAAGAACTATTTTTTCCCTTTCTTTGCATCCCCAACACTTAGCAAAGTGCCTGGAACAAAGTAAACATTTACTCACTTGCAAACTTGGTCCAGAAATCCAAACATCATTCTCAGACATCACCTTTTTAGCCATTTGTTTACTTACCAAATTAATTTTTCTCCCCTATATCCTTTTTCTTAACTGGGTAATAGTGAGGAAAACACAAGCTATGCCTCCAAAATCCTCAAATTCTTGGTCAATATTGTTGGCAATATTCTTAGGTTCTTTCTCAAAGGTTCATTTGTGCCTGCGTGGATCACCTGAAATGGATAGTTGTTATTGGCTTTGATAATTCTTGGAAGGTTTTCTGTTAAATCTTGAATACAAGTCCTGGGAAGACAAGAGACTTCTCAGTTGTTATCTAGTTGACAGACAGCTACTTCAGTACCCCTAAACAAGGAATCGCCAATGCCTATTGCTCCTCTCTTCTTCCTCTGCTCCTTAATGGATGTTTCACTCATATGATAGTTTTTATGCCTCTCTCATATCATTCTCAGGACAAACAGCTTCTTCCCTCCTCAGAGCATCCTCTTCTCTTCTCTTCAAGAGGAGTTTCAAATCTGTTTCAGATGTCCCTTCCCTTTCTCTCCTGTTTTAGATTTGCACATTTTCTTTTATCCTAGCAAAGGTCTTCTACTGTCCTCTACCACAGATCTCATTGTGTTCCCATTGAAGTCTCACTTCTATTTCCTTTAAGACCATTTCATTCTTTCTAGCAATCTGAAATGTTGAGAGGTGTGCTTTGAGTTTCATTACTCCTTCCAAGAGGGAGCTCAGCTTATATTTGGAACACAGATAAGACTCAGTCAGCTGTGACAGAAATGCAAACATGGGACCCTCAATTAGAGTCCCAGCACCATTTCTATTATTCTCCATGATGGTAGAGATTTTTAGATATGTTTCTTTGAATGACTTGTGGGTGCTTACACTTTGACATTAAGCACCCAATTAAAGCTTTGACAGCAAATTACCATCTCTTAATAACTTGACCAACCCATTTAAATATTGTGTTCACAACTACACAGTCGTATCTACCCTTCAGCTTTGCATCAACTTCCCTCTGTTTCACCAAGTTGCCTGATGTACCTATCTACTTTATCCATTTGCTTAACACTTCCTGACCTTGCCTTGTCATACCAATTAGCTTCTACTTACTCTTCTTGAGTTTCTCTCCCTGTTCAACTCTCTAATCTTCCTCCATCCCCCTTAATTCTTCAATATTTTCCTATATTGTCCTTGATCCTGCCTCTTTCAATTAAAAGTAGAATCTGAACTAGAATCTGTATCTTTAGTTTGAGATCCTTCAAGTTTTCCTCAAGTTCTCAAATTTTTCTTCCTCCATTTCAACCTCTGACCTACTTCAACGGTCCAAACCCTTCCAAGTTATTGACACAATTTTCTTCATATCAATCTGTCTTCTGTTTCTCTTCCTTTCCCAGAGAACCTTGAGAACTCATATCTCTGAAGTGTTTCCCACCTCCATCCCCCAGAGGACAATAATTGCAACCACAAGCATTTCTATAATACTTTAAGGCTTATGCAATCAATGTAACATACTGTACTTGGGTAAAGAAACTTAAGATCTGTTCTCATCTCTGCCACCAAATGGGCATGCAAAGTAGAAGAGTCAGATGACATTTTCCAATTTCGGTTTCTATGTTCCATTTTCCAAAGTCCTTTCCAGGTGAAACACTTTGTGTTCTATATTGTCAGATCTTTTCTAGTTGTAAGACTCCATATCATACCGGACAACTTTTAAAATTCGTGTTAGATACTCCCTTCTAGTTCTGATATTTGGTGGTTCTACTGCATGTTCAATAACAATTTGTTGAATGAATGATGAATGAACGATTTCATAGAATTGGTCAGATTTCCTTTCCTTTCTCTATTACTCCAGCCAGATACCATGGAATGATCATTTTGCAAAGGGAGCTATCAAATATCAAGCTGAAGGATTTCTATGGTGACTTTAAGGTTGGAGTTTTTGGGAAGGTGAAATACAGTTTTTACAGGTAACGACAACACTTTCAAACAAACATGTATTAAGCTATTGCTTCATCTCCTAGCAAGACATTGTGCTAGACCCAGAGATAGTCTAGAAGAAATGGTTGGAATATGTGTTCATAGAAAAAGAAGGGGGTCAGAGGGGAAAAATGGAAGCTAGATTCATAGCTTTTGTCAAGAAAGTAGTTTGTTGTCTATAGAATGAACTTCAGAGGTAGTTATAGGTATACTCTTCCTGAGAGATTAATCCCCAAATTGTAAAAGTGGGATTATGAGGGGAGAACATCAGCCTATGAAATTGTCCCTCCTCCCTGGTCTCTCAGATCCACAGTTCCTTCAATTCAGTATGCTCTTTCTATCAGGTGATAGAGATAGTTTGGCAGAAGCCAGGTACATAGAAGCTACATACAGAGTTGGTGGAAGGTACTCTCAGAAGAGAAGACCTTAGTAGCTAGGGGATGGGGTAAAAGCTTCCTGCAGAAGATGGACTTTGATTTCAGATATGGAAGAAGTGAAGCAGGGCATGGCACGGTGGATACAGTATTGGGCCTGGAATCAGGAAGATTCCTCTTCATGAGTTCAAATCTGACCTCAGACACCAGTTACATGATCCTGGACAAGTCACTTTATCATGTTTGCCTCAGTTTTCTCATCTGTAAAATGAGCTGGAGAAGGAAATGGCAAATGACTCTAGTATCTTTGCCAAGACAACCCCAAATGGGGCCAGAGAGCATTGGATGCAACTAAAATGACTGAACAGCAACATGAAGCAGGGGGACAAATTAGAAAGGCATTAAAATAGTCTTGGGATTATTATACCAATTTACAGATAAAGTAACAGGTTCAGAGATTAAGGGTCTTGCCCATCACAACATTAGTAGTTGGTTATCAGAGTCAGAATTTGAACCCAAGTGTCCTGACTCTGAATGCATCGCTCTTTCTGCTCTACAGTGCTGCCTCTGAGCCTGTTAGGGAGATGTTACAGACATCCATCTGACTTCCTTCAACTTTCTTCTCTTGACAAGATGGCCAAACCCATTAGTGATGTGGCTTACCCCCCCCAAAATCTTGATTATTTGGATCCTATTTTCCTAATATGCCTTAGGAGGTGAATAAACCCATGAACTTTTCCTAAATTTATTTCTCTTTGCTGATTTGACTGTCTAAAACAGTTTTGTATGATGAACAGGTCTAATTCTCTGACCCTACGCTGGGTACAGTACCAAGAGGTCTACTGCAAAGAGATACTCTAAAGTTATTGGGAAACAAAGATCCAACTATAAACAAATAATTAACAACAAAGGTGAGCAAGGACCTGTGATCAGTGTCAGTACTTGGTACGAGAAGGACTGAAGAGAGATAGAAAAGTCACAGAAAACTTCCTGGAGGAGGTCACACTACAGTGGCAATTTAGGAATAGGCCATTTGGATTTATTTATTTCCTATGATTTGGTTGTAAGACGTGGTTAAACTAGGGAGGACGATTCAGGAATAGGATGCTCACAGCTCTTGAGATTAATTTTGGGTCCAATATCCCTGCTCTGGCTTGGTCTTAACTGTCTTTCTTTACTAGCCTTGTAAACAAGGAAATTTACCTTGGGAACTCCTACTTGGGCCTGCTTCCTGGGGAAGGTGTCACGGCTTCCATCTCTAATTCTGCCATCTTGATTAGAGGGCATTGGAAACTAGAAAAGTTGTTCATGTAAGTTGGATTTTAGTCAAAACTCTTAGAATGATGTATCATATCCATAGGTCTCTCCTTTTCTTATGACAGAAGCTAATTCTCACTCTGAATTTAAAATGAAGAATCTTATCATGTCATAATCAGTGTGGAAGGGACCTTAGAATACAGGATGTAGAATATTTGAACCTGAAAGGACAAAGAAAGATATAGAGCTGGATGGAAACAATCCATAAATTGTTTGGAGCTAAGAGAGACCTTTCAACAGACAACATGCATTGATAGAAGAAGCCTTGAAACACAGAATACAGAATCATAGGCCTGAGAAAAAACCCTTTAGATGTGGAGCATGAATTTATGAGATGGAAAGGACTTTAGAAAACAAAACTGCAGAACCAAAGTGATCATAGGTACCACCAGTAGAATTCCTGGCTTTTAGAGCTAAGAAACCAAGGGCCAGAGAAGGGGCAAATGATTTGCTCAATGTCACATCGTAAACTATCCACTGAACTAAACAAACTCAGGATGGCTTGCTTCCTTCTGGCTCAAGGTTAGACTACACAATCTCTAAATACTCTATGGTGTTAATGTTCAATGACCCTATGAGGGATCTCCTTTTGGATTGCCTTGGTCTTTTCAGTTCAACAGGAAACAGGTTATTAGCTGAGATTAAGAAAGGAAAGGTGAATTGGAAAGAACAGAGAGTATTAGGAACAGTCCTGTGGAAATGTAGTAGAGGTGAGTAAGAATAACCCAAAGCAATGAATGGGGTACATGTGGGGATGGGGGCAGAGGGAGTCATTGTGGCTTCACTCACATTATAAGCAGATGACCATTGACTCTGTTACATATAAGGCCAATATCCAACATAGGTGGACTTCAGTTCCTCTAGCCTATGCTGAGGGATGACAACTAATCTGATCAATTAATTCCTGTTGCTGTATTAATTTGAGAGATCAGTAGGGAGGTTTTCCAAGTATGTGATTTTCAATTGTAGGATCTGACATTCCTTTCTTTGTTTTTTTAAAAAACACAATAGACATGATAGAAATCCTAAGTCATTTAGGAGGGTTGGGCTCATGATAAGGTAGTGGGGAACTAGGTTTAGGACAGTTTGGGCCTTGAGTAGCCCTCCAATAGCATAATGCTTCTCTTTTTCTTTGCCAGCACTCTTTTTGGAACCTTTGATCTGAATATTAGGAGTATCTCCATTTCAGTGTCTCTGAGGTTGGACAGTGATCATTCAGGAAAACCCATGGTCACTGTTAATCACTGTAGAAGCCATATTGCTCATGTGGGTATCAATATTTCTGGAGACTTTAGGTAGGTACCTCTCTGTAGTGCCTAGAATTGCCCCCTACCCACTAGGTAGACCCTACATTCCACTCATCCTAGGGTTTTGTTTCTTAGGGAGACATCAAATCAGTGGGTTGTTGGTTTGTTTGTTTTTTTTGTGTGTCCACAATGCACAAAATAATCACTTAATAAATGATTATTCACTGACTGACTGCTTGATAGGTAACTCCACTACTACCTCATTTTCTTACATCTTTGGTCCTTGATCTCAACTCTGGGTGAGTTTACTGAAAAGGTAAACTAAAACCAGAAATTCTTAATCCCATGAATATAATATTTACAATGGAGCTTATCTTATTCCCCCAAAAGCTGAAAAAATTAGAGGTCCTCTTAGGTTGAGCCATAGCATTTACTTGGCTTAACCTCCAATAAGTTTATCTTTCCAGCTGGCTGCTGAACCTGTTTCAGGATAGAATTGGGTCCAGTTTGAGTAGTGCCTTGGAAGAAAAGGTAAATGAATGAATGAATTAGTGTTATTTTTGATTAGTCAATCAAGTATGTTTACCTAAGTGATTTTCCTAAAGTACTTGAAAATAATTTGTTCTCTAAATTCTGTTAAAATTTCTCCAAGAGAATTTTGTTTATACTATTTATAAATTTTTTTCCTCTTTTTGGACAGATTTATTCATTCCTGGGGTGGGGGTGGGAGGCAGTTACAGGCATGCATAACAAGAAATAGGAAACCATGCTTTGCCTATTTCTCACATAGGCATTTTCAGGTCTGAGGCAGAGTCACTCCCCCTGTGGGTCTCATGCTTCTATCCTCCAGTGCTAGGTAGACTATGAGAGGGGGCAGTTGAGTGGTAGAAGTCGCCAGTTTCATCATCATCTTTGTTTCATTGAATCCTTAGACTTTTCCTATAGGGTTGAGCAATATGATTACCCCCCAAAATGTAATACTCAATGACCATCTGGAGAAATTGAGTAATTACTCAGTTACTGGGGTAATAACTGGGGTATTAACCTAAGGAATCTGGGGTAATAACCTAACTTCATGGAAGCTCAGTAACCCTCATTATCAAAGTCTTGGTTACAGTCAGGAGCTGGGGCTAAGGCTGGTAATTTGGGGTCCCACAATGCCATGGTCACAGAGAAGGTGACCCTAGAAGTGGCAGAATCTAAGCATATTAAGCATACTTTTATTGTTGTCTTTATTTTTATCACAATTTTTCCCATGTATCCTTTGTTCCAAAGGATCCTTTAAAACAAAGATTTTTTTAAAAAAAAAGAGGAAGAGAACAAAAATTCTATAAAACTAATCAATCCATTGTAAAGAACTGGACATCATATGCAATATCCCTTACCTGTGAATCTTTACTTTTGTAAAGGAACTCAGGGAGGTGTCTTCTCATATTTCTTGTTGCTTATAATTTCACAACATCCAGTTTCAGTTGTTTTATGGTTGTTAGTCTTTCCATTTTACATTGTTGTAGTCGTATATAGTTTCCTTGGCTCTGATTACTTCACTCTGTGTCATTTCATATTTCATTTAAATCCACATTTTTCTATATTTGTCAAATTTGTTATTTCTTGCAGCAAAATAATGTTGTATTACACTTACTTGCCACAGCAATTCCCCAACTGATGGGCATTTATTTTATTTCCAGTTCTTTGTAACCACAAAAAGTACCTCCATAAATATTTTGGTGTATAAAGGGACTTTCTTTTTGTCAATTCTCTTGGGATAATTACCTAGCATTGCTTTATATGGTTGTTAATTGTTGTAGTACTTTGAGATTTGTTTATACTATTAACTCAGCAAACACCTCCTCTTTGGATAGAACTAAAGTAAACTTCAACCCAGATTGTGCCAGAATTATCACCATTTTCGAATCAGCCAGTCAATCAATAAGCATTTATTAAAGATTTGCTATGTACTGTACTAAGAGCCTGGGCCACAAATAAAGACAAAAGCCTCAGTCCCTTTTCTCAAGAAGCTCCCATTCTAATGAGGAAGACAACATGCAAATGATGGTACACAAGATACAGTGTATGGGAAGGAAATCTGAAAGGGAAGGTACTAGCACTTGAAGAAGAAGTGGGAACAGGAAAGCTTCCTGCAGAAGGATGATCTTTACCTGAATCTTGACAAAATGGGAAACATGATACAGAGGTAAAGAAGGAGAGGAGTCTGTGCATGTTGAATAGCCAGCAAATAGAACTGGAAGATGGAGTGTCCTTTGTAAGAAATAGTAAGAAGGTGAGTGTCACTGGTTCATAGAAAACATGAAAGAAAAATAACAAAGAATAAAAAGACTAGGAATATAGGAAGAGGTTTTAAAAGCCAAAGAGAAGATTTTGTATTTGATCCTGGAGGTTTTAAGGGGACACATGACATGACTGGGTTGGAGTGTGACATGATCATAACCAGTGCTTTAAAAAAATCACCTTGGCAGCTGAATGGAAAATAGATTTGAGTGGTGAAAGACTTGAGACAAGACCAACCCAGAAGGCAATTGCAATAGCCAACCAAGAAGTGATGAGGATCTACACCAGGGTGGCAGCTGTGTGAATGGAGCAAAGGGAACACAGAGAAGAAATATCATGAAGGAAGACACTCAGAGACTTGGCAAATGATTGGTTATGTGAATTGAGTGAGAGAGGGGAGTTGAAGAAGATACCAAGGTTGTAAGTCTGGATGACTGGGAGGATGATGATACCCTCAAAAGTGAAAGGGAACTTTGGAAGAAAGGAGGCTTTGGGGGTAAATTAACCCATTCTGTTTTGGACATGTTGAGATTTTAGATGTTGTTAGAACATCCAAGATATCCAAGAAGCAATTGGTGATGTGAGACTGGAGTTCAGAAGAGAAAGTAGTGATGGATATATAGATCTGGAAGTCATCTACACAGAGACAGTAATTGAATCCCTGGAAGTTGATGAGGTTATCAAATGGGATAATAAAAATTGAGATGCAAAGGTCATATAAGGAGGAGAACCTGAAGAAATCAGTGTGTGTCATCAAAACTAAGCAGAGGTTATCTAGAAGAAGAAGGTGATTGACAGTATGGAAGTCTTCAGAGAGATCAAGAAAGATGAATATGGAGAAAAGGTCATTAGATTTGGGAATTAAGAGATAATTGGTAACTTTGGAGAAAATAATTACCAATTAATGATGAGGTTAGAGGCAAAAGTGCAGAGGTTTAGAAGTGAATGAGAGGAGAAGAAAGTGAAGCACTTATTGTACATGGATTTCTCAAGCGGCTTGTCATCAAAAGATATGATAGATATATTACAATCACTAGTGGGGATAGTCAGATCAAATGAGAGGCAGGCATGGAGATAACTGAGAAGTAGGCAGTCAGTGGGGAAAGACTGGAGATTAGTGAGAAAGTGAGGATGAAATAGGGGCCAGTCTGCTGGAAAAAATGGGAAAGAATGGGAAGTAAGTATGGAACCAAAAATTCCAAAGAAAATTTTAATCATCATGACTAGAGAAAAATAACAACAGCCACTACCAATAGCTAAGATTCCTGTAAGACATTTGAATATCCAAGCTCTTTCATATCTGATATATGATACATAGTCCTTTCTCATCTGATCTATAGCCCTCCCATGCCACTCCCAGGTGTGAAAGTCACTCATGGTTCTCCAAGCCTTTGGCACTCAAACTCTGGAAGGTCCAACTGAGATAAGAAATCTTTAATTACAAATTCAGTGACTGACTGACTGTATCTATCATTTAAGGAGCAGTTTAGCTGAGCATATAGAGGCTTATATTCAGAGGGTTGGACATGGGATGTTTTCTCTTTTTGTTCACTAAAACTCATGAAAATTTTTAATTTTTAGAAGAATCAAATCAACCATCAAAAACACCTCTAGAAGGAGGGCAGGGTGCTGAATGTTCTATGCATTTTATAGAAACTGTAATTGAGATTTAAAGAACCTACATGAGATCACACGATTAATTGATGGAACGTCGAATCTAGGATTAGGTTCAAATCTTCTAACTCCAAGCGAAGGGCTAGTCTTTGCCAAGACAACTGGCAGATAGAGTGGAATGCCAGGCTATAACCAGGAGTTTGGCTGGTCTGGAATTCAGTTGCCAGGTGTCCACACTGCCGAAATATAGCATGCTCGATGAGAGAGCTTAGCCCCAGGACAGCTCTATGACTTCTCTCTTCTAGGCACCTTTGGGTTAGAAAATGAAACAGGTGGGAAGCAGGGTGCCCTTCATGAGTCCTATGCCGAAGCCCTGTTCTGGAAAACAAAACACAACAAAAACAGAACAAAACAAAAAACTCTAGGGAGAACAAGGTCTTGAAGAAAACTTACTATACTCTTCTCATTTCATTTTCCCAGATATGTGGTCAGATCAGCAGTTCAGTGGCCTCTTACCTCCAACCCTATCTCCATACACTCCAAGGTATAGAACCAGTTTGGTCTATGTATGGAAAATGCATCCAATCATGCCTTCAAGTCACTCTTTTTTTAAATTTAGCCACATCCAAGGCTAGTCAGTAGCAAATATAATACAGAGTCACAAATACTGCTAAACCTCATCTATAATCAGCTTTGGAATACATTCTTTTATTTAATTTTAATCATTGATTTTACTTTCTTATTTGCTCTCTGTTTGGATATTATAACTGATTCTCCAACATTGCTGGTCATCAGGTCAGGGGGAGCTGCTATAAGGTTATAGGGGGAAGGACATTGGTGAGACTGTGCAGGATTAGAGACTTAGAACTTCTTGCAGGAGGAGTGGTCAGTGATACGTTTTCTATCTTATGGCTTCTGAAGGAGGGTTAATGTCCTACTGGGCTGGGTCTAGAGAATCAAACATTCATCCTGCTGGCTGAGAGAAACATGGCAGGGACTTTGGGGAAATGGAGAAAGAGAATAGTTATAAAGTTGCTGAGAGTAATCCACAGAGTGGGAGGATGGAGAATTTGTTGAATATTGACAGTTTGTGTGAGCAGTAGTCAGGTTGAAGCACAGGTAGAGCTAGTGAAGGAGCTACCCTCAGGGCTCAACTCTCCATGGGTTAGATGTGGCCTGGCCAGGAAACTGGACTGGACTCTGATTCTGCTTTTTTCTTGGTTTGCAGTCACCATAAAGGTTGATGAGATTTCCAGCTTGGATTACAGCCTATTGGGGCCACCCCAGATAACCTGGCAGAACCTGGATGTGATGTTCAAGGTAGAGCAGTCCTGCCTAGCAGAGTCTCTGCAGACCATGGTGTAGGACAGTCCTGCACCTTTCCACCTCACCAAACTATGCAGCTTGGGAAGATCAGCATAGCCTCCACCCCTCAAGTTATACCATCCTCCAAATCTCCAGTTAAACCACATGGGGCTGGAGATGTGGGGGTTCATTCTTATCAAACAAAAGCAGCACATCTGGCTTCAGAAGCCTGATCCCTAAGAGACACAAAAGTGAATCCTTTTCCAGTGGCTGGTCTTGTCTCATGGTGCTTCTCTCCATCTACAGGGGGAGTTCTTCAGTAATATCCACCACTCTCCCGTTCCTTTTGATGCTCCTGCCCTGAGCCTTCCTCAGGAGAACAACCACATGGTTTACTTTGGAATCTCAGATTATCTCTTCAACACAGGTAGCATGGTTTACCAAGAGGCTGGTGTCATGAACTTCTCCATAACTGATGACATGGTAAGGACAACCCAAAGGAACCTATTTATGTCTATGCCTATTAGTAACATTAATAATAGGTTACTATTAATAATACAGCATACTGAACTTTTGTACATCAGATCTTGTTGCTATGAACTTCCAGCAAACATTCAAATGCTCTTGTTATAATGGAATTTTGTTCTAGCTAATACTTTTAAAAAGAAATAGATGATAATGTAGGTAGTTAAAAGTATTTTGCAATATAGAGATTTTCTAGTCATCCTTTATCTAATAAGTGGTAAGAATGACCAGAAGGGCAAGCAGAATGAATTGCTACAAATTCGGAATAGAAATCACAGTCTAACATCTCCTTTCATTGATAAGGAAACTGAGACTAAGAGACAAAGACACTTGCCTAAGTCAGCTCTATTTTGATGATAATATGGAGACACTAAAGCTATTGACTGATAGTTTTCAACCCAGATCTTCAGAACTGAAATACATGGTAGAGGTTTTCCTCCTACCACATTGACTCATATCCCTAAAGAAAGACAGGGGAAATAATAAGTTCATGAATTGTTGGTGGAACCATCATGAAAGATAATCATTTTTACCTTAAGTAAGAAATGTTGCCATTGTGGGAAAAGTGATCATAATGTGACATTAGCTTATGCTGACCATACCTTGATGCATGATTTGGAATTCAAATCTAGTGCTTGACAGGTAGAAATGAGAGGTTGTAGGATTCATAGGACTCCAGAAGTAGGAGAGACATTACTGACACTGATCCCACCCCATTTATTTTAAAGATGGGGAATCTGAGAGCCAGAGAAGGGAAATGGCTTGATCAAGTTCACACTGCCAATTATTGACAAAACTGGAAGTTGAATAAGGGTCTTTAGACTCCAGAGTTGACTGAGAGATAGAAAAATTTAGAGGAATCAGAACCTGAGTGCTAATCTGGACTCTACCACTAGTTTGCCCTGTGATTAAGTTCCTTTTCTATTCTGGTCTTAGAATCTTCATTCATCAAATAGGACTTTGACAGTTGCTCAGTGAATCTAGCTCACATATTTTATTATTTCTATCCCTGGTCAAAAGATCAATGCCCAGGATTCAGTTGATTCCTGGCAGAGTAATCCTTTTCCATAGTCATATCCCCATGGTCCCTTACCTCTTAGGTTCTAAGTGTTTTTCTCTTGCTACAGATTTTCAAAGACTTTGGTATCCATCTGAGCACCAACTTGTTCAAAAATCTGATCCCCAAGCTGACCACAGCCTACCCCAATATGCAGATGGAGTTTCAAGTGTACCCTGCTACATTCCCGATCCTGACCTTCAGCCCTGGGAACGTGACAATTACGCCAAACTTACATGTGGAGGCCTTCACCATCTTACCCAGTGCTCTCCCCAAATCTGTCTTCTGTCTTAGTGTGGTCAGTCTGGGCTTATCTGGGAAGGATTGGTTTATAAATCCAACATGCTTAAAACCATAGGATCTGGAGCTGAAATAGACTTCCAGTCTAACCCCATCATTTTACAGATGAACAAACAGAAGTAAACAAGACATACGTGTTTCCTCACCTTAATGAACTTTCAATTTAATTTCAATCAAGCAATTCTTTCCTAGTGAGAGTAAATGGGTAAGGGGAAAAAACCTGAGGTTTTTTTTTAACCCAAAAGTCCATTCTGGAATGATAGGTCTAGAAGTTGGTGACCTGGGCCACTAGCTTCATCTAAGCCATTAAAGACATATGGTGGTTGATTCATTTTCTAGAAATCTCCAGGGTCAGAGATGGTTTAGAATATCACTTGGTAACTTCTTGTAGTATTTAATTATTCTTGTGGTCAGAAAGTTCTTCCTAATATTTAATCAAATGCTTCTTATGGAAGACACGTTTCTTCCTGTTGAATTTGCTTCCCATATCCCAAAACAGTGATTCTCTGTCTCTGGGTTTAGTATTGAGTGGAATACTCATTTAGTAAGTTCCTTCTGGACTAAATCTAGTTTCCTTTGCCCCAGCATGTGCTCCTTCCTCTCTAGTCCCAGGTGCATTTTGCACCATCCACAGAAATATGTGGACGGGTCCCCTGGGCCCCTTAGTTCTTTTCTGAACCTTGTCAATAATTAGCTATGTGTCCTTGGACCAGTTTCCCCAGGCTCCTTCCACCTGGATCTCTGTTGTTTTCTGTGGAGAAATAAGGGGACTAGGTCACATGATCTCTAAGGTCCAGTTCTGATGCTGTAACCCTGTATGACAGATGGTGCTTTACTCACTGATGCCCCTCCACCCTCTGATTTCCCAAGCTCCACACTTCCCACACTGGCTGTCTGTGCTTGCATCCTCTGACTCAGCTGAACCCTAGGTTCTCTTCCCTTTTTCTAGACCACTAATGTCTCAGCCACTGTGATGCTGAACTCTAGTAGAATCACTGGATCTATCCATTCGAGAAGGTAAGAAAGGACAGGTATAATCACAATTCTCTCCATTAATGTACCTGGCACTCCCACAAATTTTCACTCAAAGACTGAGTAAAACTTTTCAGAAAGGATGCTGGAGAAGTCAGTTATATGCTTCCATTTAGAGATTTCACTGAGTGTAGGAAGGAATGCTATTTCAGGTAAGCATAGGACAAAATGACCTTTGAGACAAATTCAGGTGTCAGGTAGTGCCAAGGACTAAGGCTTCCTTTTTTTTTAACCATCTATTCCTTCTAATGTTGTTATACCCCTATAGATGCCCAATCAGTCACACAGCAAGGTTTCAATGATGAGACAGGCACTATGCTCAATAGGAACAGACACTGTGGGGGATAAGAGTCAGTAATTGCAGTAATCTCAGTCAAGAGACCTGAGTTCCAATCCTGACAACAGTGTTTACAAACTGTGATGTGGCATCACATAACCTTTTCATGCTTTGATTATCTTAAATACTTCTATATCTAAAACATAAGGTTATGGTGGGGAAAGTGTTTCATAAAGTTTAAAGGGCTACAGAAATATGTTTTTATTATTATCTTTCATCAGGGTAGGAAATCCCTTCTACTAATGCAAAGCAGCAAATTGTCTGCAACTTAGAGCCTCAGAGTTTCCTGAGACATTGAGAGAAATAATTTGGCTAGGGTCACACACCCAGATAGAATCTAGGGTTCAGAGATAGGACTTGTAAAGGCTGAGTTCAGTGGTGGAGGATAAGGTAATCCTGCAAGGTTCCCTGGAGGAGTTGAAGCTGGAGCCCAAAGAATTCCTCAAAGAATGGAATAGAATTCATATAGAGATACAGGCAGGGGGCAGGCTCCCTTTGCACATCTGTGATTCTGGTGTGCTATACTATCCCATAATTCCTCCACTGTTTTGATAGCCTCACTATGTCGCTTCTACTCATTTGACTCACCCGTCTTCACCAGTCCTCTTGAGTTTCCTCTCATTTGTAGGACCCACAAGCATTGTACACCTATGGGTTAACTCATTCTTTGTTTCTTTGCATAGTCGCTTGGCTGTGGAACTGAAACACTCTGAAATTGGCCTGTTTGATGTGAGTTCTTTTTAGCCTTTATGATTCATTCTGCTTAGCTTTACTCTTATCTATCCTTGTTCTGGGATATGCTATGAGGGAAATAGAAAAAAGAGAGAAATGGTCACTGGTTAAGGAGAGGGGGCACAAGTGTAGCAAAGACAGTATGATGTGATTTAGAACTAAGATAAGTAGTGAATTCTGAGTGAAATCCACCTAGATGAGGGGGGTCTGGGACATGGTTTCCAAAGTGGTGTGACCCCAAGATCATCTATGTTTCATCCAATGGGAAATGGAAAGATGACCTGTATCCCTCCCTCCCTGTGATAGCTGATCATGGAGTTCTTCTCCAACATTATCACGGCTGCTGCTATCCTCCTCCATTTCTGCAATTCACCCAGTTCCTCTGTTTAGGAAGTTCCCAACTCCTCTCATTCTGTAGTAGCAACTTCTTAGAGCAGTTATAAGCTACCTCCTTCTGGGGTACTATGTAGCTATGTGAATGAAGTTGGGAATAGTCCCCAAACCTCTGCCATACCCACCTCTTGTTGCCTAGCAACTTAGGGGTGAAGAAGATACCCTCAGAAAGTACTCTAGGGTTGTGATCAGTGAATAAGAGCCCTGCCTTACTCCCTCTCCAGGCCTTCCCCCTTTTCACTTTGGCTAGGACAGAATGACTCACGAAAGATAAACAGACATGGGTGAGTTTCTATCTACATCCAAAAACTCTTTATGTTACTTTCCCCCTAAAACTCACACCTCTTCTGAATTTCTATTTTTCTCCTACAGGGTACCATCATCTTTCCTGTCACCCAGATTCATCAACTTGCTGTCATCTTCAACTCTAATTACTCCCTCACTCAACATGTCCAATCAATTGCAAATCTTATCTTTCTCTGCACAATGTATCTTGTATCTACCCCTTTCTCTCCACTCTTATAACTACTATTCTAGTTCAGGATTTCATCATGTCTTGCTTGTTTTATTGCAAAATCTCAGTTGGTCTCTCCTCTCTTTAATTCAGTGCCATACAGCTGCCAAAGTGATTTTCTTAAATCACAGGTCTGACCATGTCTCTCCACTACTCAATAAACTCCACTGGCTCCCCTCTCTGGAATCAAGTATTATTTCAACTTTATTTCATCCTTTTTATAAGGTGCATAATTATTAGTACTGAAATATGTGCAATTAATGTATAAATAAGTTTGTGTACACATATTGGGGATGCAAGCTAAAAACTTTTACCGACAGAGGTACACAATTAAAATACTTTAATGACCATGGAAACAACCACACCCTGGTTCCCTGATCACTCTGCTCTGTTAGCTAATGTATAAATAAGAGATTTTATAAAATAAATCTTTCTTTATAAACGTTACAAGATTTTAAAGAGATTTTTCTGCCTCTGAGGCAGCATGGTGTAAAAGAAAGGAACTCTGTAAAGATGTTAGGTACTCTGTATTCTCTACTCGTGGCTTTACCTTTATCATAGATTTGTTTTGGGATAGACTTGGGAATAATCTTCCCTTCTCAGATCCCCAGTTTTTTCACCTGTACAACAAAGGAGTCAGATTAGAAGGCTTCCAATTTCTATTCTAGCTGACATTTTGGAATATTCAAGGGATGGTTCATTTAAGTAGCTTCTCTATTTCGTTGACTACTCCTTAATTCTAACCCTCATGTTTTATATTAAAAAGTTAACAATTTGAAAGAAAAAAAAGTAGAGCATGTCAGAACTAGAAGGGACCTTAGAAAGATCATCTCTTCTAATCTCCTTATCTTACAGAGGAGGATTCTCCTTCTCCTGTTCCATCCACATGGGGAGTCATACCCTTCCATAGGGGTACTTTGTCCAAAGGAATATACATTTTGATTAATTGTGCTTTGCAAGATATGTTGAAGTTTGAGGGCTAGATTTTTTCTTTCCCTACTTATTTATTCTATCCTTTTTTTAACTGGGACAATTAACTCTTTTGTCTCATGTAGTTTTCATTTATGATTTTTTGAGCTATAGCCTTTGATGAAGCCCATTGGGATTCAGATGAAGCCTTTAAACCCAAATCACTTGACTCTGTCTGATTGGGCAATAATAGGATCCAGGCCAAGCTTCATTTACCTTTTGTTTTAATGGCTTAGAGTGACTATAAATAGAAGTTGTTTCAGTTCTGGCCAGACACTCTGAGAATCTTCCTCTTCCCGACTGATTTTTTTGTGGAGAAGAAGGTCATCTTTTGCCTCTATTCATACCTAGCATTTAATCATTGAATGGGTGTTGCTTCAGACCTGGGAAAGATCTTAGCTTAAAAAGGTCAAGGACTTCCAGCGCATCCTGGGCCATTGCCAGTTGGTTCTGATATGTCTTGCTACTAGAATCTGATGACTCTGGAGGAGAGAGTGAGGCTGATGACTTTACACAACTCTGTTTCACTTAAATCCAATTCACCTGCAAGTGTAACATCACCTTCCTTGTATCACTGGTCCTCTGTGAGAATGAAGGATGAACAACACCTGAGGATGACACAGATTGGGGAAAGAAGTGACTTGCCCAGGGCCACATAGAAGCTAGTGACTAAGACAATGTGTGAACACAAATATCCTTAGCTCCCAGTTTAGAACTCTTTCCACTATAAATAGAAGTTTTCCAGGGACCCTCTCAAAGGGTCTATAAGGTTAAAACAATTTTCATAATAATATTAATGAAATATTATTAGCTGCCTATTAAAATAACACCCATGTCTTTCTTTTAACATCTATGTTCTATTTTAAAATATTTGTTAAATATTTCTGAATTACATTCTTTAAAAATTTTAGAAGAATTTCTATTCAGTCCCAAATTTGCTTCTTTTTTCTACCCCCTTCTCTTCACCTTGAGAAGACAAGAAATATAATACCCATTATACAGATGAAGTAATACAAAACATGTTTCCACATTAGCCATGTTGAAAAAAAAGTGAGAAAAATAAAGTGAAAAAATATGCTTCAATCTGTATTCAGAGTTCATCAGCTCTCTCTCTGAAGGGAGATAGCATTTTTTATTGTGAATCCTTTGCAATTGTCATGGATCATTGTCCTGATCACAGTAAACTAAGTCTTTCACAGTTATTTATCATTACAATATTGTAATTTTCTTTTCTTCTTTCTCTGATGTCTTTGGGATACAGATATAGTAGTAGTATTGCTGGGTCAAAAAGGGTATATACAGTTTTATAGCCCTTTGAAATATAATTGCAAACTGTTCTTCAAAATGGTTGGACCAGTTCATAGCTCCAACAATAGTATGTCAATGTCTCTATTTTTTCACATTCTCTCCAGTATTTGTCATTTTCCTTTTCTGTCATGTTGGCCAATCTGATGGGTGTGAGGTGGTACCTCTGACTTGTTTTAATTTTCATTTTTCTAATTATTAATAAAAGAGAACTTTTTCATATGACTATTGATAACTTTGATTTCTTCTTTTGAAAACTTGCCTGCTCATGTCTTTTGACCATTTGTCAATTAAAGATTGGCTCTTATTTTTATATATTTGGCTTAGTTCCCTATATATTTGATAAATAAGGCCTTTATCAGAGAAACTTGCTACAATTTTTTTCCCCTCTGGTTTTGTGTTTTCCTTCTAATTTTAGCTGCCTTGACTTCATTTTTGCAAAACAATTGTCTTTGGAGGTAATCAAAATTATCCATTTTACTTCCTGTCATCGCCTCTGTCTCTTATTTGAACATGAGTTCTTCCCTTATCCACAGATCTGACAAGTAAATTTTTTGATACTCTCCAAGTTTGCTTATGATATAATCCTTTAAGTCTAAATCATGCAACTATTTTGACCTTGTCTTGGTGAGATGTTGGTTTGTACTTGGTTTCTGACAAATTGCTTTCCTAGTTTTTTTAGCAGTTTTTGTTGAATTGTGAGTTCTTGCCAAATATCTTGGATCTTTGGGTTTATCAAACACAAGGTTATTGTGGTCATTTACCTCTATATATTCTGTATGTAATCTATTCCACTAATCAATCACTCTATTTCCTATCCAATACTAGATTGTATTTAAGGTTATTATTTTATGACATAGTTTGAGAGCTATTCCTGAGCCCTCCCATTTCTAACTACACATCTGTTTGAAGTCAGATATTTTTCAGAGACTTCAACCAAAATAACCAATCACAATAGATTGAATGCAGAAGCAGACAAGAGAATCTAGTCATTTCCTATTAAGCTAGATATTAAAGAGATTCGTGAAAATCTATAAAAACAATGGCACTTTTCTCACTCTTTTTTGGGAAAATATAGTTATTTTCATAAAATATGTTATTTATGATCATATATAATAGGCTTATTTTTAATGGATTAATAAATATTTTAATTATGAGTTTTAATTTCTAATGTGGTAAATTTCAATAGATATAATCCACATAAACAAAAGTTCCTTGGGGTTCTCAATAAATTTTAGGAGTGTAAAGGAGACCAAAAAGTTGGAGAACTGCTGCCCTGCTTCAATGAAGCAATATTGAGGAGCCCTGCAAGTGTTCTTTGTGTAGAAAAGAGAAACAGAAAGATGAGTATTTTATGTATTTCCCTCAGATATGGAGTTAGGCTCTGTTAAAGCCTTAAGGATTCTCTGAATAGTTATTCACTTTTTCAACTTTTCCTGTTAAAAGGCACCTTGTACCTCTTATTTCCTTCTAGGTGGTAAGAATAGAGAAGATTCTGAATTTCTTGACAGCTACCCTATTGATACCAACTGTCAATGGTAAGATGGAACTGTCACCAATGGTTTTCAAGGTATAAATAAGCTTAAAAAGAAATTGAACAATGTATAATATAGCAAGTCCTAATCCCACAATAAGCAGTCCCAGGTTCTGGTTCCCTAGTATGGTACTCTCTAAACCATGTGCAAATCATGTCCCCTCAGAGTGCCTCAGTTTCCATTTCTGTAAAGTGAAATTTAAAATCTCTGGCTCACCTTGTCATAGGGCTGCTTTGAGGGGATCAAATGATATTGGATGAGAAAGCATGAAGGTCTGTATATTATTATGTAAAGTTGTGATGAGTTCAAGGACTGACAGTTTGAACAAAGGAGCATCTTGTCCTTAGTCTCTTTCCTTTGAAAGAAACTGCTAAACAGTGGCTGCTAAGCTAGTGCAAAACTAAAGGGTCTAGTAGGTCTCCTTCCCAAATCATCACTGCTTCAATATCTCAGTCCTTTCTTCTGACATCGACCTCCAAACTTCAATCGACAAAAGGTAGCCTCACTAACCTAGTGGCAGGAAAATGCGTTTTGAGCTTTCACTCATGTTCTGCTTCCCTAGGCAATGATTTTCTCTCTTTCTCTACTCTTGACATCTAGAAAAGTTTAAGAAAGGCTTTGCTCTCCCTCTGCCAAGAGACATTTACTTCTATGACCTTGTTTTGCAGCCTTATAAGGTCAGTGAAAAGCCCTTCTCCACGGAGGAGCACGTGGTGCTAGGATGGTTGAGATGTTGCTCTGGTTGTGAATGGTCTTTCAGGGTTTTGGGAGGGGATAAAAGAATGTCTTTGATGGGGGATTAGACTCAGACTTCACTAGGGTGCTACTATGGTGTGGAAGTGAAGAGATGACTGTTCAGGGGTTCCATGACACACAGCTATGAGACTGCCTGCCACTCACTGACAAATACTACCTTGGCCTTAAAAATGTATGCAAATGCATCCAAAACAGGAGAACTTGATTCCAGCCCCCTCCCTGCCAACATATGCCCTCCCTCCACCAAGGAAACCAGACCATCTAGAACTTCTAAACCAGTTCAAGTTTCCAAAGCTGATTTGGGGACTCAAGGAGTAAGGGAGAGGAATGGCCTATAATCTCAGCTGAAGCTGGTTTCAAGGCAGGATTCCTGGACACTTACACCAACAGAGTAAAACTGGGGATGGATGGAGAAAGTTGCGCCATATAGATGGCAATCTCTGTATTTGAGTTTCCAAAAGGGACTTCACCAAATACTGCTCAACTCTCCATCCACAAACGTCAATGGGGACAGGCAAGAAGAGCACACTAAAGACTGGTTCATTTGAAAGTCAATTCCAAAAGTCTGGGTACCTAGAGTGAAGCTGAGATTCAGGAAGCAAACAAAAATGGCCCCTGAGTCTCTAGAACACATGGGTTAATGTTGATTTTCTTAAGCTGCCTCTCAGGTCTTCAGACCTAACAAATTCACTCTTAATATACAATTCTAGTGTGCTGGGCTCTAAGCCCATTAAGAAAGAAGTTAAATCACATTTCTTAGTCATTTAAGAAGGTGACAAATTGTCTCATATGTTTTAGAAATCAAAATGATTCAAAGGAAAACAAATGTTTTACTTATATGGAAAAGGTATGAAAGGAAGAGAGCTGACTGTTTTGGAAGCTAGAGGTCCGGGATTCAGATCCCAGCTCTACTATTAACTTGCTTTTTGGCCTCAGCAATTTTTTTTTTCCTTTCCCTGAGCTTCAGTTTGCATCTCTTGCTAGAGCACTGGGTCTGAAATTGGAATACCTGATTTTAAATCTGGCTTCAGACACTTTACTGAACATATGATCCTGGGTAAGTCACTTAGTCTCTGCCTCAGTTTCCTCATCTGTAAAATGGCCATAATAAAAGCACCTACCCCTCAGGGTTACTGTGAGGATCAAATGAGATCATTATAAAGCACTCAACCCAGTGTGTGCTACCTGGTAAATGATCTATAAATATTAGCTATTATTATTAATCTCTGTGCAGTGAGAAGGTTGAGCTATATGACCTCTAAGACCCCTTCCAGCTCTAAACCTATGTCTCTAAGAACAGTTTGTTTTCCAACCTCATGAGATGAATGAGCTGTTTCTTTCTGATCCAAACTGAAGGCAGTCTTGCTGAGATGGTGATGATGGTGGTAGTCTCCATTTGCTATCTGTCCTCCAACAGCAGCTTCCTCTGACTGTTATTCAGTGAATTTCCTGAAGCTTTGGAAATATCTTCTCCTTTGGGTGATGGGAAATATAATGTAGGCCATGGGAGCAGCAGGAGGCACCTACGGTTTTCCTGTGCGCATTCAGCAGACAAAGTGTACAAGGCAGGTGACATTTGTCTGTGTCTTCCAGAAAATAAACTGTCTGTGAAGTGATAGATAGGGCCCAGGAGCTGGGCTCAGTGAAGATTACAGAGTTAAAGGAAAATTGCAATTCCTGTCAGTTGACCTGGTTTCAGGTCAAAGTGAAAGTTTACATTTCCATGAAAGGCATCTCTTCCTGCCCCACCCCCTCCAAATTAGAGAGGTATCATTTGTGAAGAAAACATGTTTTTTACTCTTTGTCTTCTTTGGATCCTCCCCTAGAACTTTCTGCTCTTAGGAGCCAACATCCAGTAGACCAGAGTGAAGACTGGCTACAGAACATCGAAGGTATATCTGGAAATGAAAAGGCCACATCCCCATTTCTGTGGACTTGGGCAGTGTTTCTCCTGCCTCTATATATGTTTTGGTGGATACTGGACATTGTGATTTCTGCTAAGCACTTTTGGAACATAGCACAAGATACTTCTAGAATATACTTTCTCTTTCTTATCCCATTATCTCCCCTCCCCAGAGTCTAAATCAGGGGTGGGAAGCCTGTGGCCTCAAGGCCACAAGTGGGATTTGTTCTGTGAAGTTTGGATTCAGTCAAAGGGTCACACTTGAGGACCTAGAGGGCCACATGTGGCCTTAAGAATGCAGATTTCCCACCCCTGGTAAACCATCCCCCAGCATTCCTGAAATGGGAGTTCATGAAGTTTAAAGGGTGGTGGTGCTTATTGTCTCAAGATAAAAATCATTAAATATTTGTTGCATTAACTTTGGTGTCAGAATTTATTTCAAAAGGAATTATTTTTGCATATTTGCGCAGGCTTTGGGAGATTTTATAGAATCATAACTACAAAATTGTAATTAGATAAATTTAGTTTGGGAAAGTTCATAGAGGAAATCTGTGCTGGTCATGTTCAATTGCACCAAGCAATTTAATGGAAAAGTGGGCAGTGGGCAGGTAAGACAGCACCCTTGTGATGTGGTATAAGACAATAGAATAGCATGATGTATGTGGATGTTAGGTCAGATGAACGCTATAGGAGAATGCTTACCCCAAGAGGTTGGCACCCTGGGAAATATCACTGTTGATTTTTCCAGGAGTGTGCTGGAGTCAGATCAAATTGGCTTACAAGAGCCAGTGATTAAATTTTAAATGTGAGCATTTATATTTCAGAAATCAGCAAACTTTAAATGAAGGCTTGAATACTCTTTTGTTTGTTGTCTAGACTTAAGAAAGTGATGGAGAGAATGTGTAGCTACCTCTGCTATTGGGCTAACAGCTCAAGCTACACACAGAAATATTGTCTGGACATACCAGGATTGAAACATTTCCATAAAAGCATCCAACTGAGTTTTCATTCATTCACTCATTCAACAATATTTATTGAGTACTTACTTCACAATGGACTTGGTTTTGGTGTGAAAAGGAGGATATAGAGTTGAATAAGGCAAAATCTTTCCTCTCAAGCAGCTCACCGTTCATCCAGAGATGCAATGTATAATTCTCCTTCCAAGGAACCCCACCATCATAGTCCTATGTCTTTTTTTTTTTTTTTACTTTTGTCATGTTTTCTATCACATTCTCCATTTTCATTATTTGGTTAACAAGATCAAGAATTGAAAGCTAGGAGAGACCTTAGTAATCACCTAATCCAACCTGTCCTTTCGCACAAAGGTTCAGAGATGCCAAGTAATTTGCCTGAGATAAAGGTCATAACTAACACAAGGGATATCTGCATCACAGTCACCTAATTCCAGATATAGCATTCCCTTTGAGGGCAAAGTCTGTGCCATATTCATCCTTGCCTCCTTGCCCTGCAGAGCCCTGCAAAGAACCTTGGTCATAGCAAGGAATCAACAAATTTTTCTTGATTGAATTATTTCACACACAAGTACATATCAGGATATAAGTGATAGAACATAAGAAAAGACATAAGACCCATCCCCAATTAAATACAAGAAATAGGTCATGAGGTTCTAAATGTCCAATGAAGGGTACATATAGTAAAGGATTGAGGGGAGGCAGGGTCAAAGCAAAATATTGATGTGAGGGCTGAAGTCGTCAAGGGAGGTCTCCTGGAGGAGATCAGTTTATAAGCTGAGCCTTGAAATATGCATGGGTTTTTAGAGAAGGTATTCTAGTCATTCACTCACAGAAGATCCTATTATATGAGAAACTTCCTCCTGTTTTCCATACTACACCATCCATCACCAGACAATTTTTTTACAACCTGGTCATATGCCAGTCTAGGAGGGATTTGAAAAATCAGAATTAGCAATAGTGAGATGGAAAAGAAAGGCAGAGTGGGTTAACATTTCCTATAAGCCTGCCCTTCTCCCTCACTGTATCTGTTATTCCCTCAATCCTGCCTTCCCAGAACTTGTCTCCAAAGCAGATTCCACAGTCCTCTTGGTAATGAAATAGCTCCTGGAGTCCAGAGACATGACCTTATGGCAGGCAGGATCATGAGCAACCAGCTGCACTAGGAAGCTCTGGCTTCTAGCTTCCCATTTATAACTCAGACTTTATGCTACAGGAAAAATGAAATGTGTGGACTTTCCTTTTCCTAAGTCTCCATTCTGGTATGGTTAGGGGAGATCATTGAACTGGGTACCACTTCCTTATGAGGAGAAAGTGGTCCTAAGTTCCTCATTGTGGTTTCCCCTTGTATTTCCCTTTGGATGGTGATAAACACTCACCTGGGCACCATTTGATCTCTAGGTTCAACACAAGATCATAAGATAGTGATTTAGATTTGAAAAGAACCTTCAGAATTTTTCTAGTTCTCTACCTCCCCACTGTATGGAGAAAGAAGTTGAGGACCATAAACGGAAAGGAGATTACCTAAAATCACAACAATTGAAAATAGGTATTTTCTTTTTTATCTAACAACTAAATAAATTTGGCTTTCATATATGTCTTTATGTGTGTATGTATACACATGTTGGGACTGGAAGCTCAATTCCGTGTGGACAGTCTCGGGCAGGTAAAAGTGGGACTTCTAAATCTTAGAGTCTTACGAGGCCCTCCATGAACAGCGGGGGTTCGAGAAGGTCAGACTGAGCTAGCTCGGCTAGCTCGGGTATTTCCGCCTCTCCCCCGGAGATACCTGATGGGTGGAGTCTCCCTGCCCTCGAGGTCGTCCCGGATTGGAGCACACCTAGTTACCTAACAGCACGGTATTGAGATGCAAACTGTGTGGCTGAAGATTAAGTAGGATTGAGGAAGCCTAAAAGCTCTCTTAGCACGTGTGGAGCCAAAGAGAAAAGTAGGGCTCCGCTTCTTTTCTTTCCTCTCTCCCCTCCCCCTCTCTCCCCGCTTGTACTTCTACTTCCAATCCCTTAAGCTTAGCCTCCTTAGGAAATCTCCCCCTCTTCGTCCTAAGAAAGAAGATCCCCTGCACTTGTAACCGAAACCCTGTAATAAAGCTCAACCCCTGTTTGACTCTGGAACGTCCTTTCTCTCATACGTGCATCCGGCGTGGCCAGCCGAAGACCTCGGGAGGTGAGGTAAGGAAGACTCGGGTAGCCCAATACAGGCCTCTAGGCTTGGCATACACATACACACATATGTCTTTTTAAAGTAAATGTGTATGTGAACATCTACATTTTGATAGATGTTAGTCAAATCATCTTATTTTAGAACTGGATTTATTAGAATTAGAAGTTAGAACCTAATTGAGATAATGATGTTCGAAAGGCTGCAGAAATAGAGGCAAACTGTCTAAAACACTGATGATTTTGAAATTGTATGTAGCCATTCATTCTGGGTAACAGTGAGATATTATCCTGAGAAAGTAACTAAGAACTCCACATTGATGGCAGAGATCCCAATCTATACATATATCCCAAAGAAGTCAAAGGTAGAAAGAAGGTCCCATATAACCCCTAAGTATCAAGAGTAGCATTAGTATGGCACCTAAGGAATGGAATAAAGCAGATGACATCAGTTGAGGAATAGCTAAACAAATTGTGTACATGTTAAAATAATACACTGTGACATAAGAAATGATTAGTGTGAAGAATTCAGAGGAGCATGGAAAGACATGATCTAATGCAGAGTGAAGTAAATATGAATCAGGAAAACTATGTAAATGATGATGCCAGCAATGTAAATAGAAAGAACAAAAATCCTAAATCAAATGTTGTGTAACTATCATAACAAAGCTCAATGGGAACTTTGAGATTATCTTATCCAACACACCTTCAATTTACAGATAAAGAAACTGAGGTTCAGAGAGTCTGCTTCCATTTTATGGTGAGTTTATGCAGTTCACATTTTTATTTGACTCCTTCCAGTTGCTTAGGTGTATTTAACTTTTTACATTTCTCTTGATTCCTATGGTTGCATTTCACATTTTCTACTGAGATATGGTCTTTTTATTTAATCAAGAATGTTCATGTAATGAGATACTACTAGATAATGCAAGTCTAGCCATTATGAGGTTGCTCATATGAACACATTTTCATATGGGCTAGAATATCACTGGATGATTCCCCAATATACTTGGAAATTTGTTATTCTCTTTAAAGTTCCACCCTCCCTACCATTACCCCTCCTCTTATAATCTCCTTCTCGGTTGTAAGCCTTTATTTGTTGCCTTTTGGAATAGTATGTTCCAAGATTGTCTCTCCTTCAACATAGTTGCTCTCCAAACTTGTATGATCTTGACTGGCTCCTTGGCACTAGAATCCTTTCTGGTTATTTACACTACTTTTTCCTTTGAAATGGAAGCTCTAGAGTTTATGTATGACATTCTTTGAAGTTTTAATTTGAGTTTTCCTTTATGAAATGATTGCTAAACTCTTTCTATTTTTATTTGGTTCCCTGCTTCTAATAGGTTGCAGCAGTTTTCATTTTGAATTTCTTGAAATATGGTGTGCCGACATTTTTGGTCATAGTTTTCAGGGAATTGGATGATGCTTAAATTATGTCTCCTAGCCATGATTTACAACTCAGTTGTATTTAACTGTACATACTTTATATTTCCTTTCATTTTTTCAAGATTTTTATTTTTTTTCTAATTTTCCTGTTCTTTATGGAGTTCTTTCTGGTTTATATTAATTCTCAGAGAGTGTGCTAGGTGGGTAAGATTTTTTACTTCATGTTCTAAGTTACAGAGTCAATTATTCTCCTTCCATTTTTCTTTCCTCTGGAGCTCTTGTTTCAATATTTATTTCTTGCTTTGGCCAGGTATTTCTTTCAGCAGTACTTTTCATGATAGCTAAGAATTGGAAACTAAGTAGAGTTCCATCAATTGGGAAATGATTGAATAAATTGTGGTGAATTAATATAATGGAATATCATTGTATTATAAGAAATGAAGGGTATGATGAATACAGAGGAGAGTGGAAAGATCTGTATGAGCTGATGCAGAGTGAAATAAGTAGAGCAAAGAAAATAATACATACAGTGGCTACAACAGTGTAAATGGGAAGAACAACACACTAAAACATCAAAAGTAAAAGTAACAAAATTATAAAAATCAAGCAGGACTCAAATGAAGAGATATGAGAAGACGCCTCCAAAATATCCCTTCATGGATGTGAGAGGTCCATAGGTGTTACACATTGCACGTTTTCAGACTTTTTTAATCTATCAATTAGTTGTCCGTAGGTTTTTTTCCTCTCTAAAAGTACTATTTGTCCTGTAGGATGATTTTCTGGAGGGGTTTGAAGAGGAATACTTAGGATAATTATGGTAATATAAGAAATGAAAAATATCAATAAAAACTTATTTAAAAAAAGATTTATTTTCTGGATACGCACATATATAGATAAATATATATCTAGTGTATATATACTTGTATAAGTGTATATATGTGGATAGACAGATATCTTAGCAATGATTATTGAGTCTCCACTGAGGTCTGTCCTTTTTTGCTTTGTTCTCACTTAATATTTTATTACATTATAATTTAAAAGTGATGTTTAACGCTGCTGACATACTTTTACTAAGATGTTCTTTGTGCCATAGAACATTGTTTACTTTTGTAAAAGTACCATGTGATGGTGAAAATATTTGTATATTCATTAATGTTTCCATTCAAAGACTCCATACATCTTTCATGTTGAATTTCTCCAATAGTTGTTCAGGTATCTATTCTGCCTTTTGCTAATCTTCCTATTAGATTTAGCCAGTTCTGGGAGGGGAGTATTAATTAGTCTTCTTCAAGTATTGATTTACTAGTTAGAATTGTTTGCATTTCAGATAACTTTACTTTTATGAAATCAGATGCTATACAATCTGGTGAATATGTATTTACTATTGATACGTTTTCATAATGTGGTTTGCCTGTTTGTCTATCTTGAGATTGTGAATTTTTGATTTTGCTTTTATTTTGATAGCAACACTGACACTACTAATTTTTTGGAATTACTAAATGCAGAGCAAATTTAGTTCTAGTCTTTCATTTTCACCCCATAAATCCTCTATTTTTAGATGTCTTGCTTGTATGCATCAAATTGTTGTTTTTTTATAGCAATTCTAACATTTTCTTTACTTTTATCAGTTTTTGATTTATTCAAATTTAGGGCTGTGATTGTTGGGTTTGTGCTTTTCTCCTGATCGTCATTCCTTTCTCCAGTCAGTATTTTGTCCTTGTAATTAGTTTTGTTTTACTATTTTTATTCTCCTCCATTCCCATAGTCTTTCAGCCCACTGCTATTTGCTTATGTCATCCCAAATTTCTTAAATTTAATAGGATTGTCCATATATTCCTTTTTTGTTTGTTTGCCCCCTACATACCTCTCCCACTTTTGATCCTTCCCTGTCTACACCCAGATAAGAATGTAATTTGAAATATTAGGCTATTTGAATTATTTTTCCCTCCCATTCTTGGGTTATATTTTTGCTTATTTTTCCTTTCTTCTCCACTAAGGAGAGGGAAAGTTTCTGGGAAATTTGAGCCCCGTCTTTGATTCTATTCTGTATTTGTGTTGTAAATTTTACATGGTAGAGCCTCTTACTTCCGTGTCTCTTAGCAATATTCATCCACAAAGGAAATTGGGTCACGTGGAAGGAAGCACTCTTACCCTTATATCATGAGGTTCAGTCCTTGTCCCTGTCTTCATGCTCTCTCTCACTGCTCCTAAAGTCATACTATCCTATCTATGGCTTCTTGACTCCAAGTATCGCCAATTTCAGTGAAATTTTGGTTATAGTTATAAATTGCTTTCCAGAAAGCTTAAATTAATTCACAGAAACCCAAAGCCTCTCTAATAATTATTATTTTCCTTTTTTAAAAAAAAGCTATCTTTGCCAATTTGAGGGGCATGAGTTGCTTTAATTTTAATTTCCCTTGCTAGCATTTTGAAGCATTTTTTTTTCACATGTATATTGATAGCTTGTCTCTTTTCTTTTGAGAACTGGCAGGGATTGGTTTCTAAAGGGTTTGAATGACCCCTTT
The DNA here is from genome assembly GCF_028372415.1 of Notamacropus eugenii. Classification (NCBI taxonomy): domain Eukaryota; kingdom Metazoa; phylum Chordata; class Mammalia; order Diprotodontia; family Macropodidae; genus Notamacropus; species Notamacropus eugenii. The sequence continues at coordinate 429,333,239 of NC_092872.1, forward strand.
CCCTTCAGCCCCACCAACATCTCTCTTGAGGACTCAAACTGGAAGACTAATAACAGAGTCTCCTTTTGTGCACTCTAAGCACACACAAACAAAATATTACCTTTGGCGCACTTTTCATACAATTTCTGAAACTGTCATCCTTGAATCTTGATCCTAAACTTCCTTTCAATTAATTTAACAGACATGTATTAATGTGATAATAGTGTGGGCCGTATGAACATCTGGTGGTCATCTTAAGTAGGAATGTATTAGTATAAATGTTTAATAATCAGCTCGGAAAAATGTATGCACAACATATTTTTAAGTTTAATTTGCATTACTTTTTTCCTTTACTTTCTTAAGTCTAGACAATCAACAAAAGAGTAAATTAAGCCCTAATTTGTGGTGTTTGCCAATTTTGGAGGAGTAAATATTCACATTGAAAACCAGCTTTTGCTGGTTGATATGAACTGGTTCCAACATATCCTAGATAACATGATTTGTTGCAGTAACCTACCTCACTGTCCTGCTTTCAGCAGATCTACAGAAAGGAGTGTAGTGTATATTTTGGCCACCAGATGGCTCCATCCTCAAACCACTAGCCAATTTAGAGAGTAACCATTGCACATGTTACCATTAGCTTTTCCATAGGCTACAGCATTCCTGATCCTCAACAGAGGGCATTCACCTATAAGCTCATAGATTACTCTCACACCATAGAGATAACTAGGTAGTATCAGTCACTTTCAATATCTAGCTAGTTTTGAAATTCATTCTAGAGAAAAAAGAAAAGGAATATCAATCTGAAACATCCAAATCATAAATTGGGAAATCGGCTTTCTGTTGATCAGTTTCATTCATAAGGATTAGACAACTGCTTTGTCAATGGACACAGGAGTGATTAAACCCAGCAAAGTAATATGTGTAAAGTTATATATGAGCTGTTGAACAGCAAAACTAAAAATAATCCCCCCCCATAGTGTCTGCTCTCCCAATCTCTCAGCTGAGAGTTCATGAGATTGGAGGGGGGGGGTGGGGGGTGGAATCAGGGTTTAGAACTTGAAAAAACTATATTGGCAAAAATAAAAAACAAAAAAAAGGTAAAATGATGGAATAGGATCAAGCTACCAACCTGATCTTGCAAACAACTTAAAGTTTCAGTGCAGTTGTCAGTCTGGACTCTCCTATAACACTGGTTCTGCCTAGCACCACTGGTCTATCTCACCACCACAGGATTCAGTCCTATCTTTGTCCCATGATCACCATCACTGTCAATCTTTGCAAATTCCTTGCTACATCCAGCTCAGGACACAGTAGCAGTGGCAGCTTAAGAAAGAAGAAAACAGTGAATAGTAAGAGGCTGCTAGTGGCTGCCTATCTCACCAGCAACATGGGGGAAAATGGTTTTGAACATCAGACTAGAAGTTTCTTCAAAAACAAGAGAATATTCAAGGATTTTGTGCTGTGCATGTATGTCTAAATAGCTTTTCCTGCCTTCCCACTTTGTTCCTGATCAACTCCTCTTTTCAGACTTGAGAGAGAGGGAGGGGCTTGTTTATATCACCTATATACCATTAGGTATCTATTTATATGCATATGCATATGTAGCATGAATGCAATACCCTCAGCAGCCACTATGAATGTACAGATGTATTTCCAGGGTAAACTCGCAAAATATAAACTCTTTACCTCAAAGACAAAAATAAAATATTTATTCAGATATCAGAAAGCCAATTCCACCATAGTAACAATGAAGTTTGTACACATGACAATAGAATGTACAATGTACACACACAATAGAAGGAGGACCACCATCCCCAAGCCTTCCCTCCCTCAGGCCTCTCCACAAACAAACTCCCTTAGGTAAAATGCCTCTCTTTCACACAGGCTAGCTACTCTGCTCTTCCTGCTGCCTCTCTTCCAGCTCCACTTCACTCTCTCTTTCTGCTGCACCCATTCAACAAGCTCCTTCAACCAGGGGCTTCATGCTTTGGGCTGGGCCAAAGCTCAAAGCCCGACACATGGGCCTATTAAGGGGCAGGGAAGATGTTCAAATTACCTTAACATTACAACATATTATATGGGGTGTATGGAGTGTACTTAGAAGGACTAGCACCTCTGGTGTGAGGGCTTGTCAAGCCCTTTTCAGAGTTGCTCATCCACCTTTGGTGTCCATCTGATCCACACAACTCTCACCTGTGGCTCCAAGAAGCTGTAGCTTGTGCAGCAACCGTACTTCAGTAAAACCATCTTGGCAGATGGGCTAAACCAGGTTGTGGGTAACCAATGGGACTCAAACATTTCAGTGAGTTAGGAGATCTAAGAAAAACAAATTCTAGAGATGAACAAAAATATTTACAGCTGTTTTTGAGATGTCAAAGAATAGGAATCTAAGAGAGGGTGCCCATAAATTGGGGAATAGATGTACAAGTTATGGTATATAAATGGATAGAATACTATCATGATGTAAAAAATGATGGAAAAAGTTTCAGAGAATTCTGGGAAGACTTTTATGAACTAATATAGAATCTAGAGAACAATTTATACAATGACAGCAGACATTTTGAAAGAATTAGAAATTAGGAATTACAAACCATAATTTCCAAAGATTCATGACAAAACATCATCATTTTAAGACTATGGTACAACATGCTACCCTCTGTCTCTGATAGAGATGCAAAGGACTCAGAATGCAGAATGAGACTTTTTTTCATATGGTCAGTGTTGAAATCTGTTTTGATTGACTATAGATATATGTAATGGGTTTTGTTTTTGCTTTGGTTCTCATTTGAGGGAACAGGAAGAGGGGGTTAGGGATGAGAAAGTAAAAAATTTGATTTTTGTTGATTGAAACAAAATATTTTTCAAAAAAAATCTGTTGTCTTCATGAAGTAGAATGAGGACTAGAAAAGCAAAATCCATTATATTTAGCAGCTGAGGTCATTGGTAGATAGGAGAATAGCTTCTGTTAAGTGGTAGTCAGAAGCCACATTGCAAGGGCTTGAAAAGTGAGTTGGATGAGAGGAAATGTAGGCTAGAGCATCTAAAACTTTGGTTATGAAAGTGACAGGGGATGCACGGTAGCTTGAAGAAATTGCAGGTTCAAATAAAAGCTTTTTAAAGGGTAGGGTAGGCCTGGGTATAATTGTAGGTAGCTAGGAAGTAAGCAGTGGCTAAGAAAATACTGAAGATAAGAGAGGAGGACTCAGTGATTTGTGAGGCAAATTCTTAGTGGAAATAGAAGGGGGTGGGACCAAGAGCACAAATAGAGAGGTTGCTTTGGAAGTACAGCTATCTCTTAATGACAAGCTGGAACAAAGGAGGAGATGGCAGGGCATGATGAAGAAGGGCTTTAAGGTGTGCAAGAACGTTTTTAGCAACTGTGCAGTTTAAGGCTAGATTGCTCTGAGGTGGCAGGGGCAAGGGGGAACCTATGGCCCTTGAGGTCACCTGTGGCTATCTAGGTCCTCAAGTGCCACTCTTTGACCGAGCCTAAGTTTTACAGAACAAATTTACTAAAAGGATTTGTTCTGTGAAATTTGGATTTAGTCAAAAGACCGTACCGAAGGACACATGAGTGGGAGAGGGTAGGATTAAAGATGGAGTTGAAAAGAAATCTTTTGAAGAAGGTAGAAAAAAGGGGGAAAAAAACCTGTTTAACTTCTGTCAAGCAAATCTATGAAGCTATGAAAACTATTCTTCAAAGAAAACTATTAAATTTTAACATGCAAGCAAAAAGAATTACAATAAATCCTATCTAATACAAAAGATTTTTTCTTCTTAGGAAAGCAATCTCTTAAAATGGGGATTGCAATACAATTTCAGTAGATAATAAATAATAACCACTACAACAAAAATGCCTTAATCCATCAGTCAGCCTCATTTCTACAGTTACAAGTTCATGCATTAATAGCAACTTGAACCAGGAGGTGAATCATAGAATTAAAAATGCACGCTGGCTAATGAAAAAGGATATCTAAGAGAAGGATTTTTGTTTCAGAAGGCTGGCTCTGAATCATACAGATGTAGGGGAGTAGGGGCTAGGATTCTGGACCATAAAGACAATTTGACTTGGTAGAGAAAAACAGTACTTTAAAGACTTTCCTCTGACAAGTTGCCTCCCATACATATTTCAAAAATAATACAAGGTTTCTTGAGAGATATAACAACAAAGATAATTTTGCTTGATAACCCTTAATTGTTAATAGCAAGTGAAGGATTCATTCATTCATTTAATAATGATTACTAAGCACTTACAATGTGCCAGATACTGTGATAAACATAGAGGTACAAAGGGGTTTAAAAAAAGTACCAATTCTTGACCTCAAGGTATTTCTGTTTTTTATTGGAGGAAAAATAACATATAGAAAATTAAATTCAAAATATGTATGAAGAAAATAAAAAAATACTTTTGAGGTTTAAAGGTACAAGCAACTGGGAAGATCAGGGTCCACTTTCATATAGGAAGTGGCATCTGAGCTGAAATTTGAAGAAAGCTAAGTATCCTACAAGAGGAAGTCTAGGAGAAGGTGCATGTCAGGTAGGGGGCATGCACTCTGTGAAGCCATGGAGACAGGAGATATACAGTTCATGGCAGCAATGTGTGGTGCCAGTTGTACTGGATCAGGAGAGCTTATTACCCCTTGTAAATTAGCAAATACTACCAATCGGAGCTTCATTTATTATTTTTTTGTTGTCTAAGAGACTTAAGAAAGGAATGGAGAAAATTTTAATACAGATTAAACTTAAAAGTATGTCATGGGTCCTTTTTTCTTCCTGAGCAGGTTGTTAACCACCTACCAGGATATCCGTGTTTATGCATAACATTAAGCAGGGCAGTTTGGCCATAATACCTGAAAGAGAATCATGCGTTTGATAAGACTAGAAATGGAAGGTGGAGTCAGACTGACCGGCTTCAAATACCAGAGATACTCCTAGAGGTAAGAGGGAGTCCCCAGGGCTTCTTGAGTTGGGAAGGGACACAATCAGACTTGAGCTTTGGAAATATCAATTTGTCAACTGTATAAATGCCAGATTGGAGAGAGGAAAGATCAGGAAGGTCCCTTAGGAGGCTACTGCAGTGGTGGAAGTGAGAGGTGGCGAGGCCTGAATGAGAGTGGTTTGTGGTAGGAGTGGCAGATGCAAAATACATTGTGAAGAGAGAATTGACAAGATTTGGCAATCAAGAGGTCATTGGTAACCTCTGTGGAACACTTCCACCAGAGTGATGGGGACAGTTGGACTGTAAGAGGCTGAGGGTAAAGTGAGAAAGCCGAGGAAGTGGTCACCCAATGAACACTCATTATTATGACCCAGAAGGTGTCAGGAACTGAGCTCCCTGCTGGGGATATCAAAGTATTGCCCGCTATCAGTGAGCTCACAGTCTAACGGGGGAGACAATTTACAAAGATGTCTGTACAAACAGGATGTACACAGGTTAATTTGGAAATAACGGAGGGAAGACACCATCATTAAGGCGGATGGGATGCTGTTTGGAGACATCCTTTGCTAGGGATTTGGCAGTTTCCTGAGTGGGAACAGATTCAGTGAAGACTTCTCAGGAATGTGGATTCTTCTCCCAGGGGTAAAGGAGACGGAGACTGCCTTCAGAGTCGGGTGATTCCCATACAAGGATAAAAGCTGTGTAGTGTATTAGGATCAATGATTGGATAAAACTCACTAACTCTTCAATGCCTAATTTGCATGTGCATGAGCAGTTGGCAGTCCTCACACAGGTCTGCCTCATTTGCATATACTCTCAATGCTTCATTTGCATGTACTGTATTTGCGTATACTCTCAATACTTTATTTGCATATACTGACTAGTATTTTCTCCGTCTTTGTAACCGACAGAGCAGGAAATTCGAACCAAGCTTAAGATGGGATTGGTTAGATTTCCTGCCCAGAATGTAAGACCATGTTTCTCAGCCAATGAGAACAATGGTAAGGGGGGGGGGGGGAGGGGGGCGGGGTTTCCTCCTTAGCCTCCCTCCCTCCCTCCCTCCCTCCCTCCCTCCCTCCCTCCCTCCCTCCCTCCCTCCCTCCCTCCCTCCCTCCCTCCCTCCCTCCCTCCCTCCTCTCTCTCTCTCTCTCTCTCTCTCTCTCTCTCTCTCTCTCTCTCTCTCTCTCTCTCTCTCTCTCTCTCTCTCTCTCTCTGCTCCTCTTCTCCCCAGAATCAAATAAAGGAACTTTCTGTTAACACTTGGAGATGCCTCTGAGTAGAGCAGTCAATTTGAGTAGGGGGTCTTGCAGTCCCACACATTTCCCATGCCCTAAAGATGCTTGCCAGGGTCATGGAGAATATCCAGCGGAGAGGCCAAATGGAAGATTTCCTTATGAGATACGGAGGTCTCGGAGACATTCCTCAAAGCAGAGGAGATTTGTGCTGATTGTAATAAGCTGGAAACATAAAGAGTATGGCCTAATGTTCCACATAGGAAAAAAAATAATGCTTATTTCCAGTATCAAGACGCATATTGGCGCAGACAGTCCTTGGAGTCTCTCCATCAGCAGGCCCGTCTGGGAGAGACCCAGCAAACCGGACAAAGGCTTTCACAGAACTGGACAGGAGGAGAAAGCCTTTGGGGAACGGAAGCGTCCTTTTAACGACCCTGAGCTTGCCTTGAAACAGGCTCATCATTTTAACTACTCTGTCTTTCCGGGGATAACGTCTAGGACGGCAGGGGGTGGAACGTGAGAGTCTCCACGTCGGCGCCAGTGTAAGGCTTCCCTCCTGAAACTTCCCCCCCATCGCTCCCCAAACTGTCTTCCGGGGACATGCGGGGCCAGGACGTGCCCCTTGGCACTTGGCCAAAGCCTGGGCAGGCCGTCATGGTGCCCCACACGCTGCTTCTTCCGGTTCAAGATCCCCAGTTCTTTAATGGAAGCACAGCCAGTTCATGGACATTATAAGTCATAGAATTTCCTCCCGCTCCCGCCCCAGGCCCTCCATGTTAGCATCCTTATCATTTCCTTGGGGAGGGGAGGGCTGTCGCCCACATAAGAGAAGCGAATACTTCTCCCATTGTAGGGAAGCCAAGAGAATGGGAGCGGGGGACGGAACTCACCTCGTGGGGTTTGTTTCCGGGAGGGCCCGTTTCGGAACGGGACCAGACGCGCCTGCGCAGTCGCCGCGGGAATCGCGTGGTGATCGGGCTCTCTGGGGACCCAGCTGGCGGTCACGCGTCCTCCCGGCAGCGGCTGCCGGCTGGTCGCTCTCCGCAGCGTCCTTGCAAAGCCGAGAAGGGGACCACTGAGGGACAGGTGGGAAGGAATGATATTTTCTGGGGTCAGCTTAGCGTGTTAAGAGGCCCTAGCAGCGGGCCAGCTGGTGTTACTGGGCATCTCGCACGTGAGTGTCCCGCCCTCCCGGCACGACCCGCCTCCCGCATGTGACCGTGAGGTTCTGGCCGTGACCTTGAAGCCTGGGGTCCCGATGACGAACGTGGAGGGACTGGTGGCAGTCAGTGTAGCTGGTGCTGTGGGGACGGAGACGGGGGCCTTCGCACCCAGAGTCGGGTAGGGACCCACCGGGCGGTGGTGTCGAAGCAGGAGCGGCAGAAGGCGCCAGGCGCTCCATTGCAGGTGCTGCACCGTGAAGCGCACGGGCTCGTCTGATCTGGAACGGAAACTTGCTCCTTTGTAAGTATTACTGAAGTAGAAGAGTACGGTAGCGTGAGCGCCCCGCCTGCCTACGCTCTGCGATGGACCTTAGGGTGACCCCCTGCCCTGGACAGCGCTAAATGCCGCAGCACTCGAGGGGAAAATTTTATATCCCTAATACAATGGCGGTCTGCAAGTTATATGTCAGTATACGGTGTCTGGGAAAAAATTCTGTCTCCCAACTGAACACTTAATATATTTTTAGTAAGACCATCCTCCCCCCCCCCCCCCCCCGCACCTGTATTTTAGACTTGCCATCTGTTTGACCTTTGTTTTCAGCTTTTCTGGGACTAAAAGATGAAGTCTCCAACCTTTTCTTCAGATCAAAAGTTCTCTCGTTAGTCATTCTGATTCAATTAGTATTTCTTGAGGTTCCACTGAGTGTACTCTGGGAAGAAGCAAAAGTAATGAGAGTTGTGGACTTGCCACAATAAGGAAATTATAATTTAATTGGTTAGTCAGAATGTGGCTTGATGTGAAACAACTAAATAAATAACAAGTAAAACCGTGAATGTTATATCACATGGATTTTTCCTACTCTGATATCACATGTGTTATGATCCTGGAGTAAGGTGAGATGAATTGGCAGGTAGATGGCTTGTAAAATGGCAATTTTTTTCATGCACTTTTGGAAAAGGAAAGGGTCTGTATAGGTGGAGAGGGTGTTCTCGATGCGGGCCATGAAATATATAATATGAGGAGAATGAGAGATTCCTTTTCCAAGATACAATGAGGTTTACCTGGCAAGTGTGCAGCATGAGTTGGAGAAGAATGAAGAAGGAAGTTTGTGAAAGTTTGTGATTTGAGGGCCTTTGTCCATAGAAAGTCTTAGTGATTTATATATAATACTTCATGCAAAATGGCTTTATGTGGGCAGAATTGCAAAGGAATAACCTTAAGATTCAAGTATTTACTATTTTTCAAAAATTTTGTTACATTTATCATACTTTGAAACTTGGGATCAATAATTTTGTTGATGTGAACACACTCTCCAAATTTCACTCCTTTTTAACTTGACAGATGCCTCTTCAGAGATGCTTTGGTTAAAAAAATTTAACCACCTGTGGCCAAGCTGGTGCTGAAACCCTATGAATTTAGGCAGATCTGCTGGATAGTCAACATACAATTGGTGTCTGAATCCACACTCAAAGTCTTTCTTACTTGGTAAGACAACCAGGGCTTGCACACTGCTGTTATAGACTGTGAGGAGCCAATTCTATCTCTATGCCATATTGAAGCATCAGAAGCAGTCTTCAATAGAAGTTGGTTCATTGATTGTAATTTGTTTATAATATTTTTTTTTTTAGACTTGGCACGGTTTGGATCTCTTACTCCCAACATGCAGCCTTTAAAATATGCATTGAAAACCAGTCAGACTTTGAGACAGAGTCCATTGTCCTCAGTAATCTGGCAGATCCTCAGGACCTACAGAACAACAAGCCATCGCAATACAAAAGTATATCCAGAGTTAGTGAAACATCAAGACGATGGAGTCCAGAGGGATTTCAGCTCCAGACTGGCAGCAGGACCAACATTTCAGCACTTTTTAAGAAATGCCTCAACTCCTCAAGAGAAATCTGATTCCTCTGCAACAGTGGAGGATCCTCCCCCTTATCTTACTACAGAATCCCTTGCAGGAACAGGGAGAAAAGGTCTGTCTTTACTTCCTTTCTGTCTGTTTGGTATCCCTCAGTGCCAACATACAGTTTGCATGTCTCAGGTCTTAACTTTTAAAAACTGTCATGATGTTGATTATTGTGACATTTATTTTTCTTCTTTCTTTTGTTTTATTTTGTAGGTCCATGACATTTAATTACTAAGATAAGGATCACTCATTTTTAATATCTATTAATTAGAGCCCCTATTTTTTAATTTAAGCAATAATCTGTAGAATGGATCCATCATACTGGTTCATAACGGTTCTGAGCCCTAAGGGTTGAAAAGATTTGGCTTCAGTTGAGGGTCATTGTGGAATTGAATATCTCCATGGAAAAAACTTTGAAAGTATTGCAGATAGAAAATTTCACAGGGTTGTATGTTAACATAGAGGAACTCTGTACCTTTCCTGGGGTTTGAATTCTTGGGAATTTATCCTTTTGGTATGCCTCTGTCTTGCTGCGTGACCCTTGGTTATCTGTCTGCCCTTTTAATTGTTAAAATGATTGCCAAAAGGCATAAAAGAAATAAAGAATCATTTAGGCTTATAATGTTAAACAAATTCACTGTTTATTTTTGATGTGGGGATTCAGTAGAAACTTAGTCACACTTTTTAGTTTTATGGAGAGTTTTGTGAAATTAATATTCCTATTTCAGAATAAGCAGGATCACAGATCCCAAAGCTAGTAGCAGCCTCAGTAAATCATCTGGCCCAATCCCTTTCTTATCTTATAAAAGAGGTAACACATATTGTGGTGATGTGATTCTGTTAACATATAGTTACAGCTGCTATTAGCAGACCTGATATGTCACTGTAGTATTTCCAGGTGTTGTCAGGGTATTTGAAAAGGTATTCTTGCCTATGACCCTATGTTTTCTCCCTCCTCTGTACTGTATTTACGTGGGATTTCCCTTCTTTTTCTAGTCTATCTTGAGACTTACGGCTGCCAAATGAATGTTAATGATGCAGAGATTGCTTGGTCCATTCTGCAGAAGAATGGCTATTTGAGAACTAACAATCTCCATGAGGTAAGATGTCGCTTTAATTTTTCTTACATCCTAGGCCTAGAAGAAAGTTTTCATTGATGGTAAGTTCTTAAATATGGTTTGATATCTTAGTCACAAAGAAGAAATAATGAAATATACTTACCTTCTCTTGGTAGAAGGGTGGAGGACTGTGAGAACAAAATGTTGTATAAGCTATCAGGCATGATTATTTTATCAGTTGGTTTTACTTAACTTTTTCTTTGTTATGTGAGGGAAAATTTTTTGGTGTAGAAAGGTGGTGTTTATTAGGAAATAATTTATGAAAAACAAAAAGAATCAGTAAGATATTTTTTAAATGCGGTGCACATTGGAGTCTTCTTTTTAAAGAAAAAAAAATCTTCCATGTATGAGATTCAGTTAATCAGCCATTTAATGTCTATTATGTGCTGGATACGCTGCATAGAAAAATGACAAAATAGCACTTCCTGCCCTCAAGGACTGTACATCTACTAGAAAAATATAACATGTTTATAAATAAACATGATAAAAGTAGAATGTGAGAGTGGTAAAGAAGAGATCCAGATAAAATATTCTAGGTGAATCAGGAGAGGGAGTGGCCATTTTTAGTTGATGGTGAAGGTGGGTAGTAGGATAGATCAGATAAAGCTTCATTGCGGAAGTGGCAACTGAGCCTCCATCCTGAAGGGAAGAAGAAAGGGATTTTAACTAGTAAAGATGAGGATGGAATTGTGTATCAGGCATTGTGGGCAGTTTACATGAATACATATAAATCTGAAAGGAGGCATGAGGTCAGGGAAAAGCTCATAGTTTGGTTTGGCTATTTAGAAGTCAAGGTGCCTGAATTGGAATTGAATGAAAAAATGCTAGAAAGGTAAGTTGGAGCCAGAGTATGGAGGGCCATATATGCTAGACTAAGAAGTTTGTATTTGTCCTATAGATAGTAGGGAACTACTGTAGGATTTTGTGTAGTGAGTGACAGAGGTAGAGCTGTGTGAATGGTTATTTTGATGGTTGTGAGAAGGATAGATTGAAGGTGGGAAAGATTTAAGACAGGGTTTCTTCCAAAGCAAGAGAAAATGTGGACTAAGGTGACAGGATTGTTAGTGGAGAGAATACAAGATATGTTATGAAGATAGAATTGATAGGACATTTGGTATGAGAGAGAAGAAAGAATCAGAAATAACATTTGAGATTCCATTCTGAATGACTGGGAAGATGGTGGTACCATTAATAGTAATATGGAAATTGAGGGGAAGAGTGACTTTCAGAGGAAGATGAGTTCAACTATATATAGATTGAATTGGGGATTCTCTTGGGACATCCATATATAGATTGGACTTAGATACATAGATTTGGAAGTCAGCTACATAGAAGTGATAATTAAAGTCTTGAGATTGAATGAGATCTCTATGGGAAAGAATAGAAAAAAGAGAGAGAAGTGGGTAGAAGATAAAGCCTTAGGGAATACTCACACTCAAGTGGCAGGTGGAGGATGAGAAACCAATGAGCAGTCAGAGACATGGGAAAACCAGGAGAGAGTATTGAAAAAAAGGAGATAGTAAATAGTGTGAATTACTGCAGACAGGGCAAGTTTTGCAATTTAGAGGCTTTTGGTGATTTTAGAGAGAATAGTTTCACTATAACACTATGGTTAGAAGCTGGTTTGCCAAGACTGGAGGAGTGAGTGGATGGTGAGACTATCAGTAGAATCATTGGAGTGCTGATTATTTTTTTTGGAGGTTAAGCACTTAAGGTAGTAAGAAATATTGATTAGTAGCTTGTGGGAATGTCAGATTTAAGGTAAGGTTTTTTTTTGTAGACATCTGAGCCTATTTGTAAGTGATGGGAGGAGGAGCTGATAGATAGGGAGGAATCAAAGATGATGAGAGAGAGATTGGAAATGATTTTTGGAACAAAGTCCCAGGGAAGAAGAAAGGCTTATGTGTATAATTTAGCATTTGTGAGGGGGTGGAACATATCCTCCGAAACTACTCTCTCAGTTGGCAACTTTTAGTTGCCAAATGTCATGACCTTTTCTTAAGTCTCATCCTTGATCTCCCTGAAAAAATTGATGCCAGTGGCAAGCCTCTCCTTCTGTATACTCTCTTGGTTTTCCTCTTTCTTATTGGATTCTCATGCTCCTTTGCTCATCCATTATCTAGCACACCACCTAACTGTGGATGTGTTCTAAAATTATGTTTTCTGCCTGCTTCTCTCCTTATTAGATCTCAAGGGTTTAATGATCTTGTCCATACAATTAATTCAGTAAGTCACTGAACATTTATTAAGCACCTATTACGTTCCAGGCACTGGACTAAGTGTTGGTGATATAAAAAGAGACAAAAGATAGTCCTTGTTCTCAAGCAGCTCACAATCTGATGGGGAGACAAGAAGCAAACAAATATATAAAACATAAGATATATACATGATAAATAGGACATGATTAACAAAAAGAGAAGGCACCAGAATTAAGAGGGTTGGAATTAAGGCTTCCTTTAAAAAGCTGGGATTTTAGTTGGGGCTTAAAAGAAGCCAGTGAAGCTAGTAAGTGGCAATGAGGAGGGAAAGCATTCCAGACATGGGGTACAGATACCTGGAGAAAATGCCTGTGGCTGAGAGATGAAGTGTCTTGTTCCTAGAACAGCAAGCAGACCAGTGTCACTGGATTGAAGAGTAAATTCATGGTGGGGAGTAAAGTGTGAAAAGACTGGAAAGGTGGGGGGAAGGGATAGGTTATGACTCTAGTTGACTCCAACCTATAATCTCTTTCCTGAATAATAGTCTTGCATCATTAATTATCTGTTGGACATTTTAAACTTCCTGCCCTGGATGTAGCTTCAATTTAATGTGTTAAAAACAGAACTCATTGTCTTCTCATCAAACGCACTCCTTTTCTGAACTTTTTATTATCCTTCCAGTCAGCCAGATTTGCAGCCTCAGTGTTATCATGGATTCCTTATTTTACTCATTCTATAAATCCTGTCATTTGCCAAATCTTGTCATATCCACCTCCATAACATCTCTCAAGTCTATCTACTTTTTTCTGCTCACATCCTTTGCATTCCCTTTATTACCTCTTTCTTGGACTATTGCAATAGCATTCTAACTGGTTTCCCCACCTTGTCTTCCCCCTCCAATTCATCCTGTATATAGCTGCCAAAGTGATTTTCTTTGTCCATGTCACTCCCCTACTCAGTAAACTTCAGTTGTTCCTGATTGTCTCTAGGCTTAAATATAAACTCTTCCCTTTGGCATCATCTTTATAACCTGATTACAACTTACCTTCCCAGCTTTATTCCCTATTACTCTTCTTGACTCTACAGTCCAGCCAAATTGACCTTTTTATGGTTTCCCATATACAGTATTCCATCTCCCATCTCTTTTTTTGTGCACTGGTTGTCACTAGGGTCGGGGTTGTGGGTGATAGGATAAGGGGTCAGAGGACTCAAGGGTAGAGAATAGTATAGTTCAACTAGTTACCTGTAGGTTCTAGATCTTGAAGGGGGACAAGGGAGGGCAGACCTGGAGAGAGAGCCTGGGAAATCAGAGCAAGATAGACTGATCAGAGATTGTCATGAGGATAGAGAAGAGGTGGAATTTATGGTAATGATTCTTCAAGGGAATCCATGATTTCAAAAATGATCAATTTTCTTTTTTTTTTTTTCTGCTTTCATTTCAGGCTGACGTGATTCTTCTTGTCACATGTTCAATCAGGTGAGGATTTGTTCATGTGAGAAGATAAGAATGATTCAGTGTCTTTTGTATTATGGAGTACTGACCTGCTATCTATAGGATACACAGTGTCTGGTACTTAAAAGGTTCTTAATAAATGTTAATTGATTGAGTGATGTAATTGAGTGATGTAATATAGGATGTAGTATTTTTTCTAGGAGTGAGGATGGAGATGACCTGTGCTCAGTTTTTCTCATTCCTTAGATAGTTCTTGGATAGTTCATCAAAACATTTTTGAGGCTACATTCTAGGACTTAGAATATGCTGTATGTTCAAAGGACCTATTTTTCCTCCATTTGAAGTTAGGTGCCTAAGTCTTACAAGCATCCTTTACTAGTTAAACGTAGGTGTTCTGTCCTTGTTTTCCTTTCTAAATACGGCTATATTTCTTTCTGTTTTATTAATGCTCTTTTAAAAAAATTTGTCAGTTCCCAATGTCCCTCTCCCTACTCCTATAGAATACCTGTGATAACACAATTAATTCAGCTATGCAAAGCAAACCATTCTGTTGGCCACGTCTGAAAATGTATATTACCTTCCATACCTGTCATCCAGTGCTTCTCTACAAGTGGTCAAGGGGCAGCTAGGTGGTGCAGTGGATAGAGCACCAGTGCCGGAGTCAGGACAACCTGACTTCAGATCTCACCTCAGACACTTGACACTCACTAGCTGTGTGACCTTGGGCAAGTCACTTAACCCTAATTGCCTCATCCTGGGTCATCTCCAGTCATACTGATGAATATCTGGTCACTGGATCCAGATGGCTCAGGAGGAGAAGTGAAGCTGGTGACCTGCATAGCCCTCCCTCACACAAAACAAAGTCAAGTGCAAGTCATGTCATTATTTCTGTGATGGCATGGTCTTCTTCAGCAGCGAAGGATGAACACAAGTAGTCAGAGCCTTGTTTCATTGTCAGTGCTCTGAAGTTGCTAATAGTTACTGCACTGAACAGGAGTTGTGAAGGTTTAAAGTGTTGTTTTTCTTTATGTTTCTGTGTAAATTCTTTGCTTTGCTTACTACACACATTTTCCACAGTTATTTTTTCACCACTGGTTACTTTAAAGTTAAGTTACATTAATTGTCCTTCTCTGCAAGACCACTAAGAGGACCAAAGTAATTTATAATATTATTTTCTCTGTCTCCAGTTATGTGGTATGTCCTGATCATTTCAATTCTAACTTGGTCTATTGATTTATGCCACAGGGAGAAGGCTGAACAGGCTATCTGGAATCGCTTGAAACGACTTAAATCTGTAAAGGCCAGACGTCTCAAATCACAGGTTCCTCTTCGAATTGGGATTCTAGGTATCCTAAAGTTTGGAAGTGAAAGCCATTTTGGTGCATTGGGCTCTGTATTGCTGGAGTGTACTAGATTCTCCCTTGGACATGGCCATTTGTGAACTCTGAGCAGACCCAATAGGACATCACTGTATCTTGGCTTCACTGTACAAAGGCCTTCCATAGTGCAGAATTTTGTGTATTATAATGTTAGAAAATGAGAATAGAGTGACAACATGTAGTTTCTATGAGTAAATGGCAATCTAAAAGAATGAAGAAAACACATGGCCCTATGTACATTGGGAGCACATCTGATAAGTCTGAGTTAGGACGGTGCCTTAAGTCCTCAAAAGAACCATCATTTTATCAATGAGAGTGCTTTCTCCTTGGGTACAGGTCACAACCCCATCATACCTCAGTTGAAAGTATTCATGATTGCTGTGGCCAAAAAGTCACTATCTGATGACTAACCTCCTGGTTATGGATCCTTTTGAGCTTAACTAGCCTGCCTTTAGGATTTAGAGCAGGAAGCGTCCTTGGAGAGTTTCTAATCCTATCACCTCCTTTAATGGATGAAAAAATTGAAGCCTAGTTCTTCAAACAATAGACGTTACATATAGCTGTTCCCAGAGACCAGACTATAACAACAAAAACTCTGTCCTGTTTGTGATAGACAAACTCTGTCAGAGTTTGTGGTCTTCCTTGTGTACCCCTCATAGGTTGCTTCCATACCAGGACTCATCAGAATAGCACTTTAATGAGAGCCCACTCTTCCTGCGCTTCTAAATGAGGGACTGAGACTTCTTCTGAGCCAGTCCTTGGATGATTCCAAAGAGAATGGGGGAATGAGGCAGCATCTGTGATTGCTTCTCACACTTCTGATCTAAAACACATTGTTGGAGAAGATAAACCGTAAAGTGGTAGTAGAGACTTTGCCAGTAATGCTGTGGAAGGAACACTGACTCTGGAGTCACAGGACCTCCTATGTTTGCTCCTTGTGTAACCTTAGACAAGTCACTTGACCTCTCATGCGATCGTGAACTTTTTGGTAGTTTCATTTAAGAATTACTATATATAAGATACATTTTCAAACTTCCTCAAATATTTCATTAACCTGTGATCACATTGGTGTTCACCCTCCTTCCACCAATGCAGATAACTCCTGTATGATTTAGCAAAATTTCTTTGAGATTTGTTGTGTTTGAAAAATCTGTCTCATTACATACAACTGGTAATGAATGTCTCTGAATTTACTTTGTCTTTGCATGAGAGACACCACAGTCTATCAGCATTTCCCTTCTAGTACCGTAGGGCTAGTCAGAGCTTATAACTCCCTGGCCCAGCCTTTGAGAACCCAGGGTAGCTTCTACATCAATATTAGGCTCCGGGTCAAATGCCCCAGGTTTTTTGCTTACACGTAAGTGTGTCTTCGATACCATCCAAGAAGATTTGTTCCTGGTATTCCCAGAAACATCCTCCTTCACAACCAGGCATCGTGGAGTGGCTCTCAGACATATGCCAGATTCCATTTCCTGTATTTTTAGCAGCATTTAGTAGCACAGGGAAAGCGGTGGGGGGAGGGAAAAGCATAGTTTTAGTTGCAGGAAAAAAGTTAAATGAACTCCTGACATAGTGTCATTTTTGGCCTACAAATTATTACAGTTAATGGTCCATTCAGTTTAAGGCTCATGCATTTAAAAGGTTTCTGAATAGAAGGACATTATCTTTTCTTTGAGCAGTTTAGGAAGTTGGTGATCATTTGGCTACGAGGATTTAAGGTTCTTTCTTCTTGATTTCCTTGTGCAGAAAAATATTGATTGCAAAATTATTCAAGTTTTGATCACTTTCAGAGGGTAGCTGAATGCTCTCAGACAACTCATGTACATAAATTTTGTAGGTGGATGTGGATTTATGTGCTTGGCATGAACTGTAAGAACAAATATCTCTGGATAAGTATATTTATTTTTTCCTCTCCAGGATGTATGGCTGAAAGGTTGAAGGAAGAGATTCTGCAGAGGGAAAAATTGGTGGATATTATAGCTGGACCAGATGCTTACCGGGATCTTCCTCGGTTGCTGACTTTAGCCGACTCTGGCCAGCGATCTGCTAATGTTCTCCTTTCACTAGAGGAGACATATGCAGACATCATGCCTGTCCAGACAAGTTCAAATTCCACATCAGCGTTTGTGTGAGTCATTTCCCCAATGTTGGGTTTTGAATTTCTCCTTTTGATGGTCTTTGTATTACATCAGATACAAAGGATTCAGAGCAGAGCCCTGTGTTCTAAGCCTTAAGAATCTTAAAGATGACAAGTTTCTGCATGTCTCTACAATGTGAATTTGATCTTGTGTGGATTTATAGCTTAAAAACACACAATGAAATATGGTAATGTTGGGAAAGATTTTATTACTTTTTGAACCTCAGAATATTCTTTGATAATTTCTGATGATTTTCTCCCCAGGTCAATTATGCGAGGTTGTGACAACATGTGTAGCTACTGCATTGTTCCTTTCACACGTGGCCGTGAAAGGAGCAGGCCACTTGCCTCCATTCTGGAAGAAGTGAAGAAACTCTCTGAGCAGGTGATATATTGCCTGTGCTTTATTCCTTTTCAGCATTGGGGGAAAGTAAGACACTGATATTGTGGGTTTGGTTTGCCAGTTCTG
This sequence comes from Notamacropus eugenii, assembly GCF_028372415.1. Lineage (NCBI taxonomy): Eukaryota > Metazoa > Chordata > Mammalia > Diprotodontia > Macropodidae > Notamacropus > Notamacropus eugenii. The sequence goes on from NC_092872.1 coordinate 429,351,219, forward strand.
GAAGTGAAAGACAAAGAAGTGGGAAGAGAGAACTTCTCAAATGGAGTTAAGTAAGGTCTCTGGGCAGTTGATATTTGTTTCTATGTTCATGTTTGTATCTTTAGCTTCTTACTTTCAACTAATTATTTCTCTTTTGTCTTCAAACGTACCTGAGTCTCCTTTATCCTTTAGAACCTTCTCATTTCCTTAAGGTATCTTCCTATATCTCTTGTTGCTTTCTCAACCAAACACTTTGAAAAAATAGCTTGCACTTACTGCCTCTATTTCATTTCCTCTCATTCATTCCTTGGCCCTTTGTGATTCAGCTTCTAAACTAAAATTACTCTTTTCAAAGTTACCAGTAATCTCTTAATCGCCAAATCTGAAGGTCTTTTCTCAGACATCATCTTTGGAAATTGTCATAAAATTTGAAGAACAAGAATGTTGGGTTGCCCATCCCTGTTCAAGCCACTAGTTAAACTCATGGGCATTAATTATTGTTTCATATTCATCTAGCATGGTCAGATGGTTCATTTAGTCTAGTCAAATTAGAAAGAACATTATTTGAAAACCATACTGCTTTGCAAAATTATGATTATCACCACCGTTTCAACAGAAGTTATTTATTTCAAATGGTTATATGGATATTATTAAGTAATGATGTAATTAATTTATTAGTAATTTTTATGATGATTTCTTTTGAATATCATAAACAAATATTTAGATTGTGACTATAGAAGGAGTCCTGGTGCCCTTCTCTTTATTTCATTCATATTTTTAAGTTCTGTATTTTTTTAAGCTGAACTTAAATTAGATCCATCTTGTTAGTATTTATTCAGCTACAGAATGCTAAAATTTTAAAATGAGAAGGTACTTCAGGAGTTGCCAGACAAGACATCCCCAGTTCCTTCCCCTCATTCTTATGTGACAGGGTTTTCAGTACCAATATCATCTTGGTCACCTTCTTCTGGATACTCTCCAGTTTGTCAGTGTTGTCTCAAAAGTGTGTTGTCCAAGTCTGAGTGCACTGCCCTAAATGTCATGAGATTAGAACAGACTCCAATGGGGACTCTCATAATGAGGGAAAGTCATTATGACTTTAATGTCTCATTATGAAAGTTAGGAAGAGTATACTTCCTATCAGCATATCTTAAAATCAGATATTTTTTCTATTACTGAAATATCATACTGTCAGCTTACTGAATTTGTAGTCCAGTCCTGTAGAATAAATTATTTTGATTATAATGAAGTTATGATTAAGAAGAGACTTCCCTTATAATTCAATTCTAAAGGTAGTAGTGGGATTTAATTTGTAGTGCAGATTTAATTTGATTTCCTTTTTCTGTTGAGCCTAAAGTTCTTAATCATTAACAAGTGAAAAACTCAAAATCCTGGGATTCTGGAAGGCAGGTGGCTTTCTTTTTAATATTATCTGTGAGTAACAGGTTCTCTTTGCAATAAGCACTTACAGGAGAAATATGACTCCTTCTCGTAGGTTGTGAGTGGGTTAAATCTGTTAAGAGTCCCTAAATTGTTCTGTAGTTCCTCAGTTTATTTTAATCTTGCCCAAAGGTCTAAAATAATGTAGTCAGGTTCTGGATCATCTTGATAGTTACAGTTTGGGGAGGTGTATTGGTACCTGTATGGCAGTCATACCAAAATAGTTTTAGTCACATCTTATCTGCTACTTAAAGTATGATATAATTGCTTAAAAACATAAATTTCTGCTTTATTTTTCCACGTTATTTCTAAAGTAATGGTTTGGTATGAAGGTGCCAATATGATAATTTCCTAATTTCTTCCACTATGTATTTGTGATGTTATACAGGGCCTGAAAGAAGTAACACTCCTTGGTCAGAATGTCAACAGCTATCGAGACAACTCAGAGATCCAATTCAGTAATGCCATACCTACTAACCTGAGTCGAGGATTTAGTACAAATTATAAAACAAAGAAAGGAGGCCTTCGATTTGCTGATCTTCTGGATCAGGTCTCTAGAGTTGATCCTGAAATGAGGATCCGCTTCACTTCTCCCCATCCTAAGGACTTTCCTGATGAGGCAAGTTTGGACAACTCCCTGAGGAAGTGATGTTGCTGTTATGATGGAAACCTTTCTTTCAGAAAGACCAAGTTCAGGACCAAAAAGAAATCAGAGGGCTGGTGTAGTGTATTCCCTATCTTTGAAATACATTGTGCTTTTGAAGGAATTGAAAATTCCTTCCTGGATAAAAAAGGAAAGTTGAGCTTATAATGAGGATGAGACTGGGGCCAACTGTTGATTTAGTGAATCTTGAGAGGAGAGGCAAGGCTGAAAAGGAGGATCGGCTCTTGCAGTTTTTATGGTACTCTTGCTATTGCATTACCAAGGAAACATTGATTGACTTACCTGTGCTGATGTCTCCTCACTCAGTCTGTTGAACTAAATATGGGACTAATTTCACCACAGGATGCCGCCATAAAAGTTTGACCACATTCCAGTGAACTTAAATTTATTGTGGGACAAGTTCTCTTAAACATGACCTTTCCTCAATAAAAGTTAGTTAAGACAGCCAACCATTTAAACAGGTGATATTACTCTCCTTTGACAGTAGCATTCTGTGGCTGTTCTGTTTTCAGAAGGATTTATGTTGTTATGCCAGTTAGTAGTGTGAGTGGGAGAGGCAGTCAGCAGGTCTTTTATAGCTCTGTCAGTCATCATTTATTAAGGTGTGCTGTGGTATGTGAAGTTAGAACCAAGTTAGTCTAAAAAGAAATTGAGCTGTAGCCAAAAACAAATTTGAACCCATATAAAGCAAGCAGTAGTTGGTCCTTTTGTGGCTGTTGATCTTCTTTACCTCATTACTGGTAGTACAGTACACTCTTGTGGTAGTGTAGACGACAACCTTGAATCCAGGTCCTCTGCCTCTGAGGCCAATGCTGTTTCTATACCATACTGTGCCATTTTGAGTTCTTAGTAAGAAAGTGACTAGATTTGTTTATGAAAATCCAGTCAGATCTTAGATCTCAGTTATTAGTGGCTAGTTTGAAATTCATAAGTGATTCTTTTTAATGTCACTTTAGCCTTTAGTTTCACTACTCTTCCTCATTGAACTTTTTGCCTGAGCACTCCCAGCTGCAAAATGACTTTGCTGTTTTACCTTTTTTTTTCTCCCCCTCCCAGTTTTGTGGAAGTGCTGTGAGACACTAGAAAGGAGGAAGAACAGAACCATAGTCTAAGCAATCCATAGCTAATACTGTCCCTGCTTCTCTGGCCAATTCTCACTTATTCAAGAATTGACTATGAGGAGTAAGAGTTGTTAGCTATTGGCCATAGAAGAAGCTAATGCTACCATTTGTTGAAACTTTAACGACCTCTCCTGTTTCAATTGTTTTCTTTGGTCCAGGTTCTACAATTGATCCAGGAGCGGAACAATATTTGTAAACAGATCCATCTACCAGCCCAGAGTGGAAGCAGCCGGGTCTTGGAAATCATGAGAAGAGGGTCAGGCTTGTTTGAGACCATTGACTACCACCGTAAATTGCTATGTATTTCACTAGCCTTAGTTTCAGCATTGCTCACAAACCTGTAGACTTTGGAATTTAATGTAAACTTGACAAAGCAAAGACCTAGAAAATAGGTATACTTTTACAATTTTTAGCATTAAAATTCTCAGGCCTTGGGATTTAAACTGTGGCTCCTTTTGAGATACCTGTTCTCATGAGGATCAACACTGCAGAGTTAACAACCTGAGGAAGAGAATTCAGTATAGAACAAGCTTGAATTCTATCATCTGGCTTTTTTGCTACATTGGACAGACTTTTAGAAATCACCTTAAATGTTTACTTGTTCTTTTCTTTATCAAAAAAGAAATGAAAAGAATTTATTAATTCAATAATTTTCTTAATTTCAATTTTATTAATCTCTCCTTTGGTTTTCATTATTTCTAATTTGGTATTTACTTGGGGATTTTCAATTTGTTCTTTTTCTAGCTTTTTCAACTGCAAGCCCAAGTCATTGATCTCCTCTTTCTCTATTTTATTTATGTAAGCATTCAAAGATATAAAACTTCCCCTAATAACTGCTTTTGCAGTATCCCATAAGTTTTGGTATGTTGTCTTACTATTGTCATTCTCTTGAATGAAATTGTTGATTGTTTCTATGATTTCTTCTTTAACCCAACCCTTCTTTAGAATTAGATTATTTAGTTTCCAATTGATTTTTGTTTTCTCTTTCCATGGCCTTTTATTACATGTAATTTTTAATGCATTATGATCTGAAAAGGATGCATTGATTATCTCTACCTTTCTGCACTGGATTGTGAGATTTTTATGTCCTAGTACATGGTCAATTTTTGTAAATGTTCCATGTACCGCTGAGAAAAAGGTATATTCCTTTCTATTCCCATTTAATTTTCTCCAAAGATCTATCATATCTACCTTATCCAGAGTTTTATTTACCTCCTTAACCTCTTTCTTGTTTATTTTGAGGTTAGATTTATCGAGTTCAGAGAGGGGGAGGTTGAGGTCCCCCACTAGTGTAGTTTTGCTATCAATTTCTTCCTTCAACTCCCCCAACCTCTCCTCTAAGAATCTGGATGCTATACCGCTTGGAGCATACATGTTTAGTAATGATATTGCTTCATTGTCTATGGTGCCTTTTAGCAGGATATAGTTTCCATCCTTATCCCTTTTGATTAGATCTATTTCTGCTTTTGCTTTGTCTGAGATTAGGATTGCTACTCCTGCCTTTCTTACATGAGCTGAAGCACAATATATTCTGCTCCATCCTTTGACCTTTATCCTATGTGTATCCCCCCGTTTCAAATGTGTTTCTTGTAAGCAGCATATTGTTGGATTATGGCTTTTAATCCATTCTGCTATCCGTCTCCGTTTTATGGGAGAGTTCATTCCATTCACTTTCACAGTTATGATTACAATCTGTGTATTTCCCTCCAACCTCTTTCCCACCATTTTTGCTTTTAGCTCTCCCGTCTCTCTTCCCCTCCTCAATAGTATTCACTTTTCTCCCCCTCCTCCTGCAGCCTTCCCCTCCTTCTTTTAGCCCCCCTCCCTTTTAGTCCCCTTTACTCTTATTGCTTCTTTCCTCCCTTTTAGCCACCCTCCCCTTTCTTCCCCCTTCCCCTCCTACTACCTATAGAGCTACTTAGGATTATCTACTTAAGATTATTGTTCCCTCCTTTGAACAAATCAGATGAGAGTACCTCTCAAACAATGCTCATCTCCCTCCCCTCCTTCCCTCTACTATAGTTTTGTACTTCTTCCTGTGATATAATTTGCCATTTTCTGCTTCCCCCTTTCCACACCTCCTATTACATTCCCTTCTCATACTTAAATCATATTTTTGACATGACATCATTTACTTTATGCCCGTTCCCTCTACATATATCCCTTTTATCATAATAGCTGCACAGTTCTCAAGATTAACAGGTATCATCTTCCCTTATAGGGAGGTAAACAGTTTGCCCTAATTGAGTAGCAAGTTTTTGTTTTTGTTTTTTCCCCTCTGTTTACCTTTTTATGATTCTTTGGAGACCTGCATTTGAAGATCAAATTGTCTATTGAGTTCTGGTGTTTTGGTCAGGAAGCTCTGGAAATCCCTTATTTCGTTGAATGACTTTCTCCTTGCCTGAAATGTTATGCTGAACTTTGCTGGGTAGTTGATCCTTGGTTGAAGTCCCAACTCCTTTGCCTTACGGAATATTGGGTTCCAGTTCTTTCGATCTTTTAATGTAGAAGCTGCAAGGTCCTGTGTGATCCTAACTGTGTGTCCTTGATATTTGAATTGTTTCTTTCTGGCTGCTTGTAGTATTTTCTCCTTCATTTGATAGCTCTGGAATTTGGCAACTATATTTCTTGGGGTTTTGAGTTTGGGATCCCTTTCGGGAGGGGAACGGTGGATTCTTTCGATGACTATTTTGCCCTCTGAGTCTAGTACTTCTGGGCAGTTTTCCTTGATGATTTCCTGGAAGATGTTGTCCAGACTCTTTTCTTCATCATGGGTTTCTGGCAGGCCAATAATTCTTAAATTTTCTCTCCTGGATCTGTTTTCCAGGTCAGTTGTTTTTCCAATTAAATATTTTACATTTTCTTCTATCTTTTCATTCTTTAGATTTTGTTTGACTGATTCTTGTTGCCTCATTGAGTCATTAGTTTCTACTTGCCCAATTCTAATCTTCATCGTATTGTTTTCTTCCGTTAGCTTTTGCATTTCCTTTTCCATCTGACCAATTTTTCCCTTTAAGGAGCTATTTTCTCCATTTAATTTTTGTATTTCTTTTTCCATTCGACCAATTTTCCCAGTTAGGTTTTGGGTTTCCTTTTCCATCTGTTCAATTTTCCCAATTAGGTTTTGGGTTTCCTTTTCCGTTTGATTAACTCTTCCTTTTAGGGAGTTATTCTCTCCAGTTAATTTTTGAACTTCCTTTTCTATTTCTTCAATTTCCTTTTTCAGAGTGATGTTCTCATCAGTAAATTCTTTTTTTATAATTTTAAAATCATTGGCCAGTTTTTCTTTTATATCCTTCTTCAGACGTTCCAGGTAATCTAGTTGTGCTTGGGAGAAATTCATAGTCCCATCTAAGGTTTCAGATGGAAGTACAGTCTCAGCTCTGACCTCTTTGGTGTTTGTGTTTTGGTCCTTATCCCCATAGAAAGATTCTATGGTTTTTTCACTTTTCGTCTGCTTTTTCCGATTCATGATGTTGGCTGAGTGTTGTAGCTTTTGGTTCTTTCAGTCAGAAGATACAGATCTTTTAAGTTGGGCTGCTGTGTGTCTAGGCTGAAAGCAGGCTTTTTTTTTTTTTTTTGTTGTTGTTGTTGTTGTTTCCCAGATCAACCCTGGGGTTAGCTTGTTAGGTGTGTGGGAGGGGTGGTCTGGTCTCAGGAGATCTCCTCAGCTGACTTGAGGCAAAGGCAAGGTCAGGGGATGGTGATCCCAGCTTCCCTATTGTCTTCCCTTTTCCCCTGGAGGGCTGGGGTACGCCTAGAAGTTAATGCATGTTCCCGCCCCTCCTGGGGCTTGTCTCCCGGCTCTGAGGTTTGCCGGGTCTCAGTGCGAATTTTCTCTGCCCTGGGTCGTCTGTCCCTCCAGATCGCCTCCGCCACAGTAGGAAGAATCCCTCCTTGCCACTTTTCCAGCCTCTGGTGTTATGAGACCACCCGCCCCCTTCTGCTGTTCCCGCTGATCCAGGATTAATCTGGGGAAGAATTTTATGGTTCCCTCATGGTCATCAGGGGGGAGGAGAGAGCACTTACTGATCACTCCGCCATCCCAACTCCTGGAAGTTCAAGTAGCTGACCCACCGAAGTCCAGTCTTCAGGCTGAAGGTTTTAAGGGCTGCTGCGCTGATATCTAGCACTCAGCGGCTCTCATCGGCTTGGCCTGGCTTATCTCCTGCTCCGCTGGTCTCGCCCGCCACTCTCGGCCCCTCAGATCCCCTCCGCCCTGTCGCGCCGACCGCGCTGCGCTGTGCGCCGGGGTCTTACCCTTGCGGAACAGATCCCTCTCGTGGACCCTCCAGTCCAACCTGGGCTCTGAATCCGTCAAAGTCCGTCACCCACTGGATTCTATACCTCCAAAGTCTGATCAGACTCTCCCCCCAGAGATATCCAGAGGAGTTTTTCCAGGAGCTTGGGTGAGTCGTTGCTTTCACTTCGCCATCTTGGCTCCGCCCCCAGAAATGAAAAGAATTAACATTACCACCCCTTATCCCCAGATTAATCTAAAATACAGATTTTTTCGTTGCAGTGCGATTTTCCTGGACTTCTACTTAAACAGTACTATAAAAACACAAAACCTTTGGTTTCTGGTATTTTGGTGAAAGAAGCAAATTTTGGCAAACCACAGTACTTAGGATCCCATACATAATATAACTTTTTTAATAGGATCATAGATTTATATATGGAAAGGACCTTAGAGGCCAAGGGGCCACTTAATCCAAACTCTCATTATATAGATGAGTTAATCTTTTTCTTTGCCTCCTATTGTAGATATACAAGGGAAGCTTATTTGGACTTGATTCACCATATCAGAGAATCTATTCCAGGTAAGCTTTATTTTTTTAAGTGATGTCTTGTTTTTTACACATCAGATATTCCCTGATATGTCTCCCACTCTCAAATATTGCCTCATTACAAAGAAAAACAGTTAAGTTAGGCTTTCTTAACCATTTTTTGTGGTATGGACCCCTTTGGCAGTCTGATAGATCCTATGGACCCCTTCTCAGAATGTTTTTAAATATATAATACGTATGATTACAGAGGAAACCAGTTGTGTTGATACATAGTTATCAAAATGTAAAACAAAGGAAAAAAATTCTACAGACCCCAGGTTAAGGACCTTGAGTGAAGCAAGATTAGATGATACAAGTAGTCTCCCTTCTTTCTTTTTGGAAGAGGGAGATGTGTTTCATCACCTGTACTCTGGAATATTGGTCATTGCCTTCGAGCTAAGTTCATCTGCCTTTTAATGTTGTTTCATGTACATGACCACAGTCATTTTGTATATTAATGTACACAATGAGCCTTCTCTCCTGGGTCATCTTAACTCAGCATCAGTTCATTTTTTATGATATGCTCTTTTTTAAATGGTGCAGTAATATTCCATTACATTCATATGGCACAGTGTATTCTGCCATTTTCTTATCAGCATGCACCTGCTTTATCTACAGCTTCTTATTCCAGGTTAATATTTATTAGCTTTTTTTGCTGTTCATATTTCCCATAAGTGACCACAGTCCTATAGCCCAAACATAGGTTATTTTGGGCCCCTAAAGCAATTGTTTTGGGGCATCCACTTCACCATGCTCACTTTTTATTCCTTTTGGCCTCCTGATTCTCTTAGCAAACACATTTTAAGCACCTGTCCTGTGCAGTTACTCAGCCAGATACTGGGAACAGAAAGATGAAGAGGAGCATAGTCCTTATGCCTTAAGATGATTCTCTTTGTACTTGGTCCCTTTGTTCTAACCTCCACTTTTTAGCACTAAAGCCCTAAGCTGCATCAAGTGAAACAGAATTAATTTTATCCGTAAAGAAAATAGAGATCAGATGAAAAGTTTTATTTCAAAGTAAAATTTCAAAGTATTTTCTGTCACTTACCATGCCTGGCCCTTGTAGAGTTAAGCCTGATGCATCCATACATTCCTTAGCAAATTGCTTCACCCCAGGGCTAGATAGATGAACAGTTCTAGCTGTACGTTCTAGTTTCAGGTCAGATGGGAGAGAGATCATGCTCTTTTAAATGCATTATGCAGGGTCTGGAATAATTAACCTTAGGTTCAGATTTCATGCAGCTAATATGTGTTAAAATATAAAATGTCTGTTACATAATATATTGTTTGGAATTCTGGAAATGAATCCTTTTCCTGTTTGAGATTATAAAAATTACTTGCCTGGCAGTTGTACTTGATTGTTGTTTATATTTTTTATTTTACTTCATGGAGCAAATTTTAACTGTTTTACAAATGAATTATGTGAAACCTTCTTTGGTGTATATCACAAGGAATTTGCCGAATTTTCTGTACATCTTCAATGAACAATGTCAGGTACAGGTTGGACTAGATGTCCTCTGAGGTCCCTTTTCACCGTTAGTTTCTGTGATCTTTGGATGGCAGGAGTGAGCCTCAGCAGTGACTTCATTGCTGGATTCTGTGGAGAAACGGAAGAAGATCACCTCCAGACTCTGTCCTTACTTCAGGAAGTCCGCTACAACGTGGGTTTCCTTTTTGCCTACAGTATGAGACAGGTGAGTTCTGGAAAAAGAAAAGAGACTTGGGCAGTTGGGTGGTTCTTAACATTCTCAGCTGTCCTTGTGTCTGGGGGTGTGGTAGGCTTCTAGGTGGAACACAGAGTGACAGCAGTGTGGCTCTGGAGAGCTTCCACATGCCTTGTACACAGCTGGTTGTGTGATAAATACTCTTTGCATGTGCTGCAGATATATTAAAAGTTGAATTAACTCATTTCCTTTCTGACTCCTTTCCCCTCCTTTCTCATTGTAGAAGACACGAGCATATCACAGGCTGCAGGATGATGTTCCAGAGGAGGTAAAACAAAGACGGCTTGCAGAGCTTATCATTGCCTACCGAGAAGGTGCCGCAGAAGCCAACATGGCTGTGGTTGGCTGCACACAGCTTGTCCTTGTGGAGGGGGTAAGGGCCTCAGGAAACTTTCATCAATCTTATGAGTAAATACCTTAACTTTCACCCTTTTCAGTGAGCCTTCTTCACTGCTGTCCCAGTATAGACATGGATTTACAAATTTTCCTGCCAAAAAGAATGTGAACATTTCCCATAATTATGTTTGTGTCAGATTGGCCATTGCCAGGGAAATTTAGGCAGGTAACCAGGCATTCATGTTAATAGTCATGAATCCAATCAGGCAAATGTATCTCCCAGGCACAAGGTGTTAGGTATCTAAGTAGCACAACAAGGAGAGGGGTTCTAAAAGCCTCACAAAGCCCAGCATTCTAGGTGATGGCTTAAGGGTGAGTCTATTTAATTTGGCAGTGGATAGAGAGTGGGCCATTTGACCCTGGGCAGGTGTGACCCTGGACAAGTCCATGTAAGTGCATAGCAGGTGCATTGATCTGCATTGATGGAGATTCTTCATTGGGAGTTAAAAGACATCACTGATTCAGTGCTACCCCTGGAGCACACACAAAAAAATGTAAACTACTTAATAGTAGGAAGAAGGGATTTTAAGATTTAGAGCTGAAGAGGATCTTAACATTTCCTCTATTTCAGGTCACTTAGGATAATAAAATTAGTACTTGGGTATCTATAGTGACTAATCTAACATTTGGATCAAAATGTCAGCTATTATTATTATTAACTTTTATTATTATTATTATTATTATTTTATCCTAGGAGAGTTTCACTCCCATCACCTCACAGGGTCCTCAGTGATGATTCCTGTGTTTTTAGGTGCTAAGTCTCCAAGAAGTACAAATTGTTCAAACATACTTGCCCTCAAGGAGCTCACATTCCAACAGGGAAGATGATATATAAATAACTAGGCAGACACAAGATATCTATCTATCTGTCTACCTATCTATCTCTTTTCTGTGTACACACATACACACACAGACATAGAGAGAGAGTTGATAAGAAGTAATCATAGCAGAGAGACCACTGCATCTGGGAAAGGCCTTCTGAAGAGGTGGAATTTGAGCGATGTTAGTTAATATTTTTTTTAATGAGCAGAAATCTGTTTTTCCTCCCACCTCCCTCTCTTTGAAAAGAAAAAAACAACAACACTCTTGTAATAAATATGCAAAGTCAAACAAAACAAACTCCTGCCCTGGCCATGATCTCCATCTCCTTCTCACCAAAAGAAAAAAATTACTCACTCTGCACCTTAAGTGCATTACCTTTCTGGAGACAGGTAGCATCATGAGTCTTTTAGAGTCATTGAACAGAGTGTTGAAGCTGCAGAAGTGGGAAAAGAGGTATGGGGGACAGTCAGTGTAAAGCCACAGAGATGGAATATGGTGTGTGGAAGAAACAGCAATAGGTTGGATTGTATAGTGTGTGTAGAGAGGAGTAGAGCATGAGAAGAAGAAAACAAAATAGGGAAGGGTTATGCATAGCTTTAAATGCCAAACAGAGGACTTTATATTTTGATCCTGCAGGTGATAGGGAACAGCTAGAGTTTGTTGAGTGTGGGAGTGACTTGGTCATTTCTGTGCTTTAGAAAGTTTCTTTGGTGGCTCAGCAGAAGATAAATTAGGGTGGAGTGAGACTTAAGGCAGAGTCTAGTTAGAAAGCTGTTGCCAATAGTCCAGGTGACCTTAACTAAGTGTCACTGTGTGTGTATGTAGAGTGAAGGGGACATATATGAAAGATGATGAATATTGAACAAGTGCATATTTTCCATTTTTCACCAAACGACAGCTCAGTTAATTTGATCATATTTTACAAAGCATTTAATTATTCCACCCCAACTGCTGTAACTTGATGTACTGGAATGTATTGTGCTCTCTACCCACTATATCACACTGCTCCTTGAGTGTGCTGGTGAAGTGGTAAGAGCACTGGATTATGCTTGTGTATTATGTCTAACTCTGGGAATGAAGTTTCTGACAAAGAAGTGTATCCCTGGAATATGTCGTTTTCACTGTGTTTCTGTAATTTTTGTGATTATCTCGTGTTTTAGATCAGCCATGTCACTGCTTCCTTCATTGTGTCTAACAGCTCATATTTCTAATGTATATTGACTGAGCACTTTTGTCATGTCTTTATAGATAGCACTTCACTCCTATTTTAGCAGTAAGGAATAGACTGCTTTGGGAAATGGTGGATTCCTCCTTATTGGAAGCCTTCAGGCAGAGGCAGAATGACTTTTTATTGGTTATATTGTAGAGGGGATTCTTGATCAGCTATTGGTTGAACTAGATGTCTTCTTGAGGCCTTGAAAATTTAAGGTCATACCACTAATGGTGTGTTTGGGATTTGAGCCAGGCTTTTCTGACTTTGAGTCCAGTGTTCTAACCACTCCACCAGTACATTCAAGGAGCAGTGTGGTATGGTGGATAGAGAGCTGACCTTGGGAGTCTGGAAGACCCTAGCTCTAAGTTCTGCCTGTGCCATGTATTTTTTGTGTCATTTTGGGCAAGTCACTGAATCTTTTGGTGCCTTGGATAACTAAGACCCTCCGTCACAGAACAGATACTGATCTGCATTAGTAGAAAAGGGAGTTTCTTACTAAGATTTGCTAATACAATGAAATCGCAGATCCAGTCCCCCCGAAAAAACCATATCTCCCCACATTCCTCACCTTGGTATTTATTTGTTCACATAGGTGAGTCCAGTATTTTTACTAGATGTTTTTCATTTGGAGGCAACACAACAGGTACAGGAAGAGGGTTTGGTTCCTCTTCTTTTTCCCAATTTGTCTCTCACCTTCCTCACTGAATCTGAGATTCCGTTACATAGAGTGCAATCCTGCCAACACTAAAAGAGTTATTCTTCTTTTGTTTATGTGAATACAATTCATTTTCAGCATAATATGTACCTTAAGTCGGGCCACTGAATTTCAGAGTTGCATTTCAGAGATGATAGAGTACAGTCAGTAGCTAGAGGAAAAAATTCCCTCCATAACATACCTGGCAAGTGTACCACAGCTAACTTTTACTGAGACCTTAAGTGAAGGGGAACCCATTGCCTTCCATGGTGTCTTCCTTCATACTTTGATAGCTCTGATTGTTAGGGAGTTTTGCCTTATATCAAATCTAAACCTGTCTCTTTACCTCTCACTTCTGGTTCTGCCTTCTGAGACCAATTAAAACAATTCTAATCCTTCTTCCTCAGGAGAGCCCTTCACATACTTGAAGACAGTTATCATGCTTCCCTCTTAAGCCTTTTCTCATCTCCAGGTTCAATATCCCTACATCTTTTTTCTGAGATAGTTTGAGTTTAAGAGCTTTGAGCACCCTAATTATCCTCCTCTATAGACTCTCCAGCTCATCAATGCCTTCCGAAAATGTGGTGCCAAAAACTGAACACATTTCTAATGAAATGATCTGATCAGGGTGGAATAGAGAGAGTCTGTAATCCACTTATTCCTAGAATTGGTATCTTTCTTAACAAAGGAAGGATAAGACCACATCAGCCTTATGACTGCTACATCATACTACTGATTCATACTGAGTATGTTGTCCACTAAACCCCTCAGACCTTGATAAACCACAACAAAAAAAATGCTTTTGAGATTAAAATTCCCCATTAGAGAAGTTCTCATCCACTTACTCACCCTCCTCTGACTGTGAGTGCTGTATAACCGTAAAGTGATAAAAATAAGCAATTTCCAGAATGGAATTGCATTCTGCTTTTTCATTTCCTAGTCTTTGGTAACCATGTCTGAAAATGGAAATAAATCCTTTATAATGTAATGAATATCCCATTTCAGTAAGCGTTCAAACCAGTGCTTAGTGCTATCTGCCTAGGAGCATTAGAGTAAATTAGTTGGTTGTATAACGGTTTGGTCTAGGGTTTCTTCTAAGACTAGGTATTTGTGATCTTGCATATCCTTGTCATGGTGCTAAAGACCGTAAGCATCTTTTCTCCTTGATACTCTTTTTGTTACGTCAAATCATGTGTTGCCTTCTGACATCAGAGGTCCTTTATAATCCTTGTGCTTTCACTCAGCAGTCCTGACCCACCGAACTTACAGGGTTGTTTTAAGAACAAATACGATAGCTTTATGAGAGGCTTTGGAAGAGGACAAACCACTGTGCCAATGCAGTGTTGTTTTTTAAGCTGGGAGGCAATAACAGTGATACTTTTTTCTTACTACTCTGTCTTTACCTTGGCTTGTGGCTCACTCCCTGTTCAGTGATGCTGACCAGTGATGCTCAGCATCAAGGAATACTAAGTTTGCCTATAGTTCTTCATATTACTGAGACTTAGCTTGTCCTGAAGTTACTCTGTGTTATTCCCTTCTTCATGAATGTCCTTCATTTTCCTTCTACTTATCCAAATCTTGTCCATTCTTCAGGTCCCAACTTAAGCCCTGTCTTGTTTGTGAAGTTTCTATGATCACCACAGCCCCACTGCTCTTTCCTCGAAGTGGAAGGAAGCCTTAGGGCTTAAGCCTCCTCATTTTGAAGATGTAGAAACTGAGGCCTCCAGGGATTAAGGTCTCATAAGTAGTTTAGTTAGGAAAGCAGAGATTTAAATCCATATCTTTTGACTCCAGGTATAATATCTCATTTCATTACACAGTTTAATAGTTTTCTGTTGTTGTCTTCTGCTTTTCACTGTTGCTCCATGTGATTTAATTTTGCCTGTTCAACAAGATACTAAACTCTTTGGTCTCTAACATTCTTTCCTTTGATTCTTTGGGGCCATGTCTTAAAGACTTCTTCATCCCCTGCATTGCCTAACTGCTTAAATTGCATCCAGTACTTTTTAGCTGAGTGGTACTATTCTAGTCCTTGAATCTCTAGCATTTACCTTCTGTGTGATTTCTAAGGATTATCTAAGCCAAAATCAGTTCATATTCTGCTATCCCCAATTCAGTGATCCTAAATGGTTTAACATTGTATCCCCATTCTTCTGCCTTCTCAACATATGAGTCATTTCATGGCAGTTAAATAATTAATGTTATTATCCTGAAACCCTGCTTCTTGACAGGGAGCACAATTTCCCAGTAATAGCCTGATTTTTAATTGAAAACCCTATATTTGACCATTTTGGTTCCTGTTCACTGATGTTCAAGGGTATTCAAACATGGATACAAGTAATTATCCTTTCAAAAAAAAGTATTGATATATTTTGTTTTTATATCACCATAATTTTCAAATGTATCTTTCTTCCCTCCCCTCTTTAGAGAACCAATCTCTTGTAACAAATCAACTTTTTTTTTAAAGGAGACAGAAAAGAAGTTCAACAAAGTTAGCCAAAAAATCAAGTCTGACGATATGTACAGTATTCTATACTCATGCTTTCTCATCTCTGGAAAGAAGAAATAGGGCATTTTCTCTTCTTTTTGTCGTGACAAGTTCGAATTATAATTACAAAATGTTTGGTTTTGTTGTTTCTGTTCTTTCCATTTACATTTTTGTCTTCATTGTATGTCTTGTTTCTCTGGTTCTGCTTACTTCATTTGCATCAGTTCATAGAAGTTTCCCCATGCTTCTTTATATTCTCATGTATACCATTTCTTATAATAAAATGATATTCCACTAATATTGCTTGAATTTTTTTAAGGCATTCACCCATCCCCAATGATTATTCTAAATATCATTCACTGCCCTATAGGTAACCCATTTTATTTCTCTCTGCAGCCCAGTAAGCGCTCTACCACTGAATTATGTGGAAGGAATGATGGAAACATCAAAGTGATCTTTCCTGACATAGAGATGGAAGATGACACTAACCCTAGGGGCCTAATCCGAGCCCAGCCAGGAGACTATGTGTTAGTAAAGGTGTGGATCCATTTTTAATTTAAGTTTGCTTCAGAAGATGAACATTTTATTTTTCTGTTAGACCTGTTTCAATGACCATTTCAGTAATTTCTGCTTTGACTACTGAAATCCTAGTTACTCTAATATGTACTTCTCAGTTCTTATTTTGACTCAGTGAGAGATGCTGGGTTTGCAGTGCTCAGGAGAAAGATTGAGTGGAAAATACATGTTACCATTGCATCAGTAGTCTTCCTGGCAAAGAGACAGAGATATGGAAATGGAAGGAGGAGTGGAAGAGAAATGCAGTTTCTTTGCTTCTACCTTTCCCCCCTCCTGCTTTAAAGGAGATGGGAGAATAAGCTCTATCCTGTCCCCACTCTTTCTACTACTCTCCATTCTTGTTTCCGTTCTTTGCCACAGAGCCCTCACTCCTCTCTCTTCCCTCTAGCCCGTGTCCAATTCTCCCTTGATTTACATCCCTGTTCTTCACTTCCTGTCATATTGCTCTGCCTTTTCCACACTGCTCACTTCTCCACCCCCTTCCTCTTTCTGTAAGCCCTTACCTTTCAGAGCACCACCAGAACATCTTTCTTTGTAGGTCTTCCTGTATAGATTATCTGGTGCTTCTGAAACTTGGAATTCCCTAGCAGCCATTGCACCTCTTTTCCACAGTAGTCTTTCCCCCAAAAGAGCTACAGATGAATTCTTGATGAACTGATGCTTTGGCCCTGTTGACCTTGTTTTTTTCTTGGTTCACTGTTTTTCTAGATCACCTCTTCCAACTCTCAGAGCCTAAAAGGAATTGCTCTCTGCCGAACATCTCTGCAGGACTACTCAGCATGTTGCTGACCTGGATTGACAGCCACAAAATTCTTCTGGATGCCCACTTATTAGTGATGTTACAAGAAGATTCTTGTGGCTACAGATCATACAAGACACACTCTGAGGTTGCTTCCAACTCTGAAATTCTGTGAAAATGGCACTGAGAAGGTTTTACCAAAGGGAAAGGGAGAAGGAACTGGTTAAACCAGTAGTATTTATGTGAAGGGAAGTAAGTTTATGTCAAATAGAAAATGAATCTTCTGGATTCACTTGCTATATGGAAGCATCTCTAAGAATCACTATTAAATGATTCACCTGCAGTTAAAATGTTTCTCTTTTTTCTCTTTTCTCTCATGTAATTTTTCTTTGCTTAGGTTTTTGGGAACTATGAAATTCAGTCAGCTACTTTTTTTGTCTCCTCAACATCAATCAGTTTTCTAATTTAGTTGATAGGTGGTTGTGTTTGTCCTTTGTTTTCGAAAACAATAGAGAAATGATGACATGACTTGCACTTGACTTTGTTTTGAGTGAGGAAGGGCTGTGCAAAGTCACCAGCCTCTGGATCCAGTGACCAGATTTTCATCTGGATGACTGGAGATGGTGCAGGATACGATGGGAGGCCTTGGCTTCTTTAGGATGGGGCCTTATTCAGGTACTCACTTAGATGGGTTAACAGATAATCTTTCACCTCATCTTGCATGGCACCAGGACTCCATACCACTTCCTGGACATCTGTCTCTAGACCATGCTGCCACAAATATTCCCTTTCCTTCTCCCTATCCTGCCCCAGTGTGCCCTTTCCAACCCCCCTGTATGTGTTGACTTCTCTCAATTGAATGTATACCCTTTGAGGGAGGGAATGTCTTAAACTTGTATCCCTAGCGCTTAGCACAGTGCCTGTTATAACACTTGCACTGTTCTTACCTTCTCTCTGTTTCCACCTCTCTCTCTGACTCTGTCTCTCAACTTACCCACTGAATGCACAGTTAAGAGTTGAAGGGAACTATAGAGGTAATTTAATCCAACTCCTAAGAACCTGGAGCAAAAACATCAATATTCCTAGCAAGTGTTTGTCCAATGTCTGTTTTAATACATCTAGTGACAGGAAATTCACTGCTTCCAGAGGAAGCCCATTATATTTTTGTATTTATTTATTTTTAGTTTTCAACATTCATTTCCACAAGATTTTGAGTTCGAAATTTTCTCCCCGTCTCTCCCCTCCATCCACCCCAAGACACCATGCATTGTGATTACCTCTTCCCCCAACCTGCCCTCTCTTCTTTCACACCCCTTCCTTTCCTTATCCCCAGCTCCTCTATTTTCTTGTAGGGCAAGATACATTTCTCTATCCTATTACCTGTATATCTTATTTCCCAGTTGCATGTAAAAACAATTTTTAACATTCATTTTTAAAACTTTGAGTTTCAACTTCTCTCTCTCCCTCCCTGCCCACCCATCCTCACTGAGAAGGCAACTAAATCAATATAAGTTATACATGTGTAGTTATGCAAAAGACTTCCATAATAGTCATGTTGTGAAAGACTTAACTATTTCCCTCCATCCTATCCTGCCCCCCATTTATTCTGTTCTCTCTTTTGACCTTGTCCCTCCCTAAAATTGTTTACTTCTAATTACTCCCTCTTCCCCTTTGCCCTACCTTCTATCATCCCCCCCACCCCACTTCTTCCCTTCTCCCCTACTTTCCTGTAGTGTAAGATAGATTTTCATACCAAATCGAGTGTGCACGTTATTCCCTCCTTAAGCCAAATGTGATGAGAGTAAGCTTCACTTTTTCCCTCTCACCTCTCCCCTTTTCCCTTCCATTGAAAAAGCTTTTTCTTACTCTTTTATGAGAGATAATTTGCCCCATTCAATTTCTCCCTTTCTCCCAATATATTCCTCTCTCACCCTTTAATCTTATTTTTTTAGATATCATCCCTTCCTATTGAGCTCACCCTGTGCCCTTTATCTATATGTATATAATCACTCCAACTACCCAAATACTGAGAAAAGTCTCAAGAGTTACAAATATTATCTTTCCATGTAGGAATGTAAACAGTTCAACTTTAAGTCCATTATGATTTCTCTTTCTTGTTTACTTTTTCATGCTTCCCTTTATTCTCATGTTGGAAAGTCACATTTTCTATTTAGCTCCGGTCTTTTCATCAAGAATGTTTGAAAGTCCTTTATTTCATTGAATGACCATTTTTTCCCCTGAAGTATTATGCTCAGTTTTGCTGGATGGGTGATTCTGGATTTTAATCCTAGTTCCTTTGACTTCTGGAATATCATATTCTAAGCCTTTCAATCCCCTAATGTAGAAGCTGCTAGGTCTTGTGTCGTCCTGATTGTATTTCCACAATTGTTTCATTCTAGCTGCTTGCAGTATTTTCTCCTTGACCTGGGAACTCTGGAATTTGACTACATTCCTAGGAGTTTTCCTTTTAGTATCTCTTTGCAGCAGCAATCGGTGGATTCTCTCCATTTCTATTTTTCCCTCTGGTTCTATCAGGTCAGTTTTCCTTGATAATTTCATGAAAGATGATGTCTAGGCTCTTTTTCTGATCATGGCTTTCAGGTTGTCCCATAATTTTTGAATCGACTGTCCTGGATCCATTTTCCAGGTCATTTGTTTTTCCAGTGAGATATTTCACATTGTCTGCTATTTTTCCTTTGGTTTTGTTTTATAATTTCTTGATTTTTTCATAAAGTCATTAGTTTCCATCTGCTCCATTCTAATCTTTAAGGAATTATTTTCTTCAGTGAGCTTTTGGATCTTTTCCATCTGGCCAATTCTGCTTTTTAGGCTATTCTCCTCATTGAATTTTTGGATCTCTTTTGCCATTTGGGTTAGTCTATTTTTTAAAAAGTTATTTTCTTCAGTATATTTTTGGGTCTCCTTTAGCAAGTAGTTGACTCATTTTTCATGATTTTCTTGCATCACTCTCATTTGTCTTCCCAGTTTTTGCTCTACTTCTCTTACTTGATTTTCAAAATCCTTTTTGAGCTCTTCCATGGCCTGAGACCAATTCAGTTTTTCTTGGAGGCTTTGGACGGAGGAGCTTTGACTTTGTTGTCTTCTGTTTGCATGTTTTGGTCTTCCTTGTCACCAAAGTAAGATTCTATAGTCTGATTCTTTTTCCAGTTTTTGCTCATTTCCTCAGCCATTTACTTGATTTTTGAGCTCTTGCTTAAGGTAATTCTCTGCTTCCAGTGGGGGTTGGTAGTATGCTGTCATCTGTTTGATCCCTTCTCAATCTATGGGCCTAGAGCTCCAGAAACAGTGGCTGCAGCCTGTTGCTCCTTCCCCTTCCCCCTCCCCCTCTGCTGCCCTGGGACTGGGGCTGAACCACTCCACTCTCTTGCACTGGTCCTACAGGATTTTTCTACTGACCTTCCAATTTCTCCTCGGTGTTTTGGGGTCACGAAGTGTGGAAACCACCACAAGTTCAAGAGATTCAGTCCCCTCAAGGCCTGCCCAGGTCCCCTCTGTGCACTTGCGGCCCACGCTGGTCTGTGCTCTGCTCCCAGTGTGGTGTGATAGACACTTCCTGGCAACCTTCTAGGGTGTCATGGGCTGGAGATTTGCTTCATTCTGTCATTCTGTGGGTTCTCCAGCTCCAGAATTCATTTAAAACCATTTTTTACAGGTATCTAGCTGGCCTTGGTGGGAGGGTGCTAGAAAGTACGTGCAGTTATTCCTCCATTTTGGCTCCACCCCCTTTATTTTTAGAGAGTGATGGAGTGCTTGGGCCTTAGCCCCTAAGGTCATATCTCTGGAAGCCTCCCAATTTCTCAGTAGGTTTCTGTCCTATGAGAAACTTTTCTCTTACTGCAGAACACATACTCTTATCAGAACAGACAGGAGTGTCTGACCCAAGGATTTTTGTCCTGGCTAGCCTAAGGACTTTTCTTCCTGCCAGATCCCTAAGATCCATGCCTCTGACAACTTAATGTCTGATATACTCCTTACACTTTCACATCCATAGCTTCCAAAGACACCTGGACCCTTAGATTACCGAGTTAGTATCCCTGGCATTCCTTTCCCATGTTCCTTTTCCATATAAACCCCAGCACCATCCTCAGTCTCTTACATGGTTCCCATAAGGACTCTTACTTGCTTTTGCTAAAGCATTACAATAAACTTTTTTGCCACTTGACTAAGAGAACTCTTGAGTGTGTGAATTCATTCCAGGCAACTCTGCCTTGGCATTCTCAGCGTCCCAGCATCCCAAAATCTCGTCATGTTGTTGACCTGGTATGGACTTGCCTGACTTGCAAGTCTTTTCTCCTGTCAAGTTCAGATGGTATATAAGCCTTCTTTCTTTCCCTTTTTCACCTTGTAGTCAGGGGTTGCTCTCCAAGCACCTAAGAAGACTAGAAAGTGCTTTTTGAGCCTGACCCTCTCATATTCTTCATCCAGGAGTTTGAGGCCCTGGACCCAGGCACACCTTGCGCCACATAGAGGACTCCTTATCTGGAAGCATACGCCTACTTTACTCATTTCTTTGGGATACTGAGGAACCTGAGTGACTGCAGGTACTTTGTGCACTTTGGCTTACTGGCAAAGAAATGAGCAGTCTTTTTCAATCCCCCCAAATTCTTCCCTGGGTTGTCTTTTAAAGAACTGGAAAAAAGTTCAGTTTCTCTTGAGTACCCCATCAGATACCTCTAATTTTTTTTTTGAAATAAAATGTGTTTCACTTTAGCTTTCACACCCCCACCCCCATTAGACCTAGTTCTGCCCTCTGACTCCAAGAATAAACTAATCCCTTTCCTACACGATGATCTAAGTAATTGAAGTCAGCAATCTTATACATACCCACTAAATCTTCTTTTCAGATTAGACTTCCCTTGTTTCTCCAAGTGATCCTTATGACATATTTTCAGATCTCCTTCCCTCCTGATCACCCAGCACTTTATCAATATGCCTCCTAAAACATGGTACTGAGAATTAAATGTTTTTATTCAAATGTGATTTGATCAGGGCAGAACCCAGTAGGACTATCTTCTTATTCATTCTGAAAATTAAACTTCCATCAATGAAGTCCCAGACTTCATTAGTGTTATGTTTGGTTACTCTGCCATGCTATTGACTTATATTGAGCCTGCTGTACAAAAACACTTCCAGATCTCTTGCATATGAATGGTCTTATGCTAGTCTATAATGTACATTAAGTGGTCTGGTTAAATCAGTGTGGCTAATTACCCATATCCCAAACAACTGATACTTTTATTAACAATTTTCTATAGAATGAAATCCTCTATTTTTAGAGAATTAAGGAAAATGAGTCATCTTTTTTTGCAAAGAAATGAGGTCATTTATTGAGAAAACAGTGACAGAAATTCAAAAAAAAACATGCTGCCAAGGCATACTTATGGCTTTTAGCACATTTAATTAAAAACAATTAGTTAGATTAAAATGCTAGTAGTTAGTTATGTTTTGACACTCAAAAACTCCTACAATCACGTGGATGTTCTTGGCTCAAAATGTCAGAAAAAAAGGTATGTTGGGACTTTTTGGTCTTGCCATTCTCTTCTAGTGAAGGCTGGAATAACTCATCCTGGCTTCAGGTTGGTTGTTTTATTTACTTGCTATGAGATCACCCTGAGGAGATGGGAGAAGAGAATGATAATTGTTCACAACGTAATTTCTTATGGTTACAAAGGACTTAACATGCATTGGTTTCTTTGTTCCTTACAATAGCCCTATGGGATAGCTCCAGTAGTAGTATCATTGTTCTGTGTATTAGAAAACCTAGACTCCAAGAGAGTGTGATTCTTTGAGATCAGGTGGTTGGTACATGGTGAAACTGAACCTGAGTGTCCATTGTTCTTCCCACTACACCATGTGAAGCATGACTCTTCATTAAATCAAGAAATAGATACTTTTAGGGGTTTGTTTCTCTGATAATTATTTCCATGAGAAACAGAGTTATGATGATGAGGTGAGAGGACCAGGAAATGAGGTGAGATCATGATAATCCTGGCCAGGAAGAGTGATGACTAACTTTTGAGACCTTCCATTCTCTGACCCTACCCTATGTCAGCTTTTCCTATTCAGATCCTCCTCCTCCCACCTGACCCTCTGGCACCTAACTAAAGTATTCTCCTCACGTTTTCCAGATCCTACTGACTCTTCAGCTCATTTCTCCAGAATACCTTCCATAGGTATCCCAGCCCACCCTGAGCTCTTCTTCCTCTGAACACCTCTTGAATTGATAGTAGCACACCTAACATAATATCCCATTCAGCGTAACCTATGTGTAATTTGCTTAATGAGTAAATGGATTTAAATCCTTCACAATGTTAGGCACATCAGGCTCATAGGATTTAGAGTTGGAAGGGATCTTGAATACTATCTGATCAGTCAACAAACATTTTTTGATCACCCAATATATGAGCAGTACTTAGACACTGGGAATGCAAAAACAAAACATTACACTCTACTCTCAAAGGAACACAGGTGGGGTAGAAAACATGCACACATGTAAGTATATACACAATAACATAACTTGGTGGGTGAGAGAAAGGTATATGTAAGAGAACTGTGAAAGATCTCATCCAGAAGATGGCACTTGAACTGAGTCATGAAGGAAACCAGGAATTCCAAGAGATGGAGGTGAGGAAAGAGAGCTTCCCAGGCATGAGAGACAGAGTATTGTGTCCAAGGAACAGCAAGGGGTGCAGTCTGATTAGACAGTAGAGTAAATGAAGGGGAGAAATACTTCAGAAAGCTAGAAAAGTAGTTTGACATGAAGTTGTAGGAAGCTACAGGTTTAGGGAATACCATGGTCAGACCTGCACTGTAGGAAAGTCACTTTCACAACTTTTGAAGGGTTGGCTAGAGAGTGGAGAGACTGGGGGCAGGGATCCTAATTAGGAGGTGATTGAAGTAGTCTGTGCCTGATGTAATGAGAGCCTGTGGTAGGTATATGCACAGTGAGGAGACAGGTGTGAAAGAAGTTAGAGACGATCTTTCTTACCTGTGGATCAACTTGAACAGGGGCATTGTTTAAAACTTCCATTTCTGGACCAAGTGGCATGTTGAAGCGTCTATAATCCTCTGCAGTAAAAAAAAAACACTGCTGAGATGTGAGCTAAAAGGAAATTGGGCTTAAACCTTTATAGGGTTGGAGGAGCTGAGTCATCTCAACCAAGGCCAACTTCTGAAATAGCCTTTGTATCCCATTTATGCACCTAGACAATGATTTCCCATAAAGGGCTTATGCAGACCCAAGAGAGTTCTTAGCTCCCTCCCAGTGTTTCTATCATTGAATTTAAAGCTAGCCTGGATTTTCACACTAATTCTCAGTGGATATAAAATCAAGATTTAGAGCTGGAAAGGAGCTCAGATATTGAATCTAACATCTTCATTTTAAGGAGGAGGAAACCAAGGCCCAGACAAATTAAGGAACTAGTACAAATTCATACAAATATCAGGGTTGAGACTTGATTTTAACATCTCTTGGGGTGTGAAGATGGAGAAACAGGGCAGATGTAAGGGCATAGTTCCATGGTAGTAGATTGTGCAAGCTTATTTATGAAGCTACTGCCAGTGGGTCACTATCAGAATATCAGAAGGACATGTACTCTAAGTTGTTTTCCAGCAGTGGGGATGGATTGCATTTAGCCATTCACGTATTTATTTGAGCCCTTTGGTGCCCAGTTGCTTAAGTCAGTGAGATGATGTAGGGAATGAGTTTTCTCTATGTAGCACCAACTTGTCACAGACGAATAGAACATTCTCTTTTGTCTTCATTAGCACCACACTTTTGTGGTCTGTGCTAATGGATATTAAGCACAAACAAGTCATGCTTTGGTGGAGGATACCAGAGGTGCTTATTTAATGTTTGGAGTTGCTCAAGAACTCAGTTTACAATCATAGAATGGATAGCTGGAACGGAGCTTGGAGATCATTTAGTCTAACCCCAGCAGTTCACAGGACACTGACTTGTCTATGTTCACACAAGCAGTACCAGAGCAGGGCTGAACCAAATGCATCTTCAGATGTCAAATTCATTGTTCTTTCCATTCTCTGACTCTGCCTTCAATGCTGCTGAATGAACTTGACCATAGTCCTCTTTCAACAGTGCAATGGAACAATTCATATCTTTAAAGATTTCAGACCCGGTTTTTTTGCCTGCTGTAAAGTCTAAGTCTTCAAATGGTACGATATCTAAAAGCAAGGACTAACCCTATAATAACAGAATTAATTTTGCACTTGGAAACTGGAATCCCCACAGTTATGCAGGCCATGCAGTTTGTCATACATCGGGCTACTTAAGCCTTTAAGTTTACAGATAGCCAATTCAACATACCATTTGAGTTGCTCACCACCTTCATAACCAACTGTTTTCCCATTTCTCTGGCAACATCATTCTGCAAGAAGAGCAAGGAATAATATTTTTTAGTGTTTTAATTTTTTTTTTAATTCTGAAGTTGTCAAGCAAAAAAGAACAATTCCACGTACAGAAAAAAAGGGATTGCATATGAAACTTCAAATTTCAAGTATAGTTCGGTGTATGTGTGTGTGTATACACATGTATATGTGTATTATACCATATATAATATATGATATACAACATAGTAAAATACACATATGTATATAAATAGTACACAACTTTATATCTATACATGATTATATCTATAGAGCTATATATATAAAGATAAGTGCAGCATATTAGTTTCGAAGCTGTCCTTTCGTTGTTGTCTCTTCTGAATTTTCCTCTGTTTTATACATTTCAACAAAACATTTTATTAACGTTCTTTTCTTTTTGTCATCATCATCACTAACTCTTTCTGTGCAAAGGAAACCCCTAATGAAAAGTATAGTCTAGCCAAATTAATGTTCACATTAGTTCTGTCTGAAAATATCTATCACTGCACCTCTAGCCCATCACCTCTCCACCAAGAGGTAGTAAGTATGCTTCCTTATTGCCCTTCTGGGATAACAGTTGGTCACCGCACTGATCAGAGTACAAGAATTCATTTTTCTAAGTTTTGGGATGGATAGTCTCATGCCATTACTTAAGAACTAAAGGTTGTGTAAAGAGCTCAACTCATTTCATTTTTGACTGATGATCAGTTCAAAGGGCCTTGAATTGGGAAGGAATGTTAGAGGCTGCCAAGTATAGCCTCTGTTTATGTTGGGGCCTCCTGAGCAGCATCCCTAGAGAGTGCTCAGTCTGAAGACCTTGAGGGATGGAACTCTGGAGAGACCCCACTCCACACATTGACAGATCCCTTCATTAGAAAAATTTCTTTCTACTGATCTGTCTGCTTCTCTGTTCTACCTTCTCCTTGTTCTACCCTCTGAGGCTAAAAATTTCTAGGATTTACATAGCACCTGAGGGTTTGCAAAGTATACTTGGTCCTCACAACAACCCTGTGAAGTGGATGATACTAGTACACTCATCTGACATATGGAGAAACTGAGGTGAGTTTAAATGACTCATCCAGGATCACTTAGCCATTAATTAATGGCTAAGGCACACTTTGAGCTCAGGTATTCCTGCATTCAAGTCCAGTACTCTTCACTAATTTCAAGGGCTACAGCAATTCTTCCATATGATAGCTCTTCAGATACTTGAAGACAAGGTTTGCATCCTCTTCTCCTTTCCACCCCAGCCCTCAAGTCTTCTCTTCCCTACCTTCCCCAGTTCCTTCGATTGATCCTTGCTTTCACCATCCTCATTTAGGTATGTTCCAACTTACCAATGTCTCTGCTAACTCTGTTATCCACTATGGTTGGTGGATAGAGTAATCTGGCTCATAAGGAATTCGTATCTATCCCATATATGGATTTTCAGAGAACTGAAACATGATAAAGTCCATTTAAATCTAATATGATAGTGAGTCTAACTACAACATTCAAGGATTCAGTAAACACTGGGGAAGCTGGCAAAGATTTAAGTTCTTTATTATAAGCATTAGTTCTCAGACCCAGAGGATTTGGAGATTGCCTACTTTAACCTCCTCATTTAACATATTTTTAAACTGAGGATTAAAGAAATGGAGTCATGTGTTCCAGCTCACACAGTAAAATGCCAGAAGTGGAATTTATTCACATTTTAACTGAGGCCTCTGAGAGCAAAGCCTTTGCTCATTCCACTAAAGAGTTAATAAGTGAAAAGAAGCATTTATTAAGCTCCTGTTATTTTCTAGACACTGTGCTAAATGCTTTACAAATACCTAAATAGGTCCTCACAACAATCCTGGGAGGTAGATATTATTATCCAATTTTATACTTGAGGAAACTGAGGCAGACAGAAGTTAAGTGACTTGCCCAAGGTCAGATAGCTGGTAAGTGTCTGAGGCTGGATTTGAACTCTGTCTCTGAAAATGTTAGTCTGTTAGAGCTGGGAGGGATCTTAAAATATACAATATTGGATCTGAAAGGGACCTTAGAACACAAATGATTAGAGACAGAAGGCTCCTAGGAATACAGGATGTCAGAATTTAGGAAGCATTTAGTCACAGCCTCACAATTTTAGAGCTAGAAAGGACCTCAGGGATCATTTAGTTAAACTCATACCTAAGAATTCCCCCATGACTGATAAATGGTCACCTAGCCTTTCATTGAAGATCTATCTCCAAGCAGAAGGAACCTACCACTTCCCAAGGCAGCCCATCCTACCTTTATTAGATAGTTCTGTTAGGTAGCTTTTTTCTGATATCAAATTTTCCTTTTTGTAATTTCCACTCACTGCTCCTTTTTCCACCATCTGATGCCAAATAGAACAAGACTAACCTCAATTCCACATAAAAGCCTTTCAAATACTTGAAGACAGCTACCATGTTCCCCCTGGGTTTTCTCTGCACTAAATATTGCTTCACATTGCCTCTTAGAACATATGCCCAACCACTTCATTTTAAGACTGGGAAACTGAGAAAGGAAATTGCTTCTCTTTGGTTATTTAGTGTTGAAGGAAGACCTGGAATCAAAGCCTAATTCTTCTGACTAGTTTTGGTATTGATTCACCCTGCTTTCTGTCTTCCTTATTTTGACCCATATTAATCTTTCCTTCTGAACTCCTATTGCCCTTATATTATGCACTACGTCCATTATTTCATACATATATATTCATATACATATATACATATACATATATGCATATGCACATATATACATATATTTATACACACAGAGATATATGTTAAAAACAAAACCAAATCTAGTTGACTTACATCAGGAGGATCTATCGTGTGTTTAGAGCTGTCAAGAAAGGAAATATAAGAAAAAATTGGTTTTGTTTGGTGTATTTCCTCCCTCTGTTAAGGTAGTATTTTTTTTTAATTTTTTTTTTATTAGTTCCCTTTTATTTCACCCAATCTTCAATGAGCTTCATAACTTAGACATTCCAAAATACATTGGGAAATAGTTAATGAAATAACTAGATGACTATACAAGAGCAGATGAATTTAAGACTTAATATGCTGCTGGGTTAATCACTTGCCAACTTACCTGCCATCCCTGACTAATGAAAAATCTCCCAAGTAAAAATAGTGAAACCTGGATATAGGAATTTTGTCAGTATGGGAAACTCCTGTAGGGAAAGTCTCTGCCCAACAGCAGCAGATTAAGTCCTCTATGATTTAGTAGATATGTCTTGTTCAGTTGCCAGAGATGGTGTTGTTCAGTCATTTCATTTGTGTCTAACTCTTGATGACCCCTTTTGGAATTTTCTTGGTAAAGAGCAAGAATGGTTTGCCATTTCCAGATGAGGAAACTGAGGCAAACAGGGTCAAATGACTTGCTGAGGATCACACAGCTAGTAAGTTTCTGAGGTCAAATTTGAACTCAGGTCTTCCTGATTCCAGGCCCAGGACTCTATCCACCATGCCACCTAGTTGCCTGCTGTTGTAAGAGGTATACATTGCTAATAAGCATTAGAGGTAGGATTTGAACCCGAGTTCCCCTGACTTCAAACTCATAAATATATCCATTATGCCATAATGATAATAATATTATTAATAATAGATTTCTGTAGCTTTCCAAGATTTATAAAGTAGTTTTCTTACAAACAGCCTTTGAAGTAGGGAGGGCAAATAATATTATCCCCATCTTAGAGATAAGGAATCCAAGGTTCAGAGATAGAATGACTTAGCAGAAATCATCTAGTCACTAAATCAGACTTTCTGCTACATCAGGCTACCTTTGTCTCCTTCTTGTACCTCTTTTTTATGGGTCTCTCTGAACTTGGCCTTAAATTCTACTAAGTACTAGGTAGGTAATGCAGTTCTAAACAATACCTTAAAAGGTTGATATTACCACTCACATAACCATTGATAATCACAATGCTGTGGGAAATCTCAGCACACTAAAATGAGAAAAAAAATAAAGTGAGTTAGAATTGAGAATTAGCCCTGACAACTGTCTTGAGTGAACAGTTTACAAAATAGTTTCATAGGACATCTTGAACAGGAAGCTTTCTTATCTTCAGTCCGACTCATCCTATTGAATCTAGCCCATTTTCCCCTCAAACTGACCCTCCGTTTTAGTTAGGCAGACCTCATGCTTCTCTATGCTTGAAATACCCCCTCATCTTCTCCACCAACCAAACTGCCATCCTTATTTTGACACCCCCCCCCCAGCTTAAATGATAGAATTCAGAGTTGGGGAGGGGTGTTAGAAATCATCTACTCCATCCCCCTTACTTTATAGATGACGCATAAACAAGATAAGCGACCTGCTTAAGCCCAGACTGCGGATAAACTACAGAACTGGGATTCAAACCAGGGTCTTGAAATCCCATGTTCTTTCCACTGTGGCATAGGTCTCCTTTGGACCTCTCCCAATGACTCATCTGCCTCACTTTCAGGGACACTGAATCCAGACTGTCTTCTCAGTACTCACCGAATTCATACTAGCAGTCTTGGTGCCATTCTCTTTCACATCAGAGTAGATACTTAATTTGCCTTTTTTGTTATCTAGTTTATAGCTCATCGTCTTCACTTTAAGTTCTCCATCTTTTGACTGTTCATGAAAAGAAAGTAACAGAGTATGAAGACAAAGGAGGATTTATCAATGCAACCAAGAGTAATTTATTTTTAAAAATCCTATTGATATCTTCTGTGTTTATCACAACATTTCCCAAAGTATCCTACCCCAGAACCTTTCCAAGAGAGAAATCCCTTATAACAAATAATAAGAAAGGGAAAAAAGAATTCAGCAAAACTAACCACCACATTGAAAAAGCTCAGTGTTATATAACCCATAACCTCTTACCTCTATAAGGAAGGGGGTGTGGAATGCTCTCATATGTAGGTACTAGGTAGTGTAGTAGATAGGAAAATCTGAGTTTAAACACTGTCTTAGATGTTCATTAGTTCTGTGACCCTGGAAAAGTCACTTCTTCTAACCTCAGCTTTCTCACCAGTAAAATGAAGATAAAACACGTACCATCCAGGGTTTGTTATGAGACTCAAATGACAATATATCTAAGACACTTTGTAAATTATTATTCTGTTATCCTTTGGAGCCAAACTTGGGTCATCATGATTTCACATCAATCAATTCTAATTGCTTTGTTGGTGTTATTTCTATTTGTATTGTTACAGATATTACATATTATTTTCCTGGTTCTTCTCTTTGCATCAATTAAGAGAAGTCCTTCCATGCTTCTCCACAGTCACCATATTTATTGTTTCTCATAGTTTAATAATATTCCATTATATTTGTGGACCACAACTTGTGTAGACATTCCCTAATTGATGAACATGTACTTTATTTGACCAATAACGATTTCACCTTGCTTTTATATGTAGTCTTTTAAAGCTTTCAAAGCACTTATTTGATACTTGAAAGGGCCATGATTTCATCTTTTTTGAATACTCTTTCTGTTTATATATAAACCCCTTAAGAATTTCTGTGACCAAAAAAATTCAACTGACAATCTTTTGGTAATGAACTTCTCCACACTTAGCTAGGCTGGCCCTTTAAAGACAGAAACTCAGTGTATCACTGGCAATATACTCCAAGTCTTGGGTCAATAAGACCTGTGAAAGCTTGCGTGCCTTTAGTGTACATAGGGTCATGCCCATATCACAATAAGATAAGGGACTTTAGTCCGTTTGTTCACATGTTCTCCTTTAATCCTCACAACTACTTGAAGTCAATGTTATTATCCCTATTTGCCAAATGGGGAAACTGAGGTTCAGCCAGATTAAGTGACTTTTCCAAGGTCACACAGGAATGGACTCTTGAGTTCCTTAGGTATTTTTTTTGATGCTATTGCAATGCCTATCATTAAGATAGCTGTAGGCTGTTTATT
Source organism: Notamacropus eugenii (assembly GCF_028372415.1). Classification (NCBI taxonomy): domain Eukaryota; kingdom Metazoa; phylum Chordata; class Mammalia; order Diprotodontia; family Macropodidae; genus Notamacropus; species Notamacropus eugenii. The sequence continues at coordinate 429,382,200 of NC_092872.1, forward strand.
GCTAAAGAACTCTCAAGGCATGGCTAGAACTTTGTCCCTAACAAGATGAGATTCTGGTGATGCTCCCACCTATTCAGAGCTGATATACAGCTACAGGAAGGAGAGCTCTCATTATGCCCTCTGAGCCTTACTCCCTGAGGTATTAAAGTTCAAGCCCTCCACAATCTGGCATCATCTTTCCTCTCTAGTCTTTAATATTGTTGCCCTACTTTGGCCAAGCTGGATTTCTCTTCCATCTGAATATGTTCTGCATCAGCCTGACTCTGTGACTTTGATCATGCATCTCTCTCTGCCTGCAGTGCTCTCCTTCCTTTTCTTTGCCTGTTGAATACCAATTATCCTCCAAAGTTTAATCAAATGTGATTTCCTTCATGAAGCCTTACCTGATCTCTTCTCACTGTGGTTATAATGCAGCTCCTCTGTGTTTTTACCTCTCTCTGATTTACTTATCATGTGTCATTGTGCATTAATGATCTGTGTATGTATCTTCACCTCTTCACCTCTATTACCTCTAATAGGGCAAAGACTGGATCTTATCTAAACTTTGTACTTTCCTCAGTACTCTGAACAATAGGTGCTTAATAATTGTCTATTTAATAAAAGAAGGAATGAGTGGGCATGTCTGAGTATAACTGATTTTCTTATTTATCTTATTGGCCATTAGGTCCCATGGGTGAAATTCAGAGAAAAAAATGCAGAATGCCATCATTCTATGCTGTCTCTACATTAGAATCTCTTTGAGAATTGTTAAAAGAATCAAGCAAAGAGAAGAGAAAGTAACCTCACTTAAAAGTCTCTTGGAAGAAAGAGTTTGTGCTGGGCCACATAGTCAGAGGAAGATGGAGGAAGATGATAAACTGAGAAGGCAAGTCGGATTTCATTTTGGAATTTGTTAGTGCATTGCTTCTATCCATTATTTTTCTTTTGATCTTTCCAAATGACTACTTTTTAAAAGGGACTTTACTTTATTTTCATGATATTCATGTCTGATAAAGGCCTTCCAATCACCTGTTAGGATATATGTAAAGTACTTTGAAAACCTTATTAGCTATATAAGTGGTAGTAGTGGTGGCAGACAATAGTACATGGTGGAGAGTAGTAGTAAGATCAGTAGTTGTCCCTGGGCTTATACTGAAGTTTATAAGTAGACTTATGTACATAGTTTCTAGAGCTGGAAGGAACCTCAGAGGACATCTGATCTTACCTCCTTAGAAAACTAAGATACAAAGAAATTTGCCTAAGATCTCATAGGATGAATGGAAAAAAGAGAAAGGAAAGAAGGAAGGAAGGAAGAAAAGATGGAAGGAAGGAAGAAAAGAAGGAAGGAAGGAAGGGAGAAAGGGAGGAAGGAAGGAAGGAAAGAAGAAAGGAAGGGAGGAAGGGAGGGAGGGAGAAGGAAAGTGTTAGATATTATTATGCCAAGTTTACAGTTAAGGCTGAGAGAAAGTTGTTTCCAGCTCTCCCAAAGTCACACAGCTAAAGTGAATGAAACCAGATTAAAACTCAGGTTTTCCTGACTCCAGGCCCAGCATTGTCTCCATTTTGCCACCTGACTGAGGTAGTAAACAATAGCGCAGGGCCTTGAACTCAGGCCTTCCAACTGAATGCAGGCCCTTCCCTGCAACACTGCTCAGTCTTGAAGAGATTAAAAAAGTAAGGAGGCTTCTCAGCTGAGTTCAGAAGGAAAGGGGCCCAGACCAAGGATATTCCCTTTGGAAACCACTGTTCACAATGCTTACCTTTACAGAGCTTGCCTTTATAATATCAGTAACTAGAGCCCTGACCATGTGGGAAGAGAGTGCCAGGGAAGCCTCACCGTCTTCAGGGATTGGAGGAAAAGGGCCGCCAGGCACAGGAATTGACTTCTCTTTATAGTTGATCTCAGACTGGAGAGAGATAGAGAGTCAGTACTTCAGGTTCTAAGCAGCGTGTCTATTTGCTTGGATATTGCTCATCTACTCTGAGTCTACTATTCTACGTGACCTGGTTCAACATTATCCCTGAGGACCTTTGGGAAATCAGGGAAAACTCAGCTACCAAGCTTAGATAAAGAGCTACAACACATTTTAGATGCACTGCCCTGCACTGCATCCCAAATCCATTTCCAAGAATTCATCAGGGACTATAATTCTAAATTAACTCAGCAGCCCCATGAAAAGAAGTCTTTGAAGTGCCAACCAAAGACTTAGGGTGCATGTAAAAAAACACTCCAAAGTCAATTCCCAAACTGCATTTGTAGTGTTAGTGAATTATAGGTCTCTAGCTTTGTCTGCCTTTCCCAAATCCCCATTAAAATCTCTACTTGGAATGCTAGAATAATCACAGAGATTGGTTCAGGTGTCACAAGTCCTAACCTTCAAAGATCTTTGTCATCTGACACTAGATGACACCACTCTGTTCCAGGCAATTCTGTCTTCCTGCTGTCCCTCAAATATCGTTTTCTGTCTCCTCTCTATGCCCTGTCCCTCCATCTTCCGCTGCCATCTGGAAAGTTGTCCCCTTCCTGTCTACTTTTCCAAATCCTGCCTAACTCCAGTCAATCATCTTCCATGCAGTCTTCCCATATTGCCCTAGGCCCCCCCTAGTTTCTGCCACTCTTGACATCCTGTGAAATCACAGCTGATAAGATTTGTTGCTGGAAAGGACCCTAGAAGCTGCCAAGTCCAACTCCATTATTACAGAGAGGAACAAACTGAGGGCCAGAGAAGGCCTCTAAGAAATATTTCTTTAGCTCATAGGAGCATCTGATTTTAGCCTCATCTTTGTATGAAAAATAACACTTACATAGTAGGTCCTTGTCCAAATCATGCAGATAGAAAATAATGGAGGCATAACTTGAACCTGGGCTCTGACTCCAAATCCAGTTCTCTACATTGTGTAGCTTCATTGTGACCAAGCTACCAAATTTGGAATTTTCCACAGATAACACCAATTAAAAATAATCTATCCAATTTTAAGTGAATATTCTTCCCTAGTCACTTTATTGTTTAAATAAAGGATTCAGCACAATTAATTTTTTAAATGTTTGTAAGATTTCTTATATAAATACATTTCTACATCAAAGAAGAGAATCAGACTATATGCCTTGAGTTTTGATTTGGAAAATATGAGTACTACATATTGAATATGAGCACTGCAAAATTTGGCAGTTACTGGTTTCTAATACTTTTTGTGCATAAGACTTATTTCTTTAAGCAGATTGTAAACTCCTCCAGTACTGGGTCTACCCACTCTTCTTTGCTGATGTTCCCCTCTACCTTCCTCACAAACTTGGCACTGACCTGGGGGCATACGCAGTATGCACTTGTTGATTGATTTCTACCTCAGCGACTTACTTAATCCACCATAAGGGAAACTGAATAGGAAATCTGGTTTGGTTGCTCCTGATGTTTTCCCAGTGCCTCAGCATTGGAGCAAGTTAGGATACTTAGCAAGTTGGTCCCTTATTAAAGGAATAGGGACCAGAGAGTAGAAGGGCCTAGCTTCCTATTCTACTAGGAAATATTTCTTTAGCTCACAGGAACATCTGATTTTAGTTTCATCTTTGTATGAAAAATAGCACTTACACAGTAGGAGATCAGAAGACCTTTGGTGGTGAAATTCACATTTTTTAGATGGTAATTAAATAAGTCTCCCTTGGCAGATGAAGTTGCTTCTGTCAAACACAGAAAAAAAAGATGTTAGAACGCTGTCAGCAAAGACTAAGCAGCCACTGAATTTGGAAGGATGTGCTTTACATTCAAAATAATTTTTCTGAAGGATGAATAGTCACAACAGCTGATATTTGTAACAAACTTAGCTCATGGAGCCTTATCCCAGAGATCATAAGATCTATATTTAAAACTAGAAGAGAGATTAAGGGGGTCATGATAACAGCACTTGAAGGTTTGCAAAGAGTTCTTATATCTCTCGTTCAATCTTCTCAACAACCCAGGTTGTTGTTCAGTTGTTTTAGTCATGTCCAACTCTTTATGACCACTTGGGGTTTTTTTGGCAAAGATACTGGAGTGATTTGTCATTTTCTTCTCTAGTTCATTTTACAGATTGAGGAAACTGAGGCAAACAGGGTTAAGTGACTTTCCCAAGGTCACACAGCTAGTAAGTGTCTGAGACCAGATTTGAACCAAGGAAGATAAGTCTTACTGACTTCAGTCACAGCACTTTATCCACTGTTCCATCTAGTTACCTAGAGCCATTATTATCCTTAATTTACAAATGGGGAAACTGAGGTTGAAAAAGGTTAAGTGACTTGCCCAGAATCACATTCAAACCTAGATGATCCTGACTTCACATCCAGTGCCATGCTATCCAGGTACCTGCCAGCTAGCCCAACCCTCTTCTTCTGGAAATGGGGAAATGAAAAACCGAAGAGCTCCTTAGGCAAGTAGTAAGTTATTTTACATTGTCCCAGAACACAATTTAGGTGCCACAGGAAAGATGTAGGGCCACAGAAACTCCAGGAAATGTTTGGCAATTCTCTAATGATGTAATTTCCTGAAGAAAGTCACAATATCATAAGATTTAAGAGATGGAAGGGACCTCAGAGATACATTAATACAATTTTGTTCAATGATTTTTTCAGTCATGTCCAATTCTTTTTGACCCCATTTGGGTTTTTCTTGGCAAACTGGAGTGGCTTGCCATTTCCTTCTCTAGCCCATTTTACAGATGAGAAAACTGAGTCAAACAAGGTTAAGTAACTTACCCAAGGTCCTATAGTTAGTGAGTGTCTGAGGCCAGATTTGAACTCAGGAAGATGAGAGGCCCAACACTCTATCCACTGTACCACCTAGTTTCCCCTATTAGTCCAATACTCTCATTTTCAGGTGAAGAAATGGAACCCCAGGGAATGGAAGCAACTTGCCCAAAGTCACATAGTTAGTAGTAATAGCAACCTGTTGCCCATAAGATAAAAATCTAAACTCCTTAGCTGAGCAATCAAAGCCTCCCAGGATCTGGTACCAATGAACTGCCCATTCATTCATTCATTCATTCAATGAACATCTGAATACTTCCTGTGTTCTAGGTCCTATATAACCTCTTGGAGATTTCCCTTCCTAAACCCTTTATTGCTGCCAAGTTGATGGATTTTTCCACCTCAGCTTTTGCTTAGACTATTCTCTCATATCATATGCTTCCCCCCACTCCCACCCTCTCCATCTAAACAAATCTAAATCATTCTTCTAAACTCTGCCTTACCTAATTTTGTTTCCCTCCTAGAGCTAAGCCCTAGGCTTTATACATAGTAAATACTTGTTACTTTTTCTTTTCTTTTTCTTTTTTGTATTATATTGTTTTATTAGGTAGCAAAGGTTCAATAACTATGTTGAATAATGGATTTCAGTACATCTGTGGACAGAACACAACTTCTGCCAGGTGATCTTGCATGTATGCATAGTTTCATTCATATATTATACCAATCATTTATTAAACTCTTATGTGCAATATATTAATCAATCAACTAGAATCTCAGTATCAGCCTCAGTAATTTATATTCCCCAAAATGAGAATGACTAAAATAATAGTAACCACTATCTAGATGGCCACTTATCAAGATGTAGACCACAGAACCCATGGGATTGGGACCCTTAGAATCTTCTAATCCAGGGGTATCAAGCACAAGACCAGTTGGCTGCAATGTTGGCCTGAGCCAGATTAAAATTTCATTGGGAAAAATTTAACAAAATAAATCAAAACACAGTTAAACATAGATAATATTAATTTGTGGTTTTCTAAGTCAATATATGACCCACCAGGACCCTCATGTGTGGCTTAGTGGCCCCATTTCTATTTGGGTTTGTCACCACTGATCTAGCCCAATCACTTCCTTTTACAGAAGAGGCCCTTGATATATGCAGAAAGGGAAAAGACCCTTTTTTTAGTCACATGGTTCATCAGTGGCAGAGACAGATCCGAATTCTAATATTCTAATAGTGCTATTCCTGCTCACTGGGAGGAAGGATATGAGGAAGGATATAAGGAAGGTATAGGAATCCCCCAAAGGTCAATGAGTAGATTTCCCTTGAATGGGGAACAAATTACCTTTGTTTTTCACTAACCTCTAACTGAAATTTAATATTCCCTTCAAAAACACAATTCTGAGAAGGGGTCCACATGTTTTACCAGACTGTCAAAGGAATTGAGGACATACCAAAAGGATTAAGAACCCTGGTTTACAGAACTTCCGAGGCAGCAGCTTGTGAAGTTGCTGTTGGACAAGGCATTGAGAGACCTGCATTTGAATCTCACCTCATGTACGTCTAGGAAGAAAAATTCACCTAACATTTCCAAGCCTCAGTTTCTTCCTCTGCAAAAATAGGAATAATAATGCTTCTACTACCTGATATGGTTGGGAAGAAAGTGCTTTGTGAAGCTGAAAGCCTTGTAGGAATGACAGAATTCAAAGACTCTTAGGACCCCATTGACTTTGAAATTGATTTCGTAACTGTCATCTTTAGTCTAGGGAATAAGGCCTCAGAGTTGTTAGAGGCATGTCATCATTTGAGATCCGCCAGCCAGTATGTGTGGATTTGTGCCACTCACCAATTTTGCATGCAGGATTCTTTAAAGTAAGGTCGCACTCTCCTTCCTGTAAATAGACATACAGGGGAACTTCAGGAAGGACAGACTGAGAATATCAGAGTTGAAAGAGACCTTGGAGGTCAGCCAATCCAACTCCCAACTGAACAAGCATCCCATCTACAATGTACACAATAAAAGGCCCCTAGCCTTTGCTTAAAGAACTCCATTGAGGGAGGATCTATCACCTCCAATCTAGCCAGTTCTCACTCTTCAGCAAGCTGAAATCCATCCTAAATCTACTTCTTAGCCTCATTGCTCCTCATTTTCCCCTTGTAGGCCAAGCAGGACAAATCTAATTCCCCCTTCTACAGGACAGCCCCTTCAAAGACAGATACCATGTTGCCCTTTTCTTCTCTAGGCTAAACAACTCCAGTTCCTTCATCCAATCCTCATTTGGTATAAATTCAAGGCCCTTCATTATCCTTGTAACCCTTCTCTGGATCCTTTCCCACATTCTTATAATGTAGCCCTCCAGAACTGAACACAGTACTTTATATATGGTCTCATGAGAAGAGAGTACATTGGCATTATGATCTTCCCCATTCTGGATACCGTTCGTATCTTAGTTCAGTCTAAGATCTTATGAGCTTATGGGGCTGCCATACCATGTGACACTATTGACTTTTAGTAGGCTTTCATTCTACTAAAACAAAATAGAACAACAAGAAGCACTAACCCTTCAGTTTGTTGAAAGGACTACTTTGTCTGATTTTGAGATTTATGTTAAGATTAGGAAGTCCAATGCCTCACCTAGCATTGACAGACCGTAAGAATGGTATCCCTGAGTTATGGTTAATCCAGTTATCATCACCTGAAAATCTGAATCTCTTTTGTTTAGATCTTCTACCCTATCTTATCTCTCCTTCATCTTGCCAATATCTGCTCCCAAACCAGGTATTGCTTAGGGTTTATTCCCAGATTTAAGGAGGCAGTTGACCTTTTTACCTAGGAGCTTATTTGAGACTTAGTCACTAAACTCAGGTTGTTAGTGGGCCAGGCCTGAAGAGATACTAGCTTTATGCCCTTACCTAGCAAAACACTGAGATGGGACCCGGTAACTTACCGGAGATGTCACATTTAACATCAGCAGGGCAGGTGCAAATGAATCCAGTGAAACTGGCACTAATTCCTTTAACTCTCTTTTGAGTCTGGAAAAGCAAAGGGATGGGCTCTTTGTGTTATGAGTTTTAGCACAGGTACCCAGAAACCCACTGGGTAAGGGAATAACCCCTCCTGGGTCATACTGCTTTATTGAATGCATTTAGGTATCCCACATTTAGGTATCTAAGTCCCTAGTTACCTTCTCCTTTCCTGTAACTCCCCACATGTAGAAAGAACATTGTACTTGGAGTCAGAGGACCTGCATATGAATTCTGTCTTTGCACTTTATTAGCTATGAGTATGCCTTGGCCTTAGTTTTCTTCTCCACAAGGTTGGACTAGATTCATAGGTCTCAAAATATGGTCCAAGGACTACTGGAGGCTCCTGAGACCCTTTCAGGGAGTCCATGAGATCAAAATTATTTTTATAATGATGCCAAGTCTCGTCCCTTTTCCACCCCATGGTGTTATTAGGAAGAAGGCCCCCTGTGAACTGTAAAAGCTACAAATATTAGATATTCTATTGACATTCAATAGTCCATATTTTAAAATTGCTTTCTGCCCTGACATTCTAGTTTTTTAGCTCCTTTGCTGCTCTGATATTCTGTATTGTAAAGTCCCTTCCAGACTGGCCATTCAACAGTTCTGTGATTCAGTTCTGATCCTCATTGAAAGAACTAAAGGGGTTGCTACAAATGTGTGAAAGTTAATCCTACTCACCTATCAATTATTTTAATTTTTATCTCTTCAACTTTCATTTGGTTTTCTAGGACTTCAAAATGAATACATTTGGTACCATTTGTATTCAGACCAATTATCAGCTGTACTGTAGTTTCCACTTCGAAGCCCATTAGGTCTGTGGCAGAACCCAGCAAACTAAAGAAGAAGCAAGATTTAGGTTAAAATGCAGTATTAGAAGGAGACTTTGTTAGCCCAAAGTACAGCTAGCTTATGAATCTTCCAGTCAAATTCATGTGTCTTCCTAGCACATTTTTAGGCAGATATAATCATGGCCTGGCCTTGATTGTCATATAAGAAAAACAAAAATTTGGCAAAATTAAAACCTTGAGTTTTTTAAAGGGAATGTGAACCTTGGCACAAGATTGGAGCTATGTGAACATGAAAGGGCAAAGCTCCCCATGGGACCCATCTGCCTCTCACATGAATCTAATGCTATGCGAATTCACTTTTAGGTATAATATTTAAATTTTTGGCATAACATTTGTTTTGTGAAATTTTAAGTATTGTCATATTTCCTTTTTTCCTAGAAAGGGTGCATTTTTTCAAGGTGTGATTTTAAAAGTCATTCATAGGTATATCTTTCATTACATAATTGGTCTGCCTTTTTTTTTAAAACCCCAGTGGAACAAATCTATGCTTTTATAATTGAAATCAGTTGGATCATGGGAATCAAATTGTAGAAGTCCATTACACAGTAGAACCATCCAGAACCTCTTTTTGTAAAGCAAGATAGCCATGCATGCAAGAGGGTCTTCCTTTGCTCACAGTCAATGTAAAATTCTTCAGGCCAATGGCAAAGTCAAGAGAGTCTGCCAATTTTCACAACCTCACTTTGAGAGACTTGCCATGCTTTAATCTATAGGGATGATAAAATCTTTGCATGCCAAATCCAATAGCCATTTAAAAAAAAGACCATTAGAAACCTTTAAGGTTTTCACTAATGAGGGGGGAATATCCCTCAAGATCAAAATATTTTAAGGGAACTTCAATCCTTTAAACCCATGGAAAGGTAGTATGAATAGGACAAAAGAATGCAAGATAACACTATATACTGACTTCCTACAGCAACACTATGTGAATGTTTTTTCTTATTACTGTCCAAACACTCAGTTCAATACACATTGCTTAAGTGCTTGCAACGTGAGAGGCACTGGGGATATAGAGACAAACTCTCTGTTCTTTGGAGCTTCCATTTTCCTGGTTGTGGGTGGGAGGGGCAGGTATGTAAAAACAAATAAATATAAGGTAATCTAAGGAGGGAAAGGGGACTAACCTCTGGCTGTATCAAGGACAGCTTTATTGAAAAGTAGCACTAGACAAGTGAGACTTCTAAGAGGTTGAGGTGAGTGAAGGCCTTCCAGGCCTGGATGAATGGAGGAAGGTGGAGAATGGAGCACTGAGTTTAGGGAACACAAACTCTCAGGCTCTAAGTTGTTATCAGGCAAGGACAGTGGTTATGGATTGTGGCACTGAGTAGTTAAGGATCTCTTAAGGGTTTGAGAGGAGAAATTAATTGCCATTGCAACATTTTGTCAGCAGGGATTGAACCTTGATAGATGAGACTGATAAGAATATTTGAGGATTGTAGTGGAATGAGGTAGAAAGGAACTTACTCATCTGATCCTCTTATGTTTGCTGAAACGGAGGCTGTGACCTTTACATCACTGCCCTCAGTTACTGTAGTCATATTCTTTATAACGATATCACTGGCATGAAGTCTGTAAGGCAACGAGAGTCATAAGAAAGTCAGGAAAATGAATTCTCCAAGTAGGGGAAGCCACCTTTACAAGGTGCTTGATAAACATCTTAACCCAATTCTACTGGGCATATTTTAAGATTTTGTGGAAGGAATAGTCTTTAAAATCTATGAGTCTTCTCTTACTTCCCTCTCTCCTCCTAATTACAGAGAAAATCCCAAATTACTGATCAGATTTCTAAGTAGGGGATCAATTTTGCAGTACAAAACTTGAATTTGGTGTGAGTAGATTATAATTTGGGGTGGGAGTGGGTAGAGAGCAGAAAGGGGGAGTTCAAGTCTTCTATTTCATAACTTTAGGGAATTCCCTCCATCAATGCAGATCAGGAACTGATTTGTAACTTCTTGTCTTAAAGAGTTATTCGGGAGCTCAGGGAGTGTGGTTAAGTGACTTACTCTTGGTTACAAAGCTATTTTGCATCAAAGTAGGACTTGGAACCCAATTTTTCCTATGTCCAAGACCAGCTCTCTACCCACTCTGCTATGCAGCTTTTCAGACTGTAGATTACTTCAATATAAACTCATTAAGGATGAAGACTATGCTTTACAAAGTGACATATTCCCAGAGCATGAAAGACCTGAGGGACCATTGTAGCTGAGAAGGAAACCTCTCTATATGTGGTGATCAACTTCTGCTTGCATAACTCCTGTGACTGGGAGCCTATAGTCTCTCAGGGCAGTCCTTTCTGGTTTTAATCTTACCTCTACTCAGAATGTGCAACTCAAGAACTTCCCTCCACAGTGTAACTAGGAATAGTTAATGGGTAAGACACATTCCGGTGTTCTGTAACAGTCTTCCTAATATTCAAAAATAGCAATCAGAATCCCATCCCTGCAAATATCTTTTTCTCCTCTGGTCCTCCCAGTGGTGCAGTTGCTAGTCCCCTCTGCCATTTGCCATGGCCCAAGTCACTTTCCATACTCATCCTACTCCACCAGATCCTATTCTCCATATTTGAAGAGAAATAGAAGATCCCAAGGTTCTCTTTAACTTCAACAGTAAATGATTTTATAATTTCAAAGTCACTGTCACCTGAAAATCCATCCCATTGCTGGATAGCTCTGACTATTGCAAACTTTTCCCCCTTATATCAAGTTTCAAATCTACCTACCTGGAACCTATTGTCCCAGGTCTGCCCTGCTGAAGCTGCCTATCCCAAGTCCAAAGTAGCATTGTTGTCTATCCCTTAGCATGGTATTCTACAGATAATTAGTATATAATTAATGGCTATTGAAGGAATGAATGATTGAATGTGGGCATTGGTTTGTTGGAAAAACAGCCTTTCTTTTAACGTTTGTTGTCTCCTCTGTAAAATGAGGGAATAGGCTAGATGGTCTCAAAAGTGTCTTCTAGCTCTGTTATTCTACAGATCTCTACTTTTAGGAATTTTGTGATATATTCACTTTTAGAGAAATGTGGACCTGATACCCTGAGGAACTTTTTCCAAGCCAGGGAAGCAAATGTTTATATAAATAAAAACAAATCTTAAATTAGAGTAGAGGCCCAGTCCTGCCCGTACTTTCCTCTCCACCTACACACCTTTCTTCACCTCTTCACATTCCTCTAGAAAATTCACTGGCCTCTTGACCTTGAAGAGAACTCAAGAATATCTCTTCAACGCATCATTCTCCCCTTCTAGCTACTGATTTTGGAAGATCTATTTGACTCCTTGTCAAGATACCATTTATTTACACAAATGGGATCTAATTTTTCTGCCCTGAATTTAGCTAAAAACTTGGGATCACAAACTCTGAGATGTGGAAGAGATCTTAAAGACTTCCTTGTGCAACATGTACTTGACCAAGAATCCTTTCCAGAGTATAGATGACACAAGTGGAGCATCCATCTTCTGCTTTAATTAAATGGGGAACTCCACCCCACCCCCCTTCCGGAGTGGCCTCTTCTACCATTTAGGTGAGTCTTCCAAGTTCTTCCTTGTATGGAAATCTAATCCCTTTTCCACAGACCAGACCTTTAAATACTATAGATAGCTATTATGCCATCCCTTCCCTAGGCTAAACCTGCTGGTTGCATTAAGTAAGTATCTAAAAGTATGCATTTTGTTTAAGGAGTTGACTTACTTTAGATCCAGTTTTTCAAGTAAATGACCTATCTTCTCAGGGTTTTCTTGTAAAGTACTCAGGTCCACACCAGATATTTCATTTGGACCTAAAGAGGCAGCTTTTATTAGATCTTCACTTTTGCCTAACCCTTGGCTTTGCTGTGAATTTTTGGCACTCTTTAAAGCTGAATTCAGCAAATCACCAGGATTTTTTCCTTCCAGTGGATTTCCAGTACCCAGTACATTTTTTGCTCCTCCAAAAGCAGACCGCAGTTTGTTTCCATTTCCAATGAAGTTAGATGCCATACCTAAACCAGTACCACCGCCTATACCTGGTAAATCACCAGGCAGAGAATTTAAAAAGCCACCAGACAAATCATTAATAGGAAGTGGCAAAGAACCCGTCAAACCAGACAAGGGACTGCTCTCTCCCCCTAGACCTAATGATGAGGTGGCTTCCAACACAGTGTTGATATCCAGTGTCTCCAAAGCCATTTTAACAATTCCTGTCAAGTCGAATTCAGCACAGTTGATCAACTTTTTAATAGCTTCTGGAACAGTTTCATTCAGATCTGAAAAGAGTGAAGGAAATCAGATTTACATATGAAAAGTGATGAGTTCCATGTGGTATCCTCATTCTAACTTAGTGAGTATTCCCACCATTTGGAGGTTGGACTCAAGGTAGAGAGAGGAATGGGTATGTTTGGTGATTGTGGCTGAGCATATCAGAAGAGATGATGACTCAACAAGGAAGGCTGAAAATACCAAATCAAACCATCTAGTCCAGGAGTGGGAAACCTATGGCCTTCTAGATGCTTGGGTGCAGCCTTTTGACTGAGTCCAAGTTTTGCAGAAAAAATCCTTTTATTAAGGGATTTGTTCTTTAAAGTTTGGATTCAGTCAAAGGGCTGCACTTGGGGACCTAGGGGACCACAGGTGACCTTGAGGCCACAGATTCCCCACACCTGATTTAGTCTAACCCATCCTTGAGTGAGATCTCCTTTTTCACATCCCTGACAACACACTGCCTCTGGAGGCACTCCACTCTACTTGGAGGGTAGTTCTCATTGAGAGGGATTTTTTTATGGATATCAAACCAAACCCTTCTCTTCTATAGCTTTTCTCCTCTGTTCTTTATTTTGAATCTAGGACCAAGCAGAATCCTTCTTCCCTATGAAAATCCTTTAAATACAATGATCATGTTCCCTTCTAGAAGAGTTATTTGTCTAGATTGTTGGAAATCAAGGAGGCAGAGAAGCTAGTACAGTATTTTATTATCTATCATCATTTACTGCATATTAATTATCATGGCCTGCTAAGGTGCTTGTAAGAAAGCTGTGGAAGATTATACTGGCTAAATAGGCTTTGAGTAGGGTCTTGCTGACAGATTGTTGGTCTGAGGATAATGCTGAGAATCTTTTCTTCAGAAGATTACTTCTCAATTAATCAGCAAGACTAATGAAGTGCCTACTATGTGCTAGGAACTGTCAAAGATGAAACAATCCCTACTCATGAAGAACTTATATTCTAATGGGGAAGCAACACATACTTATGTAAAAATATATGAAGTAAATATAGAGTGAATAAAACTAGAGAGTTTGAATGAGAGGGTGCTAGCAGTTGGAGGATCAGGAAAGGTTTCATGCAGTAGATGGTGCTTGAGTTTGCATTTTAAAGAACAAGAGGGGCTCTATTAGGTAGAAGTAAGGAAAGAGGATTTTCCAGGCATGGTGGATAGTCAGTGCAAAAATGTAGAGATAGTGTTAAGGGAACAGTTGGGAGATCTGGTTCAAATTTGGAAGAATTTACATAGACCTTCTCTTTAGCCAAAAGGATCTTTATTGACACAAAGGCAGTGGGCCTGAGATTTAGCAAGGAACTAAAGAAAGGCACTGATATAGAAAAACAACCAGGCTTATATACACAGCCTATAGGATGATGATGTAATTTTTAGGGTTTCTAATGAGGGTTGGAGATTTTAGGGAAAGGATGAATAAGATGGATGACACCAGATAAGGGAGACAGGGGAAACTCTCCCAGGAGGGGAGAGACAAAGAATCTTATGATCCAGGATAAGGGGGAACTTTTATGGTATTTCAAGATAAGGAAGATAGACTTTAGGGCCCCTTCAGGCTAGAAAATAAACCAGGGCCTTCACAAAGTACTAGAAAAGCAACCCTTAATATTATTTTTAGCCCATAGGGCATTATTTTTATCCACATCAATAGGAGATGGATTGTTGTACATGAGTAACAGTGAGAAGACCAGTGGGATTGAATTAAAGAGTGCAGAAAATGTCCAAAGAAGCTAAAAAGCTAGGTTGAGACCAGGTTGTATAGAGCTTTAAAAGCTAAAGAAAAAAGTAATACAAGGTATCAAACTATATTATAAAACAGTAATCATCAAAACAATCTGGTACTAGCTAAGAAATAGGATGGTGGATCAAATGTAATAGATTAGGTACACAACATACAGTAGTAAGTGATCATAGTCACATAATGGCCAATAAACCCCCAAATTCAAGCTTTGGAGGCAAAAAACTCACTATTTGATAAAAACTTCTGGGAAAACTAGAAAGCAGTTTGGCAGAAACTAGATATAAGCCAACATTTCACACAAGATAAGATCAAAATGGGTCCATGATTTAGACATAAAGGTGATATAACAAGCAAATTAGGGAAACATGAAAAAATGTACCTGTCAGACCTATGGATGAAAGAAGAGTTTATGACCAAACAAGAGACAGAGAGGATCACAGGAAGTACAATGGATACTTTTCAGTACATGAAATTAAAAAAGTTTTTGCACAAACAAAACCAATGCAGCCAAAATTAGAAGACAAACAGAAAACTATGCAAATTTTTTGACAACAAGTTTCTCTGATAAAGGGCTCATTTCTCAAATATATAGGGAATTGCACCAAATTTATAAAAATAAAAGATATTTCACAATTGATAAATGGTCAAAGGATAGGAACAGGCAATTTTCAGGAGAAGAAATCAAAACTATCAATAGTCATATGAAAAAAATACTCTAAAATACTACTGATTAGATAAATGCAAATTAAAACAACTCTGAAGTACTACTTTCACACCTATCAGATTGGCAAACTTGACAGAAAAGGAAAATGACAGATGTTGTAGGGAATGTGGGAAAATAGGTATATGAATGCATTCTTGGCAGAGTTATGAACTGGTACAATAATTCTGGAGAACAATTTGCAGTTATGCCCAAAGAGTTATCAAATTGTGAATACTCTTTGACCCAGCAATATCACTGCTAGGTCTGTATTTCAAAGAGATCTCCATCCTCAAAGGAAAAGACCTATATATGCAAAAATATTGAGTAGTTCTTTTTGTGGGGGCAAAGAATTGGTAATTGAGGGGATGCCTATCAATTGGGAAATGGTGGAACAAGTTGTGGCATATGATTGTGATGGAATAGTATTGTGCTATAAGAAATTATGAACTTCAGAAAAACCTGGAAAGACTTATATGTGCTATAAGAAATGATGAACAGGAGGACTTCAGAAAAACCTGGAAAGACTTATATGAACTGATGCTGAGTGAAGTGAGCAGAGCAGGGAGAACATTATACGTAGTAACAGTCACATTGTATGAGAACTGTTTTTGATAACTGCTTTAGCCCTTCGTAGCAATGCAAGGACCTAGAAACATTTCCAAAGGATTCAAGATGCAAAATGCCATCCATATCCAGATGGCATCCGACTATGGAGTCAGAATGCAGAATGAAGTGGACTATTTTCCCCTTTGCTGTGTTTTGTTTTTTTCATGGTTTCCCCCACTCATTTTAATTCTTCTATGCAACATGGCTAATGTGAAAACATGTTTAATAGGAATTCATGTGTAGAACCTACATGAAATTCCATGGCCTCTTGGGGAGGTAGGGGGGAGGGAGGGGGAGAAAATTTGGAACTTATGGAAATGATTGTTGAAAACTAGAAACAAATTTGAAAATTTGAAAAAAAAACCTAAAAATACTATAGTAAAAAGAAATAATGAACAGGATTGCTTTCAGAAAAAAAACCTGAGAAGACTTAGAACTGATACTAGGTAAAGTGAGCAGAACCAGGAGAACATTGTACAGACTACTAGCGATATTATAAGTGATCAACTGTGAAAGACTTAGATACTCTGATCAATACAATGATCCAAGATAATTCCACTGGACTCAGAAAGAAAAATGCTATCTCCAGAGAGAGAGAGAGAGAGAGAGCTGATGAATTTTGTATATTGCGGTATACTTTTCCATTTTATTTTTCTTGCTTTTTTGCAGCATGGCTAATGTGGAGATGTTTTGTGTGACTTAACATGTACAATTAATATCACTTGCCTTCTCAATGATGGGAGATGAGCAAGAGGGGGAAGAGAATTGGGATCTCAAAATTTTTTAAATGAATGTTAAAAAGAGTATAAGTTTTTTAAAAAAGAGATGAGTTTTATTTTATCCTAGAAGCAATAGAATCTCACTGAATTTGACTGAGGAGGGGAATCATGTCGTTGAATAGAAATCAAAAGACAATTTCTTTGGCAGCAGTGTGTAGCATGGATCGGAGTGAGAAGAGACTTGAAGTAGGGATTATTGTGGCCACAGCAATTTTTGAAACTATGCTAAGGCACCTGCCTGAATTGAGCAGGTACTCATCCTGATAAATATCATAGATATTTAAAATATTGAAGTTAAAGCAGTTACACCTGCTGCTGGGACTGCAGGATAAAATATAACTTTTCTTTAGGTTTTAAAACAGGAAGTCACTGAAGTTGATGGAGTAGGACAGTCACATAGTTGGATGTACACCTGAGGACCTGAATTAGGATGGTGGCTTTGTGGGTGGAGATCAGGTAAAGAATGGATGAAATACCATAGGAAATTCTCTCTTCTTCCCACAATGGAGGACAATTTAGAGGGGACTTGTCTAAACAAAGGCAGCTTATTGTCATATTGGATACAGCCTTGGGTCTGCAGTCAGGAAGACAAGTTCAAATCTAGCCCCAAACACTTTACTACCCGTGTGACCCCAGGCAAATCTCTTAGCCTCTGTTTACCTCAGTTTCTCTCACTGTAAAATGGAGATTAAAAATAGCACTTACTTCTCAGGATTATGAGGATCAAATGAGATAATATTTTTAAAAAGCACTTAGCACAGTGCTACGCACATAGTAGGCAATATATAAATGCTAATTACCCTCCCTTGCTTCTGTGTTCAAGCCTTGCCTCTGATGCTTGATGGTTGTGTGACTTTTGAAAAATTACTTTGCTTCCTGGTACTCTAGGTAACTCTCTAGCACTTTAAGTTTCAGAGAAGGAACCCACTTTCATTGGTTAAACATGAGAGATTCCCCAAGTCAGTGAAATCACAGATCAAATCCCCGTTCCTGTCCCACACAGCTAGTGAACAGCAGGACATAAGATTTGAACCTGAGGATCTCTTATACCAAAGTAAATCCTCTCTCTGCCACTCCAGATTCCTTTGGTTAGAATCCTAGTTCTGATACCTCCTTAACAGGCTAATATTTTTCATGCTGTTTCACCTTTCTATGCCTCAGCTTCCTCCTCAAATAAGGATAATCATCATTACTCATGGCTACACAGCTACTTAAGTGCTAGAGTCCAAACCTGACCCCAGGACATCATCTCGACTTCAAGTCTAGGGCTTGGTCTTAATCCTCAGTGCTCTGCCTTGCACAGAGGGGACGTGTGAATAACATCCTTGTCTATCTAAGGTTTGTGTGATTAAGGTGGCCCCTGATCATATGGGGCAGACTGACTATTGAAATCCTACTGTTTGAAAGGCCATGTCCTAGAGATGATAATGACCAAAGACCCACCTCTAGATTTACCTTCGCTTATGTTGAAGGTGCAACAATGAGCACATTTGGGAATTGTGCATTGCATGGAGACCATCAGTCTCAAAATCAGATGTGACCATTTCAAAATATTGAATGTCTCCTTGAAAATGATGTGTAAGTCTGGGGTGACTCAACAGCACTTATAAAAATATAGGCACGTTTTCATTTACTGAGATATTTATACAAGGCAGAGATCCATCCAGTGAGAAAGGAGCTATGAGAATAAAAGTCTAAATAGAAGGGCAATATATGCATCTACTAATTGTTCTCTCAAGATGACATTGACTAAAGTTTACTGCTTGGTCCCCCACCTTCTTACCCTCTTGGGTGGACAGTGAATCCAATAAGGTTATAAAATATCTCTTTCTCTATTTTGAGTTCCACAAAATCAGGGACTTACATTTTTAACTAAACTTTGCATTCACCCTCACAACAGGTACAGTGCTCTACATACAGTAGGCACTTTAGGGTAGAATGCTCCTACGTTAACAAATTATTGCCTCCTTGGGAGACAGGAGTTGGTGGGATCCTTAGATCGGTCATTGGGAATAATTCAAATTTAGAAACCAGTAGGAGCTGTAATCTACCCAATATGGTAAACTCCAAAATAAAAAGAAAGAAAAAAGAAAGAAAGAAGGGAAGGAAGGAAGGATGAAAGAAAGAAAGAAAAGAAATGTTTTAAAACTCTCAACTTACAATCATCAACTTTCTTCTTAGAGATGAAGTACCATGCTGAAGCTTCACAGTGCTGTCCATTTGTTTCAGCTGGGTCTTTGTAAGGCTTTTTCTTAGGTTGGGGTGGAATTTCAGGACCAGATATTAATGGTGGTGGTAGCCTTTGCGCACTTCTGGGAAGTCTCAGAAGGTCTGGTGATGGTAGTAGACTATGATCACGTGTTGGTAAAGGTACCAAGAAATCATCTTTGAAAGATGGCAATAGCTGGCCTGAAACACCATTGAGACCTCCAAGTTGGATGGAGAGAAGGGCAACCAAGGCCCAGAGCACTGACATCTTTGATCTTGATCCCTGCAAAAAACATTTCCTTTTAATATTGATCATGATCCTTCCCTGTTTAGAAATATGCAGTGACTCTCCATTAACTACTAAAAAAAATGCCCAGAGTCCTCTGGCTGGCATTCAAAGGCCTCTACAATCTAGCCCCAACCTACCTTTTTGGTTTTTTCATCCACTGATCCCCTCCTTATACTACAGGCTCCAGGCAAACTGGACCCCTAGGCATTTCCTGAAAATACTCCACACATTTTTACTGTTTGTATTCTTTATGCACAGTCTCCCTTTCCCATTTACTTCCCCTGACCCATGCTGGAATCTTCTTATCCTTCAAGCATAATGAGATATACTTGGTTTCAGAAGACCTGAGTTCAAATCCTAGTTCTCACACAATAGTTGTGTTGCCTTGGGAAATCATTTAGCCTTTCTGGACCTCAGATACTTCATCTCTAAAATGAGGGGGTTGGATCAGATGACTTCTCAAGTCCCTTCAAGTTCTAAATTTGTGATTCCAAGGTCCAGCTCAAATGCTATTTATTGCATGAAAATTTCTCTAATTCCTTCAGTTCATAATTACCCTTTTCCTCTCAGGAACAGTTAGGTGGTACAATGGACAGAGCAGTGAACCTGGAAGTTAGAAGAACTGAGTTCAAATCCAGCCTCAGACTCTTACTAGTTTACTAGCTGGATAAATCAATTAATGTCTGTCTGCCTCAGTTTCCTCATCTGTAAAGTGGGGATAATAATAGCACCACGGTTGTTGTGAAAATAGAATGAGATAACATCTGTAAAGCACTTTGTAAACTTTCAGGCACTAGTTGCTAGCTATTATTATTAGATTGCAAAATGCTTTGTTTGCCTCTGGATTTTTATTCATTTACTACATTTTGTTTCATCTCATAGCCTGTGGGGAAATCCCCCCGACATCAGTGGGGTATGGGCTGGAGGTCTGAAAAGGAGTTTGTCTTGTTGGCTTTTTCCTAGACAGAAAGAACAGCAAAGCATCTGTAAGATGGGCTAACAGCAAAGCATCTGTAAGATGGGCTGGGCCTGCACTGAGGAGCATCCCCAACTCTGCCAGTTGGCCAGGCAGCTATCTTCTCAGAGAGGTCAATTTTTTTTTTCTAAATGAAGGCTGTGTGTAGCCGTTTTGGTGGCATTTTTTTCAGACATTCTCTCTTGGAGAGAATTTGGTCTTAGTCCTTGGAATTTGAGGGATTCTGACGCTAGAATATGGGAACCAGAAGAAAACTTAATACATAGATGATTGGACATTGGGACATTAGAACAAAGAACTTAGTAGTCAGAGTTGAAAAGGACCTTGGAATGTCAAACAGAGAAAGTGATTCTAGAACAGTGTTAGAACTTAAAAGAACCCTAAGACATAGGAGATTATCAAAAGAGGAAGGGTGCTTGGAAAATAGAATACAGGATGTCAGAACTGAAGATCTTTGAACACAGACTGCTAGAATTGGGCAGAGTAGTAACATTAGAGCTGGGAGGGATCTTAGACCACACAATGTTGGTCTGAGAGAAACATTCCAGTGCCTGGCACAATGATAATCATTTATGAAGTATTTGTTAAAATCAACGATTGGAAACAGGATATGGATGTTAGAACTTATGTCATCTAGTCAAGCCTCCTCATTTTATAGCTTGGAAATCTGAGTTGTAAAACTCAGATGTGATTTGTCCAAGACCACACAGACAGATTAGTGGTGGAGCTGTGTGTGATTTGAACATTGATCCTCTGACTCACAATGCAATCTTCCCTCTACTTTGCTATGGCTGGTATAGGGCCCTAGGGGGGTATCCATATAACACAAAGATGGCTATTTTAAAAAAAGTTATAAATTCAGACCCTTGGGTGCTTATAAGTCTATTCAGGACCAAACAAGCAGTCTGACTAATTTGTTTACAGATTTGATGTTTAATGACATTGGACTAATTTGACTAACTATTTTATTATTGTTTGTCTTAGCTTTGGGCCTCAATTTCCTCTTTTGTAAATTAAGAGATTTTGGCTAGATGATTTCTAAGGTCCCTTCCTTCTCTGATATGCATAATGTAGTAATATTTATTGGAAGGGAAGAATATAACTTAAATTGTGGATCTTCCATTTACTACTGGTGTGACCTTGAGAATATAACTTACCTAATCTTAGAGCCTCAGGTTCAAAGTGAGGGGTTTGGACTACATGATCTTTACAGTATATAATTTATGATCCAAGAATTATAAAATTTCATGAAATAGAAGTGTTTTAAGCTTCTGAATCCTAAACAAAGTCAGTTTAGAAGAAGAAAAATAAGAGAAGCAAATGTATTGAACTAAATAGCACTGATTTGGGAGTCAGGAAAACCCATTAACTTAAAAATCAAGCAGTCCAGTAGTCATGCCATAGTAGAGTAGTATTAGCCCAAGCCCACTGAGTTTGAGTCCCAGTTTTGACACCTCCTAGCTGCGTGATCCTGGACAAGTCCCTTCCCCTTGCCAGATTTCAGTCTCAATGTCTATAATATGGAACTGATAATGTCCATATTACCATCCTCTCAGGGTTGTTGTACATTGCAAAATGCTAGAGAGAGAGAGAGACGAGCACTTATTATTACTTAAAACAACACAAAATAACCACCCATTACTCAAAACAACATGAAATAATCATTGAGGGTCCTTTCAATAGATATTTCATGCTCCTGGCATGCCCTGTTTTTGTATTCTTGCTTACCATTCACTAGCCAAAGATTTCTTACCTTGTTCAGTTGGGAAGAGACTCTTTAGAAGTGACTTCTTCCCCTCCCTCTGCTGAGCTTTTGGTAGGGAAGGAGAGACCCCTTTTTATACTTTGCACCTAACTAGGAGAAGAGCAGAGAAGACAAAGAAGGAAGTGTGAGCCAATCATCCTGATAAGGGATGGCATGAGAGGCAAGCCTGGGACCTCCAGTCCAACATCAACAATCCACAATGATGTAACCTTTGGCCATCTGGATTCCAAGAAGATGCCATGTCCTCCAGCTTGAGAATGTGAGATAGTGCTTCTGCTGTTGCCCACCATTGAGAGAGCCATGTGTCTCTCCCAGGCCTTCAGATTTTTTGGTATCTGATGGAGGAAAGAGTTGAGTGAATATCAGATAATATTGTCATGTAGGGTCTGGTGTGACCCCTAAAAGGCTATGCTGAAAGCCACTGTCCAGGTCAGTTCTATAACTTTGTAATAGAATTAGGTCAATCTCAAAGTACACACTAAATGTTCACTATGCATCTAACATTCTACAAGTTTCTGTAAATCCATAAGGAAATGTTGAGAGTCTAGTCCTAGCCCAGGGAAGACAAGCCATGATGGGGTTAGCACCATAGTGTGGGCCCTGAGTATCCAAAGTACATCTTGAAGGATGAGTATAAGGATACAACATGTAGGAAGGACTCCAAATTAAATGTTCACCTCATGGTTGACCCAGAAGATTGAATTATACAAAGCTACCTGAGATTGAGTCCTTGCTCTGACACTGACTTTCTATATGACACTGGACAAGTCGTTTTACCTTTCTAAGTCTTCAATCTCCCTATCTATGAAAGGAAGGCATTGAATTAGATAATTTCTGAAAGCCATCCTAGTCCTAAGCTTTGAAGATACTGTGGTCCTGAATGTTGATGAAGATGAGTTTAAAGGGCAGAAGTAGGGGAGGTGGAGAGAAAAGGAGTGTATAGGGTGAGATGCAGTCTCCAAGCACTGAGCACTGCTGGAAAATGAAGCACTGCAGTATCCCTGGGCAGATGTTGACACCCATCCTAACTATGTGGGATGATACCCACAAGGAAAATGGAGGGGCTGTCTTGAGGCAGGCCACCTCTCTCATCATTTTCTTATGGTCTGACAGATAAAAAAAGAAATCATCGTGCTAGTTCAATCACCAATCAAGATCAGAGGATTGGGCTTGAACCAGCTCTGCTCTTTGGAAGCTTCACTGTCTGTACTGCTCCTTTGTTTACAGGGAATACCCCTGACCTCTTAACTTCTAAGGCAGGGGTTCCTAAGCCTTTTTCTGTGGCATGGCCCTATCTGTCAGACTAGTAAAGACAGAGGGTTTTCAAACATGTTTTTAAATGCATGAAATAAAACACAGAGAGTAACAAATGAAACAAATTATACTGAAATATACTTATCAAAATAGTAAAGAAACAGATTCGTAGACCCCTGGTTCAGGTGCCCAGCATCTAAGCTAAGATTAGTTTTTCCTTAGCCTTGTCCCTCAAGACAACATACTAAGACTTTACGGGCATTTTGCTATCTCACAGTGGCATTACTATAATTTCAATGATACAGAAGAAAGATTGTGTGACCTTTTCATAGGGGACAGAGCTTAGACCATTATATATGGAAAAGGGCAAAAGACAAGCCCTAAAAGTTTGGGGCCTTATTTTTCTTTGAAATTGGAGAGGGATGTAATGCTTGGGTCTTAAAAAGCTTTGACAAGTCAGGGCTTAGTTTCTTTCTGCCAACTGGCACAGTGACTGGTTTAAGGGCTGTAGCTGGGTCACAGGACATGGAAGGGGCTGAGTCCAGCTTCCAAAGAAGAAATGGGATATCCTTCATGACTGAGGCTAATCCCTCTGCCCTTCTGTTCTTTGTCACTATCAAGCATTAGGAGGGAAACAGGAATTCATTGAGCTAAAAAGCCATTGAGCTAAAGAAGCATGCCACCTAAAATCATGAAAGTTATGTACAGGGTCTTGCACACAAGGGGCTGTTTGTTCCCAATTGCTAGGTGATTTGACCTTTTGGATTCATGGCTGTGAGTCTTTTAGGAAATTATTGTCAAGCTCCATGAATGCCAGCCCTCAAGGTCATAGCTGCTATGCCTGACAGCACATTGAGGACAGGGATGAGTCTGGGCTTCTGATGGTGGACTCACTCAGTACAAATTCCACTCAACCTCAGCTTTTCACCAGAGCTGATAATAGAGAGACTCAAACCCACGTATTTTGAACAGCTTAAATGCTTCAGAGTCATCAAAGTACTTTCACATTCATGAGCTTACTGATTCTTATAGAGAACCCTGGGAGATGGATTGGGCAAGACCTCACATAATTATATATTGTTAGAGCAGTTCTTAAGACCTTCTCAGTCAGTCAGTCAGCAAGCATTTATAAAGCACTTACCATGTACCAAACACTATGCTAAGTGTTGGAGATTCAAAGAAAGACAAGGTCCCTGTCCTCAAGGAGCTCACATTCTCAAGGGGGAGACAACATGCAAGCAACCATGTGCCTATAAGACATATGCGCTCTCAATGCAGGTAGTCTTAGAGAGAAGGCGCTAGCAGTGGGAGGAGGCTGCAGTGAGTGGGGGAGAGGGGCAGGACAAACACACAGAAGAATTTGAGCTGAGCCTTGAAGGAGGCCAGGGAAACCAATAGACTGAGTCATGGAAGGAGAACATCCCAAGTATGAGGAAAAACCGGTGCAAAAGCACAGTCTCAAGATGGAGTGTTATATTCAAAGAACTCCAAGG
Organism: Notamacropus eugenii; assembly: GCF_028372415.1. Lineage (NCBI taxonomy): Eukaryota > Metazoa > Chordata > Mammalia > Diprotodontia > Macropodidae > Notamacropus > Notamacropus eugenii. The sequence continues at coordinate 429,406,833 of NC_092872.1, forward strand.
AAGCCAGTGTGGCTAGATAGAAGAGTAGGTGGAGGGGAGTAAAGTATAAGAAGGCCTGAAAAGTAGGAAGGAGCCAGGTTGTAAAAGGCTTTAAATGCCAAGCAAAGCACTTTATATTGAATTATAGAGGTAATAGGGAGCCCCTGAACTTTATTGAGTTAGGGGTGGGAATGACATGGGCAGAATTGCACTTCAGCAAAATCACATTGGCAGGAAGTGGAAGATATACTGGAGTTAGGAAAGACTTGAGGCTGGAAGACCAACCGAAAGGTTAGTGCAATGACCCAGCCACGAGGCATGTAAGGTCTGTATCAGTGTTGGCAGAGTTGAGTCAAGAGAAAGGGTGGCAGGGGGGAGGTTATATTGGAAGAGATGATGGGAAGGCAGAAATGTTAACCTTTAATAAGTGGAAGTGAGGATGACACTATGGTTGTGAGCCTTGGAGATTGCTGGTGCTATGGTGCTATTGACACTAACAGGAAAATGAGAAGAGGGGACCTGATGGGGCAAGATAATGAGTTCTCTTTTGGACAGGTGGAGTTTGAGATGCTTCCAAAACATCTAGCTGTAGATGCCCCAAAAGTGGTTATTGATGTAGATAGACAGATAGATAGATAGATAGATAGATAGATAGAGAGAGAGAGAGAGAGAGAGAGAGAGAGAGAGAGAGAGAGAGAGAGAGAGAGGGAGAGAGAAAGATTAGAATATCCCAACCCCTCAGGCTTGTTCCAAAGATATAAGTAGTCAGTTGCTCTCTGTCTCCTGCCTGTGACAGTAGGGATGCAGAAGGTGAGTCCAGATGGTGAACTTCAGTAGTATAAAAGAGATGGAAGTGTAAGAAGGAGTAAGAGGTCCCCAGATTCCAGGCTAGAAAATGAACATTTCATTCTGGAAGTACTGGAGAGCTGCTGAAGATTTTTGATCAAAGCAGTGCCATAAGGTTGTGCTTATAGTCCTAAGCTCTATAGTGATCTAGGGGGTATTCTGTGATGATTTATTTCTCATCAACACAATCACAAACTTTATCTGAATTTTTAATTGTTAACTATAACTCACTCCTCAATTGATTAGATATAATTTAATAAACTAGAGAAATCTCCCTTCCCAACAGCAATTACTTTATTCAGTGAGGTGCAGTAGCTCCCTATTATATCCAGGACCAAATATACATTCCTTTATTTGGCATTTAAGTACTGCATAACCTAGTCCATCTTTTACTTTACTAAGATTTTTATATACACTGTGCATATATACACTTTACTATGTATGCTTCCCTCTTCTCTTAATGATTTGACTATATCAGTCAATTTGTAGTTTCTCATATATTACATCACATCTCCTATCTCTGTGCCTTTGCATTAGCTGTACCCCACACTTGCAGTGTTCTGCCCCCTCATAGCCACTTCCTGGTTTTCCTGGATTCCTTCAAGACACAGTTCAAATTCTACTATCTGCAGGTGATTTTTCCTGGTTCTCTCCCCTTTCCCTCTTCTATCACTAGCTGCTGATGTTTCTCAAGGGATTAGCATAGTGTCTGTCACATAGTAAATGCTTGTTAATTACTGTAATTGAATAAGTGATTGGATGGCTAGATGGCACTGCAGCAGGTAAAGCCTGGAGTCAGAAAGACTCATTTTCCTGAGTTCAAATGTGGCCTCAGACATTTAGTAGCTGTGTAACCCGGGACTACTCACTTAACCTTGTTTGCCTCAATTTCCTCATCTTTAAAAAGAGCTAGAGAAGGAAATGGCAACCCCTTCTCTATCTTTAGCAAGAAAACCCAAAAGGGGTCATGAAAAGTCTGACATCACTGAACAAAAACAAAAATTAAGTAAATACTAAAATTTTTTAATAAATGTAATTTATTAACAAATGGAATCAATAATAAACAATGATATATAGTAAGTATAAAATATGATGATTGTAATATTTTGGCTATGACTAATGTCACACATTGACATATCTAAGCCCTCAGTGTTGACTCAATCAATAAAAATTTATTCAGCATTTATTGTGTACCAGGTACTGTGCTAAATGTTAGGGATACAAAGAAAGGCAAAAACTAGTTCCTGCTTTCAAGGAGTTTACAGTCTCATGAGAGAAACAACATGAAACAATTATGTACAAACAAGATATACAGGATCAAAGTCTTAGAGTGTTTTAGCTTTAGTAGCTTACCAGGGGTGGGGAATTTAGGGCCTTGAGGCCACATCAAGGTGACATGTGACCTTCTAGGTTCCCAAGGACAGCCCTTTGTTTGGATTCAGCCAACGGGCTGCACTTGAGGACCTAGAGGGTCACATGTGGCCTTGAGCTTGCAGGTTTCCCACCCCAGGGACTATAGGGACAATAATAGACTTTAGAGATATGCTCTATATAGGATAAATTGATAAAATAGCTACAGAAGGGAGGCACTAGCATGAAAGGAGGAATAGGGAAAAGCTTCTTGTAGAATGTGCCATTTTAGCTGGGACATGAAGGAAGCCAGTGAAGCCAGGAGATGGCAGGAAAGAGAATTCTAGGCATGGAAATCTTTCATAGAAAATATCTGGAATTGGAAGATGGGATATCTTGCAAAAAAGTGTAGCAAGGAAGCCAATGTCATCAGATGCCAGAGTCTTTGGGGGTCAGTATAGTGTAGTGTCACTGGAAAGGTAGGAGCTGGTCTGGTAATGAAAGACTTTGAAGTGCAAACAGAGATTTTTATATTTGATTCTGGAAGTGATAGGGAGCCACTGAAGTTGATTGAATAGGAGAGTCACATGGTCATACCTGTGCTTCAGAAAGATCAATTTAAAAACTAAAGTTTCTTGGTATCTTTTTAATATTTCTCTTTAGGATTAGTTCTTTATCTTTTCCTTCCTTAGAAAACAGTCATGTACCTTATTTTAAGTTCTTCATAGAATCTTCTTTATAAAATTCTCTTTGTAGGATTTCCTCATAAAATAAGAGTCCTCACAAGAAAGAAGTCCATCTTCACTGAATTAGCTTCCCGTCCTCCCCATAGTATTCATAGATTTCCCTGGACAATGAATAAAACACACCATTTCTCTAACTTCATAAGGAGAAGTACTAAGTCATTTTCTCACTTGACTTTTTAAATTTGTCAACAACAGCAAAAACAAAACTGTTCTTTCTCAACATTCTGAGTTCTTTATAACCTGTAGTTTCTTTAGAATCTATAGTTTAGAGTTTCTGTAGTCTTTTAGAGAGATGCATTTGAAACAAAGATTTCCTAGCCATGTTATTATTAGTACATAACAATATAATGCTTTAAGATTTCAAATTATTAAAAAAAAAAGATTTCAAAATATTTTAAATTACCTCAGTTGATACGCCAACCCTATGAAGCAGGCATTGTTATCATTCTCATTTTACATGTGAGGAAAGTGAGGACTGAGTAGGTTATGTGACTTAGGTAGTAAGTATCTAAGGTAAGGTTCAGACCCAGGTCTTTCTGACTCCAGGTCCATCATTCTATTCATTGTGCCCAATCACTTATGGGACATCCAGAAGATGATAGTTAGCATGAAGTTGGCAACGTGGAATTAGAATTCAAAAGAAAGATTGAAACTAAACATACTTATTTTGGAGTCATCTATATAAAGATGATACTTGAATCCATGCAAACAGATAAGATCTCCAAGGGTGGGAATGTAGAGTCTGAGAAGGTCCAGGATAGAGCACGAGGAAAAGCCCCCCATTAATGGGACAAGGGATAGATGATGGTTTCCCATTTAAAAATTGTTTTATATACATTTATGTGTAGATATTTCACTCTGCTAGCAAGAAACAAGCTTCTTAAGTTTCATTTAATCTTTGTATCCCTGGCACTGACTTCTGTGACTGGCACATAACATAATCCAGGTCAGAAGACATGAAGGCCTTAACAAACATGGTTGCATTATTCTTGGACTAGAGATGCTCTGGGTGTCATATTAGTCCCATTTTGCCCTTTCTTGCTGGAATAAGAACTGTTCTGAAGAATTTTAGGGACAGTAAAGAAGACAGGCATCATTGTAGCTACCATCATTTGTCAATATTCATGATATAATTTTTGGTTCCTGTGTCTTAGTGATGAACCTAATTTTAAGCATACTGAAATGAAGAAAAAAGAAGAAAACAAAGTTAGGTCAAAGAGACTCAATCAACTCTAAACCCTGAAGGAAGAATGTATCTTAATGAGAGTAATTTTTGATGAAGGATGTAAGAAACACAGTAAAGAATCATTAATTCCATTCTATCCATTATCACTTCTCTGTCAACCTCAATTTAGTTAAAACTACTCCCTTCTCTATAAACTTCAATTTCTTCCTCTATCAATAGTGACTAAACCACCAGGACCCAAATGTTAAAACTATTCTTTTTTTTTTCTTTTTTAATGTTTTTCTTTTTTTAACATTAATTTTAAAATTTTGAATTTCAAATTCTTTCCCTCCAGCCCCTCCTCCATCTATTGTGAGGGCAAGCAATAGGATACCCCTTATAGGCATGTTACCAAAAATAGGTAAGCAAAATAAAGACAATGAAAAAATGCTTTGCTCTGAAGAGTCTATCACTTCTCTCTCTGGAAGTGGATAGCATTTTTATCATGAATACTTTGGAATTGTCTTGATCAGAGAAGTTAAGTTTTTCACAGTTGATCATTGTTAACAATATTACTGTTCCTGTGTACAATGTTCTCACTTCATTTTGCATCAGTTCAGATAAATCTTCCCAGGTTTTTCTGAATTCACTCCCTAATCATTTCTTACAGCACAAGGATATTTCATCACAATCATATGCCACAGCTAACAGACATCCCCTCAATTTCCAATTCTTTGCCCCCACAAAATGTTTTTGTATATATAGGTTCAACTCCCCTCCCCCCCTTTTTATCTCTTTGGGAAACTGACTAAATAGTGGTATTTCTGGTTTAAATCGTATTCACAGTTTCATAGTCTCTTGAGTAAATTGTTCTCTAGAATGTTTGGACCAGTTCACATCTGCATCAAAAATGTACTTGATTTTTTCCACATCCCTTCCTATATTTGCAAGTTTCCCTTTCTGTCATGTTAGCCAATCTGATGGGTGTGAGGTGGTACCTCAGAGTTGTTTTAGTTTGCATTTCTCTAATTATTAGTAGTTTAGAGCATTTTTTCTATGACTACAAATAGTTTTGATTTCTTCTTCTGAAAACTCACTGCTCATAGCCTTTGATCATTTATTAATTGGGGGATGGATATAATTTTTGTAAATTTGGTTCATTTCTTTATATTGAGAAATTAAGCTCTCATCAGAGAAATTTGATGTAAATTTCTTGCCCCACCCCATTTTCTGCTTTCCTTGTAATTTTGGCTGCATTGGTTTTGTTTAGGCAAAAATTTTATAATTTCATGTAATCAAAATTTTATCTCCCATCTTCTTCTTGTTTGGTCACAAACTCTTCCTTTATCCAAAGAACTGACAGGTAATTTTTTTCCATGGTTCCATAATTTGTTTATTATATCACCCTTTATGTTTAAATTATATACCCATTTTGAGCCTGTCTTGGTGTAATGTTAATGTAAGGTTAATGGTCAGTGGAAGGAAGAGTTAAAGATCTTCCCTGCCCATTAATAGACCTCAGACACCTTTTGTTAATTTCTAATGAGGTACTGGGTCATAAGGGTTATGCCTTCCAGCTCTGAAAAGAATATAATAGGTGAGGTTTTGCTTTGAGGTTTACTCATTGGAAGTATTTGTTTGACCAGATGAGACTCTAGGTAGCTGCTAAGGAGCCCCCAGGTTTTGAAAACCCAGGTATTGGTGCTTCTCTCTCTGATAACTATGTATGTATGGTCAGACGATTGGATCTGTCTGTTGATCTGTGGTATATGTATTGCTTATGATGAGGCAGTTAGAAGCCCTGTCTGTTGGTCTTTCTGTCTGTAATTTCTGCTTATAATTTCTGTTTGTATTTTCCCTGAATTTTGGAATGCTGACTTTTCCCCCTGAACTAAGTGAATGATATATATGCTTGATTAAAGAAGAGTGTTGATCCCTCAAAAGCTGTTTTCTTTTTAGAAAAGCAGATCCAAGAACCTGTACAGTAGACCCTCCTGTATATGCTGGGGTCCTTGTTGATATATTTTGGAATAGTTGGACAGGATCTGCATAAATTAAAGGAAAGTATGGGGTTTTGTGGGACTGGGATAATTGTCTGCTGTTTCCCAGTTGTGGTGGTTAAAGTTCTGTGGAGCTCCAGGAGGTGGGGATGGCCAGAATCAAGGCTCAAGTGGGTTAGCCCAGCTCCAGACTGTGCTGGAGGGTTGAAGGCCCTGAAAGTGTATTGCATTCAGTATCCAGACCAGAGAAGTAAGAGCTTGGAATGGAGCCCTGGAGAAGGAGTGGAAAACTGCCAGTGTGCTGACCTTGGAGAGATGAGCAATGGAATAGGAGTGAAGAGTTGCCAGCATGCAGAGTCAGGCAAGAACTGGGAGTGGCAGGCTCCTGCAGCAGGAGGAGGAACCCCAGAGCTTGGAATTCAGCCCTGGGGCAAAATAAAGACTGTGCAGCAAGGCACTGACTGTGCTTTTTTGCTGTGTACCCCTGGGATGGTTTGGGAGTCAGGAGTGGAGTTGTCTATGATGGGTGAAAGAAAGTGGACCCCCATGGACCCCAACCCTCTGACTTTGTTGCCCAGCTGCCCCTCAGGACAGAGGTGGGGGCTGAAGCAGTGTCAAGACTGTGACTTAGCTTATTAGAGGATGCCTGCACCTGAGAGTGCCTGTATAGGCAGTGTGGGGAGGACACACCCCCAAATGGGCTTTATTTGGACATTTTGGTTTGAATTGACTGTGACCTAGGGATGGAGTATATTGAGTTCCCATGTGATATACTTTTATATTTAAAGCCATATAGCAACTCTGGTAATAACTTGTTATTTTATATATTCTTCAAATATAAAGTTCATGATGTGTTTGTGGGAATTATGTTATATTTAGTTAAGAAATATTAATGGCTGTTGCCTATGTAATGGATATGAAAAATCTTGGGGCCCAATGTAATGTTAATGGTGGGTGGGGAGAAAAGTTAAAGAGTTTTCCTGGCCATTAATAGGCTTCAGATCCCTTTTCTTAATTTTTAATGAGGCACTGGATCACGAGAGTCATGACCTCCAGTCCTGAGAAGAGTATATATATAAACTCTGAGGCAAGGCTTGCTTTGGGGATTAGTTTTTTGGAAGAAGGGTCATGTGCCAGATGAGTCGTTGGGTAGCCATTTCAAGAAACCCCTCAGCTTTAAAAACCCAGATGTTGGTGCTTCTCTCTTTGGTAATGATGTATGTATTGCCTATGGTCAGACAATTGGAAGCCCTGTCTGTTGGTCCTACTTGTCTTTTCTCTGTTGGTATATGTAATTAAGGTAAGATTGTTTACCCCTTTTAAAGTTGCTTTCCTTCTAGAAAAACAGATCTAAGAAACTGTGCAGCAAGCCCTTCTGGGTGCCAGGATGCTTGCTGATACACTGGGTATGCAGTGTGAGATGTTGGTCTGTGCCTAATTTCTTCCAGACTGCTTTCTAGTTTTTTCAGCAGTATGTGTGTGTGTGTGTGTGTGTGTGTGTGTGTGTGTGTGTATGTGTGTGTGTGTGTGTGTATGTGTGTGTGTGAAATAATAAGTTCTTGCCACTAAGCTTGGATCTTTGGATTTATCAAACACAAGATTAATATGACCATTTATTTCTGTATATTGTATACATAAGCTATTCCTCTGATTAACCACCTTATTTCTCAGCCATTATCCAGGTTATCTTTATGATTTATTACTTTTTAATAGAGTTGGAAGCCTAGCCTTCATTTTTGTGGATTCCTTTGATATTCTCGACTTTTTGTTCTTCCAGATGAATGTTGTTTTATTTTTTCTAACTGTCTAAAGTAGTTCTTTGGTAATTTGATTGGTATGGCACTTGAATAAGCAAATTAATTTAGATATAAGTGACATTTATATTAAATTGTCTTAGCCTACCAATGAGTAATTAATATTTTCCTAATTATTTATATCTGTTTGTGTTTGTGTGAAAAGTGTTTTGCAATTGCATTCATATAATTCCTGTGTGTGTCTTAACAGTAGACTACCAAGTATTTTATATTGTCTGCAGTGATTTTAAATAGAATTTCTCTTTCTATCTCTTCCTGCTGGACTTTGTTGGTAATATATAGAAATTCTGATGATTTGTGTGAGTTTATTTTATATCCTACAGCTTTGCTAAAGTTGTTGATTGTTTCAACTAGTTTTTTAGTTGATTCTCTAGGGTTCTCTAAGTGTATCAGATTGTCTGTAAAGAGTAATAGTTTTGTTTCCTCATTATCTATTCTTATTCCATCCATTTCATTTTCTTGTCATTTTGCCATAGTTAGCATTTTGAATACAATATTGAATACAATGATGAAAATGGATGTCCTTGCTTCACCCCTGATTTTATCAGGAAGGCTTCTAGCTTATCTCCATTATAGATAATCCCTGCTCTCGGTTTTAGATAGATATTACTTATTATTTTATGAAAGTCTCTTTATTCCTATACTTTCTGTTGCTTTTTAAAACTATGGATGCCATCTTGTGTTTTATCAAAACTTTTTCTGCATCTATTAATATAATTATATGATTTTTGTTATTTTTATTGATATGGTCAGTTTTGCTTATACTTTTCATAATATTGAACTAGCCTTGTATTTCTGATATAAATCTCACATGGTCATGGTGTATGATCTTGGTGATATATTGCTGTAGTCTCCTTGCTAGTATTTTATTTAAAGTTTTTGCATTAATATTCATTAGGGAAATTTCTCTGTTAGATCTATTCTTTGATGAAAGTCAGGTGCTTGCAGTCCCATGTTTATTCTAGTTGTTATTTATTCTACAGAACACTTAAGGGAGCTCAGGGGAAATATTAAGCTCTATAATTCTTAAAGACCCTCTACCCTAACCGTTCCTTTTGTGAGGGGCAGTATTTATTTTGCTGGACTAGAGATGTGATATGTATAGACATATTCAATTAGACTTCTGGGGCACACAGAATCCTCATTAATGGGACAGCTGTATCTTGTTCTCTTTTGAATCAGTAAGTATCCTGACATACACAGGGGGGCCCTGCTATCACAGATTCTTTGATCTGCTTTTCTAAAAGGAACGACAACTTTTGAGGGGTCAGCAATCACTTTAATCAAGCACATCTATCATTCACTTAGTTCAGGGAAAAAAACACCCTGAACTCCAGAGAAAATATAGAGAAATCAAAATCAACAGACAGGCTTCCAACTGTCTGACATAAATCACAGATCGACAGATAACTGATCACACATACATAGTTACCAGAGAGAGAAGCACCTGAGTTTTCAAAGCTGAGGGACTTCTCAGTAGCTTTCTAGAGTCTCCTATGGCCAAACAAAACATTTCCAGTCAGTAAGCCCCAAAATAAAACCACACCCTCAGAGTATTTATACATTTTTTAGAGCCAGAGGGCTTCACAACCCTAGAGAACCAGTGCCTCATTAGAAACTTAACAAAAGGTATGGGCCTTCCTACAAATCTTCCCTAATCAAACTCCCTTTAATGGGTAGGCACATTAATGGGTGGGGAAGATCTTTAATCACATTAATATAATTAACAATAGAAATACATACATTGTTTCTAGTTAAAGAAATTCTAGTTTCTCTATCTTATTTACTTACTTAGTAAGATCTTACTCTTTGTTAATAGAGGCAAGATTCAATCAGAGACACGATTATACTAAAACAAAAACAGCAAAAAATCCTACTTTGCTTGCCATCCCATCTTTCCTGCTTCATTTTAATCAAGTTACTCATGTCATCAAAATTTAATAACATCTATTGCATGGGTTCACTCTATGAAGTTATTTATTCCAAATTATAGAAACCAAAAGAATAAATGCCAAATATGTTAAAAAGAAGCACCACTTGGCCTAAGTGGAAATGCTTCATCCTATACCTAGGCAATTTAAAACCAGATAATAGGCATCCCTACTTCACCCCTCAAACCTTGGGAGTAAAAGGAATACAATTTGGTTACTGATGGTCAAACTTCCTTTTTATCTGTAGGATATGCACACAAGAAAACCTAGGACTTTAAAGAGACAAAGTTTGAGCACTTAGATTCAAATTTCCCAGTCCCCTTGCAGAGGAGGAAGGCAGTCACAGTCTGAATGGCTAAGAGCTGGAGTTCTGAGTTGATTTTTATGTTGCTATTTTTCCACTTACTGTTCCCCCCTACAACAATAAATGAAGGGAGGGATCTCTGCAGAACATGGCTGGCCTAGGTCCCTCAATCCTGTCATTGACTTGGAAGAAACATGAACAGTTGCCCCAGTTTCTTTAACCAATCCCCTTCTCCTTTCTTGTTCCTCCTCCAGTTTTTGTTCTGCCTTAATATTCTATCACTTCCCTCACACTGAGCATGGTCATTTGTTCACTCTCTGCATCTCATGACCCTGGGGTCATCCCTATCCAAACTTCACACTGGTGACAGATGGGATCCCACAGAGATCCTTTATTACAGACTCTTTACCATCATCATACAAAAGAATTCTCTGATTGTCAAATTATTAATTGTCTATCCATTTTCATTCCTCAAACAAATACTTATCAATTGCTCACTATGTGTAAGGTCTTGCTGTTGCTGTTGGGAAGATGATAGGCACAAAGACAGCCAAAGGACAAGGCAACCTTTTATGGGTGCCGCACAGGGACATTTTTGCACTTGGAATAAAATATTAGAGTAGCAGAGGCAAGACTCAAAGTCAGGTATCCCCAGCCCAAGGTTATTATTTTAAGTTGCAAGTCAAATCACCACTCTGGGCTTCACTTTGCTCAACATTCAAATGACTACTATAGGTTACATCTTCTTAGAGGTCCATCAATGGATTTCAAGGACATGTTGTTGTCATTGCTGTGGAGGCAGCTAGGTGGCGCTGTGGATAGACTGTTGGGCCTGGAGGCAGGATTTTTGAAGTTCCAATCTGACCTGAGATATGATTAGCTGTGTGACCCTGGGCAAGTCACTTAACCTCTCTCTGTTTGCTCGAAACTGCTGGATCAGGAAAAGACAAACCACGTCAGTGTCCTTGGTAAGAAAACTCCATGGAGAGCACTGGGGGAAATGACATTTGAATTGGACTTTAAAATATGGATAGGAATTCATCAGAAGGAAAGTCATTCCAGGAACAGGGAACCATGTCAGCAAAGGCATAGACATGTGTCCAGTTTAGCTGGAAGATAAAGTAAATATGATGAAGTAATATGAGGTAAGACTGAAAGAGAAATTATGTAAAATATTTATTCGAATCTCTTCACTTATAGCAATAATATCATCAACAAACATTTATTAAATGCCTAGTATCTGTTAACCACTGGAGATACAAAAATAATAAATTATAGCGTATTCCTACTTGTATGCTATACAATTACAGTGTGTATTATACAGTATACAATCTCATAGTATAAAATTAGGAATGTTTCATCATTTTTTCTATCATTACTAATGATCCTTTTTGGAATAGGAAAAAAAAGTTAGATTTCCTCTGTTTTCCTCCAAAGTTTCCCAAACCTCATTTTCTTGGGGTATTCATATTTTCAGGACCCCATGGATCAAGTCTTTGTGGTTCTGCTGATACATTTTATGATTCCAAGGGTCCCATGGCTAAATCAATTGGCAAAATGGAACCCTATGCACACGTGAGCCTTATTTGCTAATGCAAAGTTGAGCACAGTACCATAGAAGATGCCCAATAAACATTTGTTTAATGAATGAATGAGCTCTTCAATGCCTTGAACACTCTCTCCTTCCACTTTCACTTCTGTTGGCACAGATTTCTTTCTCACCACATCCAAAATGAAAAGTGTTATCTGTCTGGATGTAATTGGAGTTCTAGCTTTTCATTTCCAATAGAAAACTGTGCTTACAAGTGAAGATTCTATAGGAAAATTAGATGGAGTCTGAGCAAAAATGCTTTCAAATTGCAACAAAGAATGGCACCTGATCCCAGATTTGTTAACAGTATCCCATACTGGTGATACCCATCCTTCCAGCATGCTTTGCTTGGATTGCAGTCTTCTTAATGATTTTCTGTTCTTATAGAAAAGACAGTGATTGTGTCTTTCCTATCTTCAGATATCTGAAGGACTGTCATAAGAAATAGAGAGACTGGGTTGTTGGTTGGCAGGCTTAGACTAGTTGCTTAACTTCTCTGAACCTCAATTTCTTTCTATAAAATTGGGATAATTATACTATCTGCCTCATAGAGTAATTATGGAGAAAGCACTTCATAAATCTTAAATTGCATTAGAGTTATTATTAATAATGATAGGGATTATTATTACAATTATATTTAGATCTGACCATGCTATCAGAGCCCTCTCCTTCAGTGTGAGCAGTAAACACTATGGGTGGAAGGAGAGAAGGTCATTGGGATATAATAGGACAAAGCTACTAGGAAGCAGATGTTGGCTCAGTATAAGAATGTCCTGAAAGGCTACTCAATAATAATATGTGTTGACCCAGGAGGCAGTGAATAGGCTGTTAAGGTTCCTGAACTGAGGAAAGGTACTACGGAAAACATATCCAGCTATAAGATTAATTTACAAAACACTTCTGATCCTTGGAACTGGCAGGAAAGAGTATCCACTTTGATCAAATGAGGAATATATCATAACATTGAAGGAGGATCACCAATTTGCTCTTCATAAAGCCCAGCCTTCCTCCAGAGACCTCCAGACAGCAATGCTGTGGCCAGAATAAAGGGGGTTCTCAGACATGGAGTCAGGAGATCTGGGTTCATGTCTCAACTCCAACACTGTTCTGCTGTGTGACTATCAGGCAAATTGTGTTGCCTTTCTGAGTCTTCATTTCTTCATCTACAACATGGGGAATGTTCAATATTTGGACTCTCCAACTTCATGGTGCTGCTGGGAGGACAGTGATTTTCAAATCTCAATAGAGGCACATATATAACCTATAACCTATATCAATTTGTTTACCATATCATGAAGGGAGGGAGAAGGAGGGAAGGAGAGAATTTGGAACTGAAATTTATAAAAGAGTTAATGCTGAAAATTTTTTTTTACATATAATTGGGAAAAGCAAAACACTATATATATGTATATATACATATGAGCACAGATATATACATATATGCATGCATATGTATGTAAGTGTGTGCACACACACATATTATCTGAAGAGACAGAAGAGAATCCTTCCCTGAGGACAGGGAACATCAGACAGGAATTGTATAAAGATGACCTGCCTTTTTTGGTCTTTTCCACCCTCCTCAGTCCCAGTGGAACATGAATGGCATGATGGGAGGAAGGCAGAGGGAACAACACTGAGAAATAGTTTCATTCAGCTCTTTTGAAATTTTGCTAAATGGAGCTCCTGTGAATGATTTTCCTTTATGAAAGCAACATAAAGGGATTTTATTAGACTGAGAAAGTCCAAAGTACATTTAGATTTAAAAACAAAAGATTTAAGAATGCCTAGGGCATTCACTAGCTTTCTGGTTGCATCTCCATGCCTGTGGTTTACAACACAAAAGAGCAAAAGATGGCCCCTGGGGCTATCCAGCTAAAGAATTATTAGAATCTTCTTCCTAAGAGGAATGCTGCTGCTTAGTAGTTTCATGCCAGGAGATGGTAGTAGAGAGCAATAGTAGCCCCATCCTAGATGCCTCAAAATGAGCAGTAGCCATAACAGAGATGCTGAGAACAGAGTAGAGATAGGGAGCAGAAGAGATGACACTCAGCAGAGGCATCCAGCTATGATCAGGATGGCAAAGAGAAGAGTAACAGAGGATTTCAGTTTGTAAAGGGGTAGCTGGACGAAAGAAAGAAAGAAAGAAAGGAAGAAAGAAATAAAGCAAGCAAGAAAGCAAGCAAGCAAGAAAGAAAGAAAGGAAGGAAGAAAGGAAGAAAGGAAGGAAAAAAGAAAGGAATCTAGCCAGTGTACTCTAAGTTAACTGGGCAGTTTCTGGCCATCAAAAATTACCTTTTAGAGAGAAGAAGGAAGGGGAGAGGGCTAGGTTGAGAGAGAGGGTGAGCTGAGTTATCCAGAATGGAACCCCATTCAGGCAGCTTGGTCTACTTACAGGTTGTGTTCGTCTTTCCTTTTCAAAGAGGACCATAATATCAGAGAAATGATGACATACATGACTTGCAGTTGACTTTGATTTGAGTGAGAGAGGGCTGTGCAAGGTCACCAGTCTCACTTTCTCCTCCTGAGCCATCTGGTTCGAGTGACCATATATTCATTAAGATGACTGGAGATTGCCCAAAATACAATGGGAGACCTTGACCTATCAGACTAAGGTCTTTTCAGGTATTCACTTAAAGTGAGGTAATACCCATTCAGTGAATAGTTATCTTTAAAAAGTAGTCAAGGCCAAGGTCTTCCATTGTATCCTGGGCCATCTCCAGTCATCCTGGTTACTGGATGCAGATGGCTCAGGAGGAGAAAGTGAGGCTAGTGAATTTGCACAGTCCTCCCTCAAAACAAAGTCAAGTGTAAGTCATGTTATCATTTCTCTGATGTCAAGGTCCTCTTCGAAAACAAATGACGAATACAACAATCAAAAACAAGTTGGATTTTAGGAGAATTATGAGAAAGACTTACATTCCCAAAGTCTAAAAGATGAGTCGTGATGGCTGGCCTGGTTACTCCCTACTGAAGGCTATTGGAACAGCTATTTTTGACAATCTCACATTTACAACGCAAAGACTACTTTCTTCTTAGAACAAATAAATATCCATGGTGATACAAAAAAAATTTCCCAAGACATCAAACTTTTTGATCATTACGCAATTCTAGTGGACAAAATAATACTGTCAGAAAGAATCTAGAAAGTACTGCTAGATATTCTAAAGTCTGGTTAAGAAACTTAAGGCTTTGGGGGACAGAGGTAGTAATTGAAGGTAGCAACATCAGAAGAAAATGATAGATTTCTGAAGGGGAAGAACTAATTACAAACATAGTACCTGAAAACAGAATTGGATTTTTGGAACACAGTTTAAAATATAGAAATAATGAGTCCTTGGTCAGGAATGGATACATTCTCCTAACAAAGGCTGTATGTATATGAGTGTATATACATGTGTGTATGTGTATATGTATGCAAATAAGACATATAGCTATATACATATATGTATGCACATAGATGTGTGTGTTTACCCAATAAAATGGCTAATTAAACTGGTAAGGAAAATTGACGTGTCCTGTAAATTACTAAGATGGATGAAAATTGCCTCCATGTTTTATATATATATGTGTATATGTATGTGTGTAAATACATGTGTATATATGCATATGTATATATACGTGCATATACATACACACATAATACACACACATACACACACACACACATATATATATGTACACAGAGAGAGAGAGAATGCTACAGAGTAACTAGGACACAGGAAGAAGAACATCAGTGAACATACTCAGTAATTCACAGGACACAAGATCCAAGAGAGGAGCCAGCAATGAAATCCATTTTCTAAGATAACTATACAGAAATACACAAAGTGTGAATTAATAAACAAGGTAAATTAGAGGTCCAAATGAAAGAAAACATATTGAAACTTGGTGGGTTAGGATTTATGACTGGCATATACCTCTGGAATATTCAGTATATATTCTGGAGGGGTATATTTTATAAAAATGGACAGAATTGATCAAATTAGATGAAGAAAGAGGGCAAAGTAGCTTTCTATATTTAGAAGATATACTCATGTCAGAAAATCCCGAAACAAAAATGAGTAAGCTTGGTAGAGAGTATTTAGATGAAAATCAATGGAGGGAGATGCAGAAGTGACATTGTCATAGGACTTGAATAGAAGGAGGAAATAGATGAGTTTGGGAAATAGGTAAAATACCTTCCATGAAGGCAAGATCTAATAGTGATGGGGTACTTCAATTTTGCTGGACATGTTGGATTTTTGTATATGACAAAAGCATAGTAGCTAATAAATTATTGGTTTACTTAATTTTAATTTCATCTTTCAAAAATGGAGTAAATGACAAGGGGGACTACCATTCTGGACCCAGTTGTGGCTACTTAGGAGGAACTTGTTACAGGAGTAGAAATTATGGGGATATGAAGGAGGAGGAGGCATTGGAAAATGATCATACCATCTTAGAATTGGTGATAGAGTAGGAGAGGAAAGCTGGACATTTGTCTGAAAAAAAGTATAGGGGTTAGTAGACAGTGAACTCAAGCAGAGCCAGGAATGTAGCAGAGCTGCCCCCCCCCAAAAGGTGGGGGGATCAAATTTAGGTTGCTTCAAGAAAGTCCAAGTTTTCATAATGCTGGAGGTGATAATCTCATTGTGTTCTGTCTGCTATGGTCAGAGCACCTCAAGAGTCTTGTGCTTAGCTCTAAGTTCCATATCGGGAAGAGGGGGAGACTAGGAAGAGGAAGAGGGGCAATCAACAGACTGGAGAGAATCCAGAGGTGGCACATATTGATAATGAAGATCCCACTTGGACTCAATTGCCTAAGTTAATAGTGGTGGCTTCTTCTGGCAATTCAGTCAATTCAACCCAGCATGCATTTATTAAGTTACTACTCTGTGCTAAGCATTTTGCTAAGTACTCAGGACACCAGACAAATATTTAATAGTTCCTGCTTTAAGAAGCATGAATTCAACAATCTAGAAGAAGCTAGATTGCTGGATTTATTTATCCATCCACTAAACATTTATGAAGTGCCTACTGTGTGACAGCTACTGTACCAAGATGTTGAGGATATAAACAGAAAACAATCACACAAAGACAACAACAGGGCATTTCCTGCTCTCATCAACATGTCCACAGAAAATTCAACACAAAATGTCTTGTAGAATAGAAAATTATTGTAGGCGGAGAGTACTAGCTACTTGGAAGCAATCAGGACAGATTTTCTGTAAAACATGGCATCCACTCTGAAGGAGTCTAGAGATCCTTTGAGGTGGAGATGAGGAGGAAGTACATTCGGGGTCCAGGGGAGGGGCTCTGCAAAGGTATGGACATGGGCGATGGAATGTTCTGGGCCAGGAACAGTGAGTAGCACTGTTTAGCTAGAACGTAAAGTACATGGAGGAGAGCAACAAGTAGTAATGATGGAAATCTACATTACAGACAGATTAAGAGGAGCTTTAAAAGCCAAACAGAAGAATTTGTCTTTTATAGGCAAACATGAGGCATTACTTGATAAAGGGAGTGAATGGTCCAACCTCTGCTTTAGGAATATCAATTTGGGAACTCTATTGAGAATGGATTGGAGAAGGGAAGAAATTGGATGCAAGAAGGCCCATTAGGAAGCCATTGTGGTAATGTGAATGAGAAATGATGAGGGCTTGAACCAGGGTGGTGTTGATGAGTAGAAATAAGGAGGTGGATATTATGTAAGTAGCATTGGCAATCTTTGTCAACTGATTGAATATGTGGGGTAAAGGAGAGGGAAAAACCAAGATTTAGTCTGAGGTTATTGACTTAGAGGACTGGAAGAATGTGGTATCCTTAATAGGAAGTAGGGAGGGTTTGAGGAGAAAGAAATCAAGTCCTGTTCTGGGCACGATAAGTTTGAGATACTTATGGGACTTCTAACTGGAGATGGTTAATAGGCAGTTGAAGCAAAATGGGAGTTCAAGACATAGATTTGGTAGGATATATAGATTTAGAAGTATCAAAAAATGATAACTGATCTCATAAAAAGTGGTAAGGGAGAGAAAAAGAAGAGGAGAGAGAAAGGGGGAGGAAGAAAGGAGGACAAGCGGAAGGACAGACAGATACAGAGACAGAAAGAGAGAGACAGAGAGAAAAGGAGAGAGAGAGAAGAGGGAGAGAGAGGAGAGAGAGAGACACAGAGAGAGAGAGAGAGAGAGAGAGAGAGAGAGAGAGAGAGAGAGAGAGAGAGAGAGAGAGAGAGACGGAGAGACGGAGAGACAGAGAGACAGAGAGACAGAGAGACAGAGAACCAGGATAGAGACTTGCTGTATTCTTTCCTCCTTCTGTGACCCTGGATTCCTGAATCTTCTCCTATCTGTCCAAATATTTCTGTCCCTTTTGCATCACCCATTTAACACCTCCTAACACACCTGTTTTTCAAAGCTCTGTCTTGAGACTCTTCTTTTCCTATGCTCTCCCTCTTGATTATCTCATATAATCCTATAGGTGTTATTATTTTTTTCTCTATAGATAACTCATGGATCTATATACCTAAGCCTAATATTTCTCCTGAACTCCAATCCCACATTTTCAATCACCTGTGAGATGTCTTCAACTGGACGCACTATCAGTGTCTCAAACTCTTTGTGTCTAACTAGCCTTCTCTTTGTACTCATCCACTATCAATTTTCTAATTTCTGCTGAGGATGAAGACCATGCTTCTAGGCACTCAGGTTCAAAATCTTAGAGTCATCCTTGACTTTTGCCTCTCAGTCACCCTCAATGTCCAATCAGTAAGTTGAATCTTATGGACACTTTCTACATCATCTTTCCCACCTGTCCCTTTCTTTCCACTTAACAAAGATACTACCTAATTCAGGCCTTCACTGACATTTCTCATTCTGTAACAACCTCCTACTAGTCTCTTGATTTCCTTCATGTACATGTAGAAATAATCTTTCTAATGTACATTTTTAACTATGTAATGACATTACTCAAAAATCTTCAGTGGCTCCCTATTGACTCAAAGATAAAATTTGAGCTGCTCAGCCTGGCATTTGAAGCTTTCCACGGTGTGCCCCCAGACAACTTTACAGACTTGATTTGTGATATTGATTTTGGCATTCCAGACAAGCTGGCCTGCAAGCTTTGTTTCCCAAACTGAGATATTCCACCTCTCTTGCCCAAGCCTTCAAACAGGAGGAGGAGGAAGAAGAAGATGATGATAAAACAGTATTTTTGTAGTACTTAAAGGTTTGCAAACTTCATTACAAATATGAACTCATTTGATTCTCACAACTCCAAGAAGTAATTGTTGCCATTGTTTCCATTTTATTGATGAGAAAACTGAGGCAGACAGATATTAAATCACTTGCCTAGGGTCACAAATTGTGTGAGGTCACATGTGAATTCAGGTTTTTCCGACTGCATCCAGAGTTTTATCTGCTTTGCTATCTAGCTGCCTAAAATGCACTCCCTCCTCACTTCTGCATCTTTAGAATCCTTGCTTACTTTCAAGGTTTAGCTCAGGCACCATTTCTAGTGGGAAGCCTTTCTAAATCCCACCCCCCACCCCCAATTTTCATTATTCTCTCTCTCCTCAAATTATCTTTTATCATGTAAGGATTTATCCATGTCCATCTTGTATCCCTCCAGTGATGTATAAGTTCCTTAAGCAAGGAGACAAATTTGGTTTTGGTTTTGGATCCCCAGTGCCTAGCACATGGTCTTGCACACAATAGGGATTTAATGAACACATTAGAGTTGGATATCATGTCCCAATTTGACATAATCAGGTGTATTTTTAGGTAGTTTCAACTAGATGATTTCTGAGGTCTCTCATACTTGAAGATCCTGTGAGTCTGGGACTGAAGCTGCTATCTTCCTTCACCTAAATCTCGGTTTCTGAACTGGAGTACAGCTTGTTGGCTGATTCACTGACATAGATAGAGCAAGTATTTTTTACCTTTCTTTTATATATGAAGAAACAAGATTCAGAGGTTTTCATAGATTCAGAACACAAGAGCTGTAAGAAAGTTAAAATTGCCTTCTAGCAATATCATTTCTTCCCATCTGAAAGTCCAGAAGTGAACAGTCGTGAACAGTCATCCTTAGAGTAAACATATCTTGGAAGTTTTTAAGCTCATCTAGGATATTTTCTCCGGTAAAAGAGCAGTCCCCCCTATTGTTAATGTGAGATTGATAAATAGCAACCTCAAAACCTTTGCAGGGAACCACCAGCTCCCTCACTACTATTTAGTTCAGTCTTGCATCAAGGGGCACTAGAATTATTAACAGAACAAGACTAGAACTCAGCCACCCTAGACCATAGCCCTGTCATGTGTGCACTTACCATGACATTCCCCCACCAGCAGCCAGTACAAGGTATTCAGTTATGGCTCATTCCTACTTCTTGGCCCATATTTGTCACTGTGGAACAGTATTTCCACTAAGGAAGGTTTTCTTTTTCTTTCTATGAATGGAAGATCTTCTGACTGTGAGATGAAGATGGGTGTCATCCTTTATGAGAGACCTTGGATTTGAATCCTGCTCTGACACTTCAGGTAAGGCATTTTGCCTATAGAAATTGGAGTTCCTCCATTTGTAAAATTAAGATAATAATACTTGCATTTTCTACATCTAGGACTGTTGTGAAGAAAACTGGGCTGCTTTAGAAATGTTATTGTTATTTTTGTTATTATTATTAGTTATTATTATATTATTATTTCTTTCCATATTCACCCCGAGGTTTGCTGCATGGTTGGTAATGGACTTGTTGACATACAGACCAGAGGGGGTGGTCAAACACGCTGTGACCCATCATGGATGGCAGTGACCATGGGGTGAAGAGCCCAAAATATAAGATACACCTCTCATTATTGCATGGGGTTATGAGCTTCTAGGGAATCAACAAGACAGGAATTCTGTGGGACTGACAGGTGCCAAGGGACCTAGGAGCTTTCTGCAAGGGACAGGGAATCTGGTTATATTAATACCCTTATGTTAGGTTTCAAGGATCCTAGGATTCAGAGCTGGAAGAGACCTTGGAGCACATCTAATCCCACCTCCTCATTTTATAGATGAGGGTGATAAGATCTAGAGAAGGGAAAGAACTTGTCCAAGGTCACATGTTTATTAAATAACAGAGTCTGGATTCACATGTAGTTCCCTGGACTCTAAAAGCAGTACTCTTTTTTGAATGTCCTTCTCTGGGATTCAGTTTCCTTCCATATAAAATAAGGGTAGGTAGGGCTAGATTTTTTCCTAAGGCCCTTCCACTGCTGAGATTCTATGATTTTATTTTAATCCACACTGATGTCTCCCTGCTCTGAAGGTTAAAAAAAAAGTATATTGTTCATTGTTCTTTATAGGACATTTGATTCTTTCCAATCTTATCTTGTTCTAAGACTTTCATTTTTGACTCCCCAGGCATCCTGGAACACTCATAAGGGCAAGGACTGGGTTTTATCCTGCCCTATCTTCCCTATAGCCTAGCTATTGGTGTGAGTATTCAGTTTGATGTTTAAGCAAAGACTTTTGAAATGCAATTGGATTTAAGGAGGCAAACTCAGATTTTGACCTACACATTGTCCCATTTCCCTAAAGAATTGAAGATCATTTTCTTTGTTGACATCCAGTGCCCAGTGATCTTTTAGGGGATTAACTGTACCTCCCTCCCTTTATGGTCAGGGTGACAGTGCCAGGAAGAATTGAGGCAGGATGGTATACTGGAAAGAACACGGAATTTGGAGGCTGAAGACCAAGGATCAAATTCTACCTCTGCCATCAATAGCTTTGCATGACTTTAGGCAAGATCTCTCCTTCTCTTGGCCTCAGTTTCACCCTGTGTAAAGCAAGAGGATTGGACTAGAAAATTTCCACAGTTCCATGCCTGTCTAAAAGTCTGTGATTCTATGTCTGGGCACAGGGTAGGAGAAGAGATGAGCCTGCTTCTTTTAGACAAGATGGTGTACTGAAGGGAATGCTAGCATTGAAGCCATGAAATCCGAGCTTCAAATCCAAGCCTCCAAAATGTATTATCACTCTAAGGAAAATCATGCCATCCCTCTGAGTCTCAGTTTCTTCATCTGTAAAATGGGTAATAACTTACTGTGTAAACTGCATGGGTTATTGGGAGTGAGAGACATTGTTATTTCTCTCTTACATTGTTAACCAGTTATTGAATTGGGACTTAGGTTTTCCCTCTTCCTATTTACTCATTCAGAAATCTGGTTATTGAGCCTTTGAAGGGCAGGACTCATGACAAGATGAAATCTTGGGCATATGCACCCCATTGGGAAAATTTAGATCTGATGAAAAGGTAAAGAAATTCTAGTTTAGGTGAATTTGTGGATTCTGGCCCATTGTGTTTTAGTCAGACAGGTCTGGGTAGAAGTAGATTCCTACTTTTATCTAAATTACACTAGACAGGCAGTGTGGATATAGATAAGTCCCTTTGGTCAAGATTGAATCATTAGAGTCATGTCACTCGGTCCTTAATTAGAATAAGCCTACCTCTCATTATAATATTCATTCTCTCATTACTTGTTAACTAATCAGAGTTGATTTCTACCCTCAGAACAACCACTCTTTCAAGGGCATATAAGCACTGAGTGGGTTTCATGAGAGGTTTTTGGTTTAGGAGAGATGGCCAAATGGCCCTTTTATTAATTATCTGCTAGCAGTAAGTAATAAAATGATTAGTTACCCAGAAACTATGTCTCTTGAACTTTTTATACATCACAAGAGCATTAAATGAGATATGCAAAGCACTTTACAAACTTCAAGGTGCTGCATAAATGTCTGTCATTATGATTTAAAAAAAAAAAAATTGACCATGTTCTTACTGGTCTCCATGATTAGGATAAAAAACGTCCAAACAAAAATTGACCAGGCATTAGTTGGAAGCAGAGGCTGACAGATGCTGTTGAAGTTACCAAGATATACAGAGTTTGGAACAGTGTGTTCAAAGTCATATAGGGACAACAATGGAACCCAAGAGAAAGCCCAACAAATGTGGGGAACCTGGCCGAGAGCATGTGTGACAGCAAGAGGCAGGGGGCCTCTCAATCCATCCATCAGGACAGCATCCTGTATGACTAATGGAGGTGACAATTCTTGAAGTCTTCATCACTGGAGGGAATCAGACTTGAAGGTATAAAAATACCTACAGCATTTTTCTATATCTGTTGCTTCCTCTTATTAGAACGTAAGCAATTTGAGCACGGAAACTCTCTCCCCTTTCTATTTGTTTCCCCAGCACTCAGCTCTTTTTTCATTCGTTCATCCATTTCCATCATTCATTCACCAGAGTGCCTGATTCCCTTTGGGGCCACAGACCTTAGGAGTCTGCCATGAGAATAGAGAGAGTATGGAGTAGAAGTGGGAGGGACCAGGTGGGCTCTGAGCACTTGACAGGGGGAAATGTGTCACTTAGGGAGAAAATGGGTACAAAAAAGATGATTTCTCTGTTTCTTTAGGAAAAAAATGTGCACACATATATTTTAATATTTTTCCTTTTACATTTTGAATTCCAAATTCTCTCCCTCCCTCCAATCTTTCTCCCACACACTGAGAAGGCAATCATTACAATACCCATTCTATATTTAAAGTCATATTGCATATATTTTCAGAATTTTTTCTGTGTAGATTTGTTATATGAGATGGCTTTCTGGGAGGGAGTGGGGGAAGAAGGCACATTAGGTTATTCTGGTGATATAAAAACAAAAAGATCATTAAAATTTTATTTTTAAAAATGAATTTTAAAAAATTTGCCTTGTACTCATTCAGCAAATGAATTCTGGTTCACGTTTATTTTTTTTAAATATACAATTTATTTATTTTTCAGTTCTCAACATTTACTTCCACAAGAATTTGAATTAAAAATTATCTCCCCATCGTTCCCCACCACCAACCACAAGACAGCATGCACACCATCCACCCCTTCCTCCAGTCTGAGCTCCTTTCTATTACCCATCCTTTTTCCATCCCCCTTCCCCTCTATTTTCCTGTAGGGCAGAATAGATTTCTATACTCCATTGTCTGTGTAGCTTAATTTCCAGTTACATGCTAAAACAATTTTTAACATTCATTATTAAAGCTTTGAGTTCCTTATTTTTTTCCTCCCTCTCCACCCACCCTCATTGAGAAAACAAGCAATTCAATACAGGTCATACATGTATAACAATGCAAAGCACTTCCATAATAGTTGTAAAAGACTAACCATATTTCCCTCTGTCCTATCCTGCCCCATTTATTCCATTCTCTCCCTTGACCTGTCCTCCCACAATAGTCTTTGCTTCTGATTATTTCCCCAATTTGCTGTCCCTTCTATTATCTTCCCTCTCCTATATCCTTTCCTCTTTGCCTTCCAGCAAGGTAACGTGGATTTCCATATCTAATTGCGTGTGTGTTATTCCCTCCCTTAAGTCAAATTCCATAAGAGTAAGGCTCACTTATTTCCTTCCTCTCCACCCTCTTCCCCTCCATTGTAAAAGCTCTTTCTTCCCTCTTTTATGTGAGATGATTTGCTACATTCTACCTCTTCCTTTTTCTTACCCTAGTACATTCCATTCAAAAGTAAATTTTATTTTTTTTTGCATTCTCCCTTCATATTCAGCTCACCCTGTGCCCTCTGTCTATGTATACATATATATATACACACATACCGATATACACCCATGTGCATATACATACCCACACATATATAATATACACATACATGCCTACCCATACACATCTACATCTACATATATATATATATATATATATATATATAATATATATATATACATGTATATTCCCTGTAACTACCCTAATACTGAATCTCATAAGTTACAGATAACATCTTTCCATGTAGGAATGTAAAGTTCAATTTTAATAACTTCCTTAAGGCTTCTCTTTCCTGTTTACCTTTTCATGTTTCTCTTGATTCTTGTATTTGAAAGTCAGATTTTCTATTCAGCTATGGTCTTTACAACAAGCATGCTTGGAAGTCTTCTATTTCATTGAAATTTGATTTTTTCCCCTGAAGTATTATACTTAGTTTTTCTGGGTAGGTGATTGTTGGTTGTAATTCTAGATCCTTTGACCTCTGGAATATCATATTCCAAGCCCTTCAATCTCTTAGTGTAGCAGCTTCTATATCACCTCCAACTGAAGGATCCTGGAAAAAAAAAAAGAGGCATCAGGGCCCTAACTCATGACTTATGGACTAAGACAAAAGTGTCAGACTCTGGCCTTCTAGCCACATGTGCTTACAATACTCTCAAGTGCAGTGGGAAGCAGATTAAAATGTAATTAAGAATTGTCTATCAAAATAATTAAAACCCCAGTACAACAGATGTAATGTTATTTTTGATTGGTTGATTTTTAAGTTGATAGGCAGCCCTCAAGGAACCATTTCTATTTAAGTTTGACAGCACTGGGTCACTAAAAGGTATCTTCCAGTGTCTTCAGATGGCTTTCCCACTCACCTGACCTGAGCATCAAAGGTCCCTTGTAGCCACTGGCAAATCTTTCAATCACAGGTACTGTGGATAGCTCTCTGGACTGATCTCTCTAGATTGCTGCTTCTATTCTGACTCTGGGTTTCACAGAATCCTAGACTGTCAGAGCTACAGGAATCATCACACACACACACACACACACACACATACCACAAGGAAAGGAGAAAGATAACTTTTCTCTTCTTTTTTGGGTGGTTGAGTGGGGAATTTAACTCCTCATTCTTCAAAGTCCAACTCAAATATCATCGCCTCTATGAAATCTTCCCTACCAACGTAGTATAGTATAGAAGATGCTCTATTTGGAGTCAGGGGCCAAGACTCACCTCCTCTGCTCACAGTTTAGGTGTTCTTGGGTAAGTTAATTACCAGTCTGTGCCTGAGCATGCTTATCTACAAAATAAGAAGATTGAACTAGATGAACTTCTAGGGTATTTTTCAACTCTATTCTATAATCCTTCCAATTGGTAATGCTTTCCTTTCCTCCTCTCCCCCAGATAATTTGAGAAGGGAGGGAGCACTAATAACTGGGGATGGGGAGGAATCCAGGCAGGCTTCTCAGAGGAAGTAGCATCTGAATTGAGCTTGGAAGAAAGATAAGGATTCTGAGAGGTGTCATTGAGGAGGGAATGCATTTCTGCAATGGGGGAAGCTTGCATTACAGCATACAGAGATGGAAGATGGAATGTCAAGTTTGGGACTAAAGAGAAGGTCAGTTTGGCTAAAGCATAGAATTTATAAAAAGGAGTTATGTGAAACAAGTCTGCAAAGGTAAGTTATAGCCAGGTTTTAGAATGCTTTAGGGAGTTTGTATTTATCCGTAAAGGCAATAGAGAGCCACAGAAAGTTTTTGAAGGGGAGTTGGTAAGTCTAAGAGAGAAGTTTCAGTTTAGTAGCGGAGTCAAAAGCAGAGGTTGGAAGTTTGAAATGAGTGGGTGGTGAGAAAGTGGAGGTGATTAAGATGGAGAATTTTTTCTCAGTCCAACTAGGGGTAAGAATTCCTAGGAATAAGGAGCAGGGATGGAGAAAGAGCTTGAATAAATGTCAGTGTCAAGGGAAGATTTGTTAAGGATGGGGGAATTGTGAGAATGCTTGTAGACCATGGAGAAAGAGCTATTACATAAAGAAATGCTTAATATGTGTAACAGCAAGCACCCTGGCAAACATAGAAGGGCAGGTTCTTACAGGTTCTTAAATCTGCTTTTCTAAAAGGGAAGCAACTTTTGAGGGGTTGACAAACTACTTTAATCAAGCACATATATCATTCACTCAGTTCAGGGGAAAATAGTCAGCACCCTGTACTTCAGAGAAAATACAAACAGAGAAATAAAGACCAATAGGCACAGCTTCCAACTATCTGACTGTAAGCAATACATACATCACAGATCAGTAGACAGATTCAACTGTTTGACCATATATGCATAGTTATTAGAGAGAGAAACACCAACATCTGGGTTTTCAAAGCCGGAAAGTGGGGGAGGCTGCTTATTGGCTACTCAGAGTCTCATCTGGCCAAAAAACACTTCCAGTGAGTAAGCCCCAAAACTAAATCTCACCTCAGAGTATATATACAGTTTTCAGAGCCAGAGGGCATCACAAGCCTTGAGAACTAGTGCATTAGAAATTAACAGAAGATATGGGCCTTCCTACAAAACAAATCTAATCAAGCTTCTCTTAATGGGCAGGCTCATTAATGGGTGGGGAGATCTTTAACTCTCATTAACATTAAAACATGAGAGCAAATGATCAAAGGAGCAAGTTCCCCAAGAGATGAGAAAGTTCAGGATCAAAAGCATGAGTAGTAAGGTCAGCCTTGGTAAAGACAAGAGTCACTTCTTCCCCAGAGACTAGCAAAGGGGGAAAAATGGTTTGTTATGTAGAGTGGTTTCGAGATATGGAGTGGGGGAGATGGGTAAAACTCATAGCAGAGAGCTTGGTTTTGTCTGGGATACAAGAAGCACTCCAAGAGAGATGGGGGAAACATTAATGTAGTGATCTTGAAAGGGGAAGAGAAGCCCTGAAAAAGTCATAGAGGAGATGGCTAGAGAATCAATCAGGGAATAATAAGGAGTCTGGCATGCAATGGTGAGGACATAGTTGAGATACGATAACATAAATTTGTGTTGGACCCAGTTGGTGTGGTGGCCTGGCTTCGTCTAGCAGCATTCAACAGGAAATTAAGGAGGGGACGAGAAGAGGGATGGGGGAGGGGAATTCAGGGATGAGGTTTGTGAAATCAGGAACTCCAATGAACAAAGAGGCAAAAGATTAAAAGGACAGTGTAAAGTTGAACTATTGAACAAGTTGAACTTGTTGACTTATAGGGTCAAGATCATTAAGGGAAGAAAATAGCAGATGATAGACTGGGAAAACAGGGAGAGGAAGAGGGAGTGAAGGTTGTAGTCAGAAGGAATAGGTTCTAGAGTTGTTGTTGTTTTTGTGTTTGTCCTTCATTCTTGAAGAGGACCATGACATCAGGGAGATGATGACATGACTTGCAATTGACTTGGATTTGAGTGAGGAAGGACTGTTCAAGGTCACCAGGTTTACTTTCTCCTCCAGAGCCATCTGGGTCCAGTGACCAGATATTCATCAGAACTACTGCAGATGGTCCAGGATGCGAAAGGCTAAGGCCTTTTCAGTTTCTCACTTTGGGTGAGATAACGCCCATTCAGTGGATAGGCCTCTTTAAGAAGTGAGTCAAGGGATGGCCCCTTTAATTTAAAAAAAAGTTTCTAGAGTACTGAGGCACAGGAAGAGATGGATGGATCAGAGATTATTATCCCAAAGGGGAACTCTCAGAATTCAAGGTCATATGGAAGTGGAACATGTACTGATGATAATAAAGTTTCAAGTGAGACCAGCCCTTGAGTGACTGAGGCACAGGGAAGATTCATGGATGTCCTCATATAATATTCATTTATTCAACTGAACATTTGTTAAAAGTGTCTACTATGCATTAGGTGTATATTTATCTGCATAGACTTTTTATCTCCTATGAGCCCTGGGTTCTTCTCTAAACATTAAATATCTTTGAACACCAAGCCCAGGGTTCTGAATGCAGTAGGTCCGTATAAGTATTTTCTGACATATATTGTCTGACATGTTGTGTTGTCTTATATTATGTCCAAGGAACTGCTTTGTGAAAGCACTAACTCTATAACCATGGACTAATCACTTCACTGCTTCTTCTATAAAATGAAATGACTGGACTGCACACTCTTTGGTCCCTTCCAGCTCTAACTCTGATTCAATCCCCCAGGCCTCTCCCTAGTGTCCTATGTGAAGTGATTTCTCCACCTTGGACCTCAATTTCCTAATCTATGAAAATTAGGTTAATAATTGGGTTCCCTACCTGATAGATGCCATAACAAGGAAGTACTTGGTAAAAGTTGAAGAAGCCCTATAAAAAGCAGAGCTGTTGTGAGTTATGTAACTCTATGCCACACCGAGGAAAACTGTCACTTGATCCTCTGCTTAAGTTCTTGGTCTCTCCTTCCTTGCATGCACTGCTCAGTATTTCACATACTCTTGTCTCCTGCTCATAATTGTTCTCTTGGAGCCCTGGGCCTTGAAGGCCATGCATGAATCCCTAGGTCATCGCTCCTCTATTTCCAATTCTTTCTTTGACTCTCAAGAAGATTCTGTGCTCAAGACTACCAGGCTGGGGGCAGCAGGGCCCAGCAGAACTGAATGGTCCCCAGAAACATTGTGATTACTGAAGCTCAGAGAAACCAGTGTCTCCACCTAGCAATGGGTTTGATAAGACCACCCTCAAAAACATGGAAGACTAGAGAACTCATCCCAAGAAATGAACCAGAGAAACAGTTGAAAATCCAAGGCAATATTGGGCTATAGGGGACATCAAGTCTAGTCTCCCTAGGAATCCTCTCAATCTCCTGACACTGAATTTTCTCATCCTTGAAGGTTATCAGATCAAAAGTCACATCTCCCATAGTCCTTCGGCAGAAGACATCTTTCCTTCCTTGGGCATTACATGATACCTTGTCTTCCCCCTCTTTTATCCACATCTCTTTTGTTTTATAGTTATCTACTTACTTGTCTTCTCTTCCCAACTAGATTGCAAGCTCCATGAAGGTAGGAGCTATATCATATTCATCTCTGTCCTTCCCTCAGTGCTCAACATGGGGCTCAGAAGAGAAGAGAGAGAGAGAGACAGACAGACAGACAGAGACAGAGAGAGAGACAGAGAGACAGACAGAGAGAGACAGAGACAGAGAGAGAGAGACAGAGAGACAGTGAGAGACAGAGAGACAGAGATAGAGAGAGAAAGGAAGAGAGAGAAGAGATCTGAGGGTGTGGGAGGAAGAGAGGGAAAGCAGTGATAATAGAAATCACTCCATTTCCCTAGCACTTTAAAGTTTACAAAGTACTTTTCTCATCATAATCTTTCTATGAAAGTAGTGCAAGTAGTATCAGCCATATTTAAGAAACTGGGAAACTTGCTCTTGTTTATCCTAAATTATACAATTAGTAAGTGGCAGAGCACAGAGGGAAGCCTCAGAAAACCTCAGAGTGGGCAGGTGATCACAGATCATTCAGTTCAGGTCGACCCATACTTATCTGTATTCAAACCCATGTCTTCTGACTTCAGTCCAACTCTCTCCATGCCAATCTATCATAGTTCAAAGATACCAAGAATTCTAGACTCTCAGAGATGAAAAGAGTCTTGCAAATCTCTAGTCCAGTTCATACTTAAACAGGGATTTCATCAACATCTAGCTTCTTCTGTGAAGGGGAGCTGATCACCTCCCACGGCAGCCCAATCCACTTTTGACTTACTCTAATTATTGGGAAGTTTTTCTTTACATCGAGTCAAAATCTGCCTCTCTGCACCTTCTACCCTTCACTCCTTAACCTATCCTCTGGAGCTAGATGAAACTGGACAATTCTTCAACTATCTGAAGGTATGCATATCTTAGCCTTACTCCACATGATTTTTATATTCAAGGCTAAATACCTGATCCCAGCTGAGGACCATAGAGAACACTATGGGTTCACCAAGTTATGCTATGAAAGGATGCACAAAGGTCCCCTGTCTGATACACTGACAACTCCACTGTCAGTTAGGTACTTCATTTTATCCTTTAGAGCTTCCCATACCCAGCAACACAAGTCCATGTAGAGAAGGAATCCAGGAAATACAGAGTTCGATGTCATGGAAAGAGCACTGGGTCTGGAGTCAGGAGACTGAATGTAGAAGTGCACTGTAGCTCTTACTAATTGTATCACCTCAGGAAAAAAGTGCTTCCCATCTGTGGCTTTCAGTTGGTTCCCCTTGAAAATAATGAACTTGAGACACTTTCAAGCTCCAGTGTTCTATAATTTTAATAGAACACTGAATGAATGATTGAATGAATGAACAAATACATGAAACAAGACCTAAAAGGACCAAGTCCAGGAATTAATGGGCAGCTATCTTCTGCTCCTGCCCCAGACAAATCCTTCTGAAAAGAGTTGCTATAGTTTATGTGTTCTCCAAATCTTCTGATTTTTCTCTTCTTGTCTTTCTCTATATAACAAGCTACCTATTTCCTAATCAAGTTCTCTTTCCTTCCACATCTTTCCATATTCCTTTCTGACAAGCTCCTTTTCTGAACCCTCTCCCCCATCCTCCATCTATTTATATCTGGAAGCTTCTAACTGATTGGTGTCTCCCTGTCTGTGACCTTGACTTTGAAAACCATTTGAACTTAGGTCTTTGGGTTCCAGATCCAGGAATCCATTTTCTGTTGTGTGTTTTGGTGGCACTTAAGGGTCTAGAACAGGAGGTTCTAAATCTGGTGATAAATTTCAGGAGGTCTATAAAGTTGTATGGGAAAAAAAAACCTACATTTTTATTTTTACAAACATCTAGTTTCCTTTTTAAAATATAATGTATTTTATTTAATGCATTTAAAAACAACATTCTAAGAAGCATTCTATGGTTATCACCCTATTGCCAAAGTAACCCATGCAACAAAAAAGGTAAAGAAAGAACCCTTGATCTAGGAAGCAACTCAAGGTTAAATTGAGACCTTGTCCATGGAAATAGGACCCTTGTTGACTTAAGGAGTCCAATTCCTGTGGGCCCCACTCTTTCCTCTGTAGATTCACCAAAGACATTTGATCCTATTGTTCCTAAGATGAGTTTCAAAACTCCTTGTTATTCTTTGTTGGGAGAACATCAGTTCCCTCAATACAAGATGCAACCCAATCCCATGTAATCTCCCTCAGGATGACATGGGCCCACCATGCCTCCCACATTGCAGTCAGTCTCAGAACAAGAAGGCCATTGTTCCACTCTGATCTGGATGCCAGCAGCTAAGCTGAGCAAAGGACAGCCACAGAGTCATAGGATTATGGTACACCTGAGCCAAAGGATCCATAGAGGTTGGCTGGGTCAAGGTCTTCCATTTACAAATGAAGAAATTGAAGCCCAGAATGGGAAAGATACCTGTCCAATATCACATAACAATTTAGTGGCAGAATCTAAGTCTACAGAATGAGCCTCTCTCAGGCTGAGGAGTTTTGTACAGCTTAAGAAGATTTAAACACAGATCTCCTGGCTCAGTATGATTTAGCACAGGTCAGATATGGGAAATCTTGGAATAGAATTCCAGCTCTTTAATTTTCTAGCTCTATGTGTGTGCATGCATACATGCTCGTTCATGTGTGGCCCTTTCCCCTTTCTGGGCCTCAATTTTCTCATCCTCAAAATAGAAGTAGTAATGCTTGCATTACCCATTTCACAGAGTTGTTGAGAAACAGCTCTTTAAACCTTAAATCACTATGTAAAGCTGATTTATTATAAAGTTCATAGGAACAAAACTAGAAGGGACTTTGGAAACCCTTGCGTGCTACAACCCCCTCATTTTACAAATTAGGAAACTGAACACAGAGAATTTAAGTGATTTTTCTGAGGTCACAAAAGTAGGAAATGACAAAAATGGTTTTTTTTCTGCTATAGACTCCAGGGCTCTTTCCACTATACTGTATGTATCCCATTACAGACTTGTTACCTCTCTTAGAAAAGATGGGTAGAGGAGGCCAGGCATGGAGATGGGCTCCATCCCATTATATTAACCTATATATTAAACCATATATTAACTCATTTGATTCCCATAGAAAAAAGCTCTCTGCTCTGACCATGGATTGCTCCCCCAAATTCTGGATTACTTTCTTGTAATGGAAGCTATGAATCAAAAGAAGAAAGAGTCAAGAGAGTGGGGTGCCTCCTGTGTACATGGCCCTGTGCTGCTGGATGTATGTGTGTGTGAGCAGGGGGAGAGGTACATAAAGGAGAGTTAAATGTAGTTCCTGCCCTCATAGGGATGACAGCATGTAAGGCAGGGGAACATTTGTGCATCCTTTACAGCATCACTTGGCCCTCTATTCTCCATATTTTCTTTGGTCCTCAATTAGGATTCAATATTTAGCCTGGAGAATACTAGGAGTGGGGGTGGGAGAAGGAGGAAAAGCAGCCTTCAAGCATTTGATGAGCTATCAGGTTTGGTTTGGCCCTGGAGGGCTAATAATCAACTTTTCTGGGTAAGTAGCTCAGAGCAAGGTGTTTGGAGGGTTAGTATTTTTAGGAATGCAGTATTTAACAGCATCAAAAAAACAGAGATGAGACATATAAAACAGCATGAAGAGTAAACCATGTTCTCCTCTCCTTTGCACCATTTTTACTGAGCTTAACACAGTTCCTGGAACATGGCAGGTACTTAAGAGATGTCTATTGATTGATTGGTTGACTGAGCTGTCTATTAGACACCTGTGGTCAGTCAAATACAGTTTGTTTGTTCATTTGTTTGTTTTGTTCAATCAGCATAAAAAACGGATGGAAGAAAGTAAACAGACCTTCCTTCTTCCTCGTTTCTTCCCCAGATTCAGGGGCAGAATGGGAAAGCAATGTACTGTGGTGGAAAGAGGACTGCATCTTGCATCAGTAGTCCCCTTAAAGAACCTTTACCATTTTGTTTCCAACAAGTGAAGTCAACAAGCCTTAATGGAGGACCCAGTATGTTCCTGGCACCGTGCTAA
The DNA here is from genome assembly GCF_028372415.1 of Notamacropus eugenii. Taxonomy (NCBI): domain Eukaryota; kingdom Metazoa; phylum Chordata; class Mammalia; order Diprotodontia; family Macropodidae; genus Notamacropus; species Notamacropus eugenii. Next base: position 429,440,059 of record NC_092872.1, read on the forward strand.
GTGTAGGGAATACTGAGACAAAAAACCAGTCCCTTTCCTCCAGAAGACTCCATTCTAATGAGAGAAGACAACATGTAAAAGGAAAGAAAAAAGTGAGAGTGAGGAATAGGAGAAGTGTATCCTAAAGGGCAATGAAGGATTGAATGTGACTCACAAGGGTGCTTTCTTTAAAATGTAAATTAGTTAATCTAAGGGTTCTGTCTTAGGAACAGAATGATCTTCTGGGGTGAGAAGGCTAGATTGTTGCTTCAAGGCACTTCTCCCACATAGTTATCATGCCCTGGCCTTAGTTATTTTCATTTAGACAGTTATGGTATAGTTCTGGAAAGCTGGATGTAATATATACTCTTAGACTTCTAATGATGGCAGGGTTACCAAGCCCTGGGTGCTGAAAAATCAATTCCCCCATAGTTATGGGAGGAGCAGAGAGGAATGCACATATGAGACCATGGCACTGGAGTAGGGTAGGAGCCCCAACACTAGTCCCTCACACTCAGGGACATCTTTCTTTCCTTGTCTTTAGTTCCTGGATTAATTAGTTATAACTGTCTTCTTTGGCAAATAGGACTTACACTTTCACCAGGGTCCAGGAAGTAGTAGATGAGCATCTCCTTTTTTTTTTCATAGATATGATAATTATCCTCCAATCAAGGTCAAGGATGGACAAGAAGTACAGAAGTGGGGATGGTGGATAGTTTCTGAACCATAAGGTCATAGGATCATGGCGTGCCTGAGTCAAAAGATGCATAGAGGATGCTAGGTAGGTCAAGCCCCTCCATTTATAAATGAAGAAACTGAGGCCTAGAATGAGGAAGAAACCTGTCCAGTGTCTCACAACAATTTAGTTGCAGAATTCTGTGCTTGAATGATGTGACTGCGCCCAGGGTAAGGGAAAGCATAGGGTTGAACCAACATCAAGTAAAAATCCTTGGAGTATAGCCCTGACCATCCTGCCCATATTAGCCCTCTCAAGGAGGCCCTTGGGACCTCTCTCCTCAGGGAAAGAAAGGCTTGGACAGGGGACCTAGCCCATGAGGACCTATAGAGAAATGGGTCTTCATGTCAGCAGGGATGACAGGGCTCCTGCCTCGTCCACTGAAGAGAGGGGTTGGGGAAGCCATCTGATCAGGATGAGGGAATGGTGTTGCCATTAGCTTTCATCCCTTTCCTGCTTTGTGAGAGTCCTATCCCTTCTCAGTGTCTGGGCCTCCCCAAAGAGCTGCGGGAGGCAGTTGTTAGGAGTCGCATATGGACACAGGAGTGGGCTGAGGTTAGTGTCATGTAGGGGTCCATGCCCTTTTATTTTGACCACATATGGCCTATTAAGGAAGCACGTCCTGCTGCTACCCACAGCTTCTTCCTTCCTCCCTTATACATGGTGCTATTGAGACCATGTGGCCACACGTTCTTGGCTCCAGATCAGGAATGCTAACATAAGCTCTGAATTGAACTGTCTTTGTACTTCAGCAGAAGATCTTGACCTTTTGCCACTTCTCCTCCCCTCTGCCTAGGCCAGGCCTCACTCACCATTAGTAGGAAGAAAGAGAGATAAGCATCTGGCATATTGCCTCTTTGCCAACATGGCAGTGGGGGGGTGGGGTGGGGGTGGAAGAGAGAGGCAGGTGGATGTATCGAATGTCTCAAATTCTCCACACACACACACACACACACACACACACACACACACACATATCCACATGCACACCTGAGTCCTCTAGACTGTCTAGACATTGCTTAACTACTTAACAAATGATTAGTTAATCCTGGAGCTATCTGATAGTTCCCTGGGGTATAAGCTTCTTCCCCATCCTGCATGGCAAGGAATGCACTGTGCCTCTTCAACTGAAGACACTTTCTGTATCTCTTGCCCAGGGATAACAATTCTTAGTTTTAGCTCTGTGTGCCTTCTTTTCAAAAAGATTTAGAAAGATACTTTTGTATGTATGCGGTAGAATGAAACAGATGGAAGAAAGAGATCACAGAAGCTCAAGGGGGAGGGAGAAGGAGAGGTGGGAAATGGGCTAAAATAGCATTTTATATAGCACTTTAAGTGTATATGTGTATGTATACACATACATAATCTCAAAAAGATAAACATATCTAAAGATAAAGATCTTTCTGTTTTTCTATACTGAATTGGGTTTTTGATGAGAAGTATTAGGTTGAAAGAATAGGGAGATGGTTTGGGTCCCATCAGAGACCATGAATGTCTCTATTAGTCCTAGAACCCAGTATATCAGAGGTTGAGACAAAGGTCACAGGCTACTGGGGCTGTGAGGGTCAGAGAACACCAATCTAGAATACCACCATTAGAAGGAACCTTAGAGATCCTCTAGTTCAGCCTTTATTTTTATAGAGACTCAAGATAATTAGGTGATTTGCTCAACATCACATAGTTAAAGAGTGAGAACAGCAACCCAAGCCTTTGGGGGCCATGCCTGGTCCATGACACTATGCTGCCAACATCAACGACCTGCTCTTTTCATTCAGAGATCATCCCAGGCATCAGTAGCCAAGACAGAGACAACAGAGCCAGGAGAGAAGAAGTCAGGTATACTGATCCAGAACCCCCAGATCCACCTGTCTGCTTGGGTAAGTTAAAGAATGTCACCAGTACAGGGACAGACATGTTTATTGATAAGTTAGAACATGTATAGACTAGGAAGTTCTCATGTTCTCCCACTCTCAGCTCCCCTCAAGTCTGATTTAAGGGCAAAATTGATCATCACTCCTTCCATTGTCTCCATCTCCTCTGAATTCCTTTCATCGATGGGTCTTCTGAGCCAGGAATGGAAAATATTCTAGAATAAGGATGGCGTGATACAGAGTGCACCCTAGAAAAGGACAAATCAAAGTATCTTGGATGAGAAGACTATCTAGCACATAGAGCAGAGATCTATGAATTTATTGGTAGAAGTATTTGTTCTGCCTTCATGAATCAACCCCATATGCCTTAGTAGATTGTCACTAAGAATCACTATGGCTAAAAACAAGTAAAGTCTCAATGACCAGCCTTCTGACCTCTCTCTGAACCATCTAGGCTCATCCTCAAATGGCAGACACAGTCCCTCACCCACCCAGTAGCTACTCTTTTATGCTTTGGTAGGCCCAAAGATTAAGAAATGGATGGGATATTAGAAATAATCTAGTCCATTTACCCAATCTTATAGATGGAAACACAAGTGACTTGTCCACGTTCCACACGGTTATTTTATTAAGTGGCAAAATATGGATTCAGACCCAGGTCCTCTAACTCTAAGTCTAGAATTCTTCTTATTGCACCGTGCTATCTACTTCAAAACTTCATTCTTACTAGATACAATTCCTCTGATAATACTGACTGAAGGGTATGAATTTTCTTGAGCTGGAAAGGTTACCTGAGCTGCAAACTGAGGGCTAAGAGCCTCCCTCAGAGGTAAACAATGTTGCTACGGACAGAGCAGTATCAGCGCACTGAGAACTGATGGACAGTGGCAAAGAGGGAAATCTGAGGCCATGTCATTGCTTTAATTTGTCCCTGAATTGCCTAATCAGCAGAGGCTTACACCTGTCTTTGAATTCTTATGGCCAAGTTCAGTGTTGTGTGATGTATTGGTGCTGGTGTTGGTGGTGGTAGTGGTGGAGGTAGTGGTAGTGGTGGTGGCGGTGTGTGTGTGTGTGTGTGTGTGTGTGTGTGTGTGTGTGTGTGTGTGTGTGTGTGTGTGTTAAATGGCCTAAATATATCCACACATATGGCTCTCATGTGAGGCAGTATGTGGTTCAATGGAAAGAAGATGGGATACCAGCCATGCTGCCTTTGGACTGCTTTGGATCTCTCCATCATGCCTTCCTCAGGAAGTGCATCATTGGGAAATCTCATTATCTTATAAGACTGAATCAGTCTGGTTCTCACGTCTCATCAATACCCCTTGCTCCTCTAATTGGACCCTCTGACTAGAGGGCAGGGCCTTGGGACTCAGGACAGGGCTCAGCATAGTCTTTCTCCACATTTTCCATCAGTTGCACTGACTTTTGAACTTTTCTGGAACTCTCCACCATGTCCCTATGCTTGGTACCTTCTCCACTACCTTCCTTAAGGCTACCTCCTACTTTTCATCTTCCTTTTGTGTGTTATCTAGAGGCAGCTAGTGGCACAGCAGATAGAGTGTCAGGCCTGGAGTCAGGAAGATCTGACTTTAAATCCAACCTTAGACACTTACTGTTTAATCCTGGACAAGTCACTTAACCTCTGTTTATCTCATCTGTAAAGTGGGAATAATAACATCTACCTCCCAAGGTTGTTGTGGAGATTGAATGAGATAGATAATTGGAAAGCTCTTAGTACAATGCTTGGCACATAGCAAGTGCCATGTAAATGGGTTATTACTATTATCTTCCCCCATTATATTGTAAAGTCATTGAGGGCAGGAACTGTCTTTGTTTTCATTTTTATTTGTATCTCCAGCTCTTAGCAGAGTATCTGGCATGTAATAGGTGTCTAATAAATGTTTATTGATTGATTGATTTGAATTGGAAATCCAGAGCACTAAATTCTAGTCTTGGTTAGATTTATTATGCAACTTTGGACAAGTAGCTTTCTTTCTCTGTTCCTCCAAGATCAATATTCTTTCCCCTTCATTCTAAGGCCTCCCAAAAGCAGCAGTATCAGGGACTACCAGAATGTCTTACTTACCTCAATAGGAATCACTTTGATTTCATCATATCCAAAGTTCTTAAAGATGGGCAAGGAAATTCCATCTCGCAATAAGCCTTAAATAAAGCACATGTTTTTGAGTAGGAGGAGAGGGCTGTTCCCAGGAATCTACCATTTGCATTTTAGGCATCTTGGCTTCTTAGGATATGCCCTGGAAGCTCCACAGTGGAGGTATCCTCACTCCCACCAACTTGGGCCTCCCTGACACCCTACTTTCCCAGCTTCCCAAGACCCTTCTCTCCCTTGTCATGTCTTTGGGGAGCTTACAAGAAAGGTACCACCTTTTGATATCTTTCTTCTGTTCCAAACCCATGGCCTACAGGGTAAAATCCTCTACCTTTGCTTGATCTATTCCTTATGGAATCTCCTTTATCTCCCTTTTCCACTGTGGGATTTCTAACCCTCCTTTAAAATTCAACTCAAATGCATATTCTCTAGGAATGTCTCTGATCTCCCCTTTCCCCTTCCCCATTTCATAAAATATATTCTTCCTTAAATATCACTTAGCATCTTGTTTGATTCTCTAAGGTACTTACATAATAAATATTGCATATTGCAACTATCTATGTTTGTATTTTAATCCATGCTAAACTATGAGTTCTACAAGGACAGGAACTATATCTTATTTTAATGTTATTTATCTGCTTTAACACCTAAGACAAGGCCTTGTGTACAATATGCACTTAATAAGTATTGATTGACATTGGAGGCCCTTTAAAATCTGGTACAATTTCCCTCCATCAATTTATCTCCAGCCTTAGGTCCCAATTACTCGCCCATTAATGCCCCAGTTCAGTCTTCTCAATAATTCACCACCATTACATATACATTCTTTCTTTTCCTTACAAATTCAAGAAGCATCTATTGAAAACATTTTGTATAGGGAACATGCTATATGAGATGCTTAGAGACATAGACACTTTAGATAAGATAGGCTAGTTAGGGGAGATGATATCAATACAGATATCTCTAATATATAATATACAAGATATACTGCACTAAGAAGTAAGTCCTAGCAATCTGGGGTTCTGGTCTGTTTCAAGCTCTACCATTGATTGGAATCTTTGATTAGCATCTTTAGATGTAGAGGTAGAGTTTGACATTACATATACATTCTTACCTTCTAGGTCATTGCTCAAGATGCTCCCCTCCCACTTTTCCCATTTTCTCTCTAACTCTACCCAACCTTCAAGGTCCAGCTAACATCCTGCCTCCTCCAAGAAGCCTGCTCTGACTACCTTTGCCATGACAGGCTTTACCTCCCCAACCATTTTGAGTGGCTATGCTTACCATTCTGGTCTGGCAACAGCACAGCAAATAAGATTTGGTTTATCACACTCCCCATAAGTTCAGGCTGCAACAACAACAAAAAAATGAAGCGTTATACTCTTGCCCTTGCAGTGATTCTTCTCCATAGTCCTGCAGGCTTCAGCTAGTCCCAGGGAAAACAGGTGAGAGAGAATGCGTATGAGGAATTTGGTGAGGGGAAGAAGGAGGGGAGAATACATGGCTGATAGAAGCTTGCCTCTACTGCTAAATGGGACAACTGAAATCTTAAGCCCTTTGGTGGGGAAGCAAGATCAGATATGAAAGTTGGTACACTGTTGGAGGTGGGAAAAGTTAGGAATCTTTAATGGTGGTCCCAGGGCCAAGAGGAGGGAGAGAACAGAAGATGGCACCATCATAAACTCTGTCAAGCTTCCTGCATCAGACTAATGACCCTGGAGTATAGATGGGACCTAAGAAAAGATCTCTTCTAGGAGCCCAACCCAAGAGAGGAAATATTTGTAAATCCTTCTTTGATTACCCACTGCTTCTTCCACAAAGGCTCTGATCCCTCCCTGGTTAAAGGGAATTCATTCCTCCTCAGGTTTCTCATAACCTTTGGACTGGATTTTCTTTTGCCCTTGTCACACTCTCCCTTATAAATGCTTATTTGTACACATACAATATCTCCCTTAATAGACTGCAAGTAGCCTAAATGGTAGATGTCATGCCATTTAGCATGTTTGTGCAGCCCAGTGCCAATCACATCGTCCTAAACATAATAGGCACTTAAATGTTCATTGGATTGAATTGAAGTCATGACCTTGTCCTTGGAATCATAGATTGTCAGAGCATATAGGGTCCTTCAGGATCTAAAATATAAGTGAATTAGAGGTTCAAACAAGGTTCTAAGTGACATTTGAGGGAGAATATAGAGATCTAGAGGTCTAAGCCTTTTATTTTAGCAATGGGGACTCTATGAATCAGAAAGGGATGCTCCCAACTTCACTGAGGTCAAATCTATATAAACAATGTGAGCCAGCTTGACAAGGATAAGAGAAACCCTGGCCTGAGATACAGAAGTTGCAGGTTCAAATACCAACATTTGGGCAGACTGATTTGGATATGTGTATCCTTAGACAAGTATTTTTCTTTATCTGGATCTCAGTTTTTCCCTATCTTAACTTCCCCTCCCTACGCCATGACCTAGAGAAAAGTCCCTTTGCTATAAAGCTGATCATCGGCTTCCCACAGGTAAGAAGTCATCATCATTTGACCTGAGAAGTCCAGGACCTGGAATTGGCTTATAAAGACTTAATTAGATGACCTCTAAGACCCATTCCAGGTTCATTGGTCTACAATTTTCACTCTGAATGGAGAATATAGAAAATGGCTTACATAAGTCAGACCTAAAACCCTGTACAAGGAGAAGCACTTTTGTTTGTTCCTGTTCACAGCATTTGGACAACGGTTGGCACCCAGCACTTGGTCTCAGATGGTTGGTCTCTAGAACCCTAAGTGCCTGGGCTGTGATGATGTCTAGGGAAAGCTGGTCTTAGACAAGTCATTGAGACTTCTGCCTTTTCCTTGTATGAGCCCAATTTAAGGGGAAAGGTATTTTGTCCCCCTGTGACTCCAGCCCAGGCTCTCATTCGGTTGATGGGTGTCGGACTCAACACTGATCAAATTGAAGACTTACACTGAACAAGCCTGTTGCCGAGTTCATCAGATGGATTCGTTTAGAGCTGTAACAGAAGAGCCAACGTCAGAATAATCTTGAAGGGCAGGAACTGTGACTGATTTAAATTTCCAATGCCCCTCAACACTTAATACAATGATTTACAGAGAAAAGGTACTTTAACAAAGGTTTGTTGGATGAATACATGAAGGAGTGGTGTTTTATGTTTTTACCTGATTCCTTTGAGGTTGAGAAAGAGTTTGTTTCCTTTAGTGTAGAACTGACCTTCAGAGCTGGCTTCCTGTAAAAAGAAAATTGTGATTTGACCTGAAAAGCTGCAGGCCTTGAGTGAAAGCAACTTTTTAAAAATAGGAGCTTAAGGCGCTAAGGGGGCAGGGGACATTTACTATAGGAGACTGAGCAAAGGTCAGAAGTTCAAGTACCACATCAAGAAGTCAGCTCCTGTTCATTCTTCAGAAGAGTTAATGGTCATGGAGGCATTTTGGAGAGTGGTAAAACAAAAGGAACCTGAGATTTAGGGTCAGAGATCTGGAGTTGGAATCTTTACTCTGCTACTTGTTGCCTATGTAACTGTAAGTCACTTTAAATCTCTTTCAATTTCCTCATCTCAAATCACAGGAGTGGACTGGTTAATTTCCATTATCTCTGAACTGTGACAGTCAATGCTTTGAGGTCCTTCATATCTCTGCTTACCTGAGCAATACTGGAAGTCACCTAGCTTCCATGAGCCTCAGCTTCTTAAGCTATAAAATGAGTGGGTTGAGCTAGATGATTTCTAACTTCCTTTTGTATCTCTAACTTTATGATTCTATAATATAAATGTTCCTTCTTGTTCTGACATTCTCTGTTCTCTGTTCTAGGGTCCCTTCCAAGGCTGATATGCTAGAAACCCACAAAAGACTTTGCTGATTTTGCTAAGGGGCTTTGAGACAATGGTGGCTGTTGGTCAAATTACTTACAATGCCCAAGGTAAAAAGAGGCCTGGTGGCTTTGTTGGTAGCGAACACCTCAAATACAATCAACTGGGCTATGCTGACACTTCCAGCTTTCAGGGTGACATCTGGAGGTTCCAGGATGAAGATCTTCACAATCTGAGTCGGTTCCAACTGTACAGCAGCCTGAATAATGATAACAGCTCATGCACATCTAGATTCTTTCACAGTTTTTACAGCCCTTCTTCACAACAATTCCATGAGGTGTATAGCATGTGGATTTTATTATTCCCCCTTTGAGAGATGAGTCAATTAGGGCCCAGAGGAAAAATGACTTAACTTTCCTTAAAATCCTCTCATAGATCCTCATAGCCGCACTCTGAGTAATGCAGGACAGGGATGGGATTATTTCCATTTGGCAGGTATGGAAAGTAAGACTTAGAGAGTAGGGTTCCTTAAGGATGAAGGACCCAAATCTCATGTGACTCTATGCCCTAAAGATAGGTAGCTCTAGGGCCCTGGATTACTTGAAGCAAGCCTGGAAGCATCATTTTTTTTTGAGGGGAGGGTATAGGCATAGGACACAAGAGGCAACAAGATAAACTGTGGGGTAATACATGCAGAGGACTTGGAAGGTGGGGCAAGTGAGGCACTAAGTTTAGAGCATGTTACTTTCTCTACTGGTGTGGGGACTATAGCTAACTTTTGATTTGTTACATAAATGTACAGGCAGAAGAGCCATGGATAGCCCCTCCACTCCCTTCTCCCAGTAGACAATCCAAAAACCATTTCTAAAGGGAAAACTTAATTAACTGCGGCTCTTCCATCTGAAAGCCCGCACTGAGTGCATTTATTTTGCTCTCTTTGGTTTCCAGAAGGGAAAAAAATGATAAAAAACAAATAAATAAAAATCAAGCTGATGTATAATGGAAAGAGCACTTAGTTTAGAATTGAAGGAAATGAGTTTGAATTTCAGCTCTTCAACTGTGAGCCTAGACAAGCCATTTTATTGTCTTTGGGCCTTGGTTTCCTTATCTGAAAAATGAAAGGGTTGAACTAAATGATCTCTACTATCTCTTCTATTTCTAAGAGTTCTTCTAGGATCAAACCTTCTGATCCTAGTTAAAAAACAAAAATAGCTGAAGTTAGGTTGGATTTATTTCTAATCCTCTGCCCTTTTCCATCTGTTGTCTCACCCTAGATGGGAGGAGAGATTGCCCTAGGAACCTCCAATAGGAAACAAAAATTTTTATAGTGTTCTTCAACTTCACAGTATGAGAGAAAAGGAACTCCAAATCTACACTAATCCCTATAGAAATCACTACAGAAAACTCTTAGGCCAGCTGAGTGTCCTAAATCGCCCTGTTCTACTAGAGATTTCCCTTCCATCATTAATGGAGATTGGACTCGAATTGCTGCCATACATTCCAGCTAGGTTTAAGGCCTCAGGGGTTACAATTACCCACACGATGGTGGTCACTACTTTGGATTTTTTTGGAAGGGGAGGTTAATAACTGTATTTAAACTCAACTTCCTTCTCTAGTTCACTCATTCCTGTCTAGTGTTTTTTCCCCTCAGCTCTCCAAACAGCTCATTAGAAGGATCTCTTAGATAGGGACACTTGGTTTGACCCTGGATTCCTTGAGCCTATCCCATCCTGGAGCAATTACAGACAGACAGACACTTTACTAAGAGATGTGGAAAATAATATAGAGAATAGACTAACCCTTGTGTTGATTTTGCTGAGGACTGATTTTAGTTGATGAGCCAAATCAGGAAGCTAAGGATAAAAAGAGACCAAAGGCTGTTAGAGATTGAATAATACCAGAAAACTGTTTTAATGATTGTGTGACCTTAGGAAAACCCCTTCCCCTCTCTGGCTTCAATTACCTCATCTATAAAATGGGGGTGAGATCTCTAAAGTATCATCTAATACTCAAACTTACAGCAATAAATTAATTGATAGATTAGAATGGAATGGATAATAGAAAATGAAAAATCAATTTCTCTCAGTTACAATGAGATCAAGAAGATAGTGTTCTGGACAGTTCCACATTCTTGGAGCTAGATGTAACTCTCAGAATAAGAATCAGATTGTCTGGTTCATACCATACATGAGCATGAATATTGTCCATGGCATACTTAGCCATGCTGTTTACTCATACTACCAATTCAAGACACAGTTGTAAAGTCTTGGTGCCTCCTTTGTATCCCATCAGTCAGACAATCAACAAGCATTTATTAAACACTTACTATGCACAGAGCTCTCAGGAGACAAAAAAAATGGTCAAACAATCTTGTCCTCCAGGAGCTCACATTATATAATGAGAGAGATAACATGGAAATAAGTAGGTATATAAGAAATAGGCAGAGTAAATAGCAGACAATCTCAATGGAGGAGGGACTGGAGCTGGGGAGATTAGGAAAAACTTCTTGCAGAATATAGGATTTGAGTTAATTCTTGAAGCAAGCCAGGGAAATGAAGAAGGAGACCATTCCAAACATGGGGAACAGCCAGTGCCAAAAGCATAGCTACGGTAATGGAGTATCATGTGTGAAGACTAGCACATTGGCCAGTGTAGTTGGATGGTTGAGTGTGCAGAGAGGTGTTAAGTGTAAAGAAGAGTAATGTGTAAGAAGGAGTAGTGGCATACAAGAGTGGAAAGAAAGGTAGGAAGCGACTTGGTCACAAAGAGCTTTAAATGCCAGAGGACTGGAATTGATTGAGTAAGAAAGTTACATGGTTAGATCAGCACTTTAGGAAAAATCACACTAACAGCTGAGGGGAGGAGGACCTGGAGTGGGGAGATATGTGAAATTTGAGAGCAATTAGAAGACTTTTGCAGTAATCTAGGGCCTGTATGGTACCATGGTATCATGATGGTGGCTGTGTGAATGGAGAAAAGGAAATTAATATGAGAAAGTCTGGAGAGGTAGAAATAGCAAGATTTAGCAATAAATGGGGAGTGAGAGTGAGGAGCTGACAATGATACCAAGGTTATGATCCTGAGTTTCTGGGGGTATGATAATGCTCTAGGTAGTAATAGGCAAGTTTGGAAGAAAGGAAAGATGGGAAGGAAAGATAATAAGTTCTGCTTTATGCTGGTTGAATTTGATATGTGACTGACTATGGGACAACTGGTTAAAGATGTCCAAAGACACAGGATGTAATTCAGAAGAGAGATTAGGACTGGTGATACAGAGATATAATATATAGATAAGAATATGGATATCCATGTACACATACACACAAATACATTTATAATCTAGGAATCATCTACATCAAGATGAGCATTGAAGTCATGGATGTAGATGAAATCATCAAGTGATATAACATAGAAGGAAAAGAGAAGAGGACTCAGACAAACATGGAGGACAAACATGGTTACCATGTGTGATATGGACAAAGAATTAACAAAGGAGACTGAGGAGTGGTGAAACAGGGAGGAGTAACAAGAAAAGATGGTATTACAATAACCTATAGGAGAGAATATATCCAGGAGGAGATCATCAAAACTGAGAAAAGGTTCTTTGATATGGCAATTAACAGATCAATGGTATCTTTAGAGAGAGCAGTTTCAATTGAACAATGAACTCATAAATGAGATTTCAGATGTTTTAAAAGAAAATGAAATGAGAGGAAGTGAAGGCAAAAATAGATAGCTTCATCGAGGAATTTAGCTGAGAAACTGAGAAGTACAGGATTATGACCTGTAAAGAAGGTAAGGTTAAGTGAGGATTATTAAAAGGTGGGAGAAACTTGGATGTGTTTGTAGGTACCAGGAAAGGCACCACTAGACAGGCAGAGAGAGAGAGAGAGAGAGAAAGAGAGAGAGAGAGAGAGAGAGAGAGAGAGAGAGAGAGAGAGAGAGAGAGAGAGAGACGGAGAGACAGAGAGAGAGAGACAGAGAGAGAGATGATAGTAGGGACAGTCTGCTGGAGAAGATGGGAGAGGATGGGATTGATAATACACATAAAAGGGAAAGGGAGCAGCTAGGTGGTTCAATGGAGAGAGTGCTGGGTTTGGAATCAGGAAGACTCATCTTCATGAGTTCAAATCTGAACTCAGACAACTAAGTCTGGAGGGGTGGAGATGACATAGCATATTCATAGATAAATCAATAGAAAATGTACATATAACAAATTCAAAGAAATATCACTGTTTGTGGAGGGAATGGTCTGATCCAGGAGACTCAGGAAAAGCTTTCTGTAGGCAGTGGCCCTTAAATAGAGCTTTTGGGGCAGCTAGGTAGCACAGTGAATAGAGCACTGACCCTGGAGTCAGGAGGACCTGAGTTCAAATCTGGCCTGAGACACTTGACACTAGCTGTGTGACCTGGGGCAAGTCACTTAACCCCAATTGCCTTGCCTTCCCCCCTCCCCCCACCCTCCAAAAAGAGAGAGCTTTGAATAGAACTAAGGATTCCAGGATGCTAAGTTCAGAGAGGTGGACTTGTGGGCACTAGGGACAATCTTTGCAAAGACACAGCAACAGGAGACCAAATGTAGAGGGAGTAATAAGACTGAAAAGGGTTTTAATTGTTAAGTAGAAGAATTTGAATTTCATCTGAGGAAGAAAGGGACCACTGAACATCCTTGAACAGGTGAGTGACATGACTGAGACTCTGCTTTCTAAAAAAAAAAATCCCTTTGGTAATTGTGTGGAGAATGGATTGGAGAGGGAAGACTCTGGAGTCAGGAAGCCCAATGAGGAGACTACTGTTGTACTCCAGGTGAGAGAGGATGAGGGCCTGCATTGGGGTAGTGTCTATGTGGGTGGAGATTAGGTGGAGGATGGATGAAGTATTGTAGGAGATTTTCTCTTTCTTTTACAATGGAGGGAAATTTAGAGGGAGGTTGTCTAAAAAGAACCTCAGTTGCTGCCGTGGATAGAATGCTGGGCCTGGAATCAGGAAATCCTGAGTTCAAATCTGGTTTCACAATACTAGCTGTGTGACCTTGGGCAAGTCATTTAATCTGTCTGCCTCAGTTTCTTCAAGTGGAAAATGGGGATAATAAGAGCACCTATCTCCCAGGGTTGTTGTGAGGATCAAATGAGATAATATTTGTTAAGGGCTTGGTAGGTGTTCAGTAAATATTTGTTTTCTTCCTTTTACCTGATAGGAAGTTGAACTGGATGTTCTTTTCAGTATCTTTAGATTCTTCCATGCTGTGATTCTACCCACATCTCACAGGCAGTCCCTCCATAAGGTTGGAGTCGCTTACCACAGAGTCCAGAAGAACTGTTAGCTCCTTGACAGGCAGCAACGTCCCAATAATAGAATTCACCACCTCCTGCGTCACTATGAAACTGAATGCAGAGGTATCCAACTTGGGCACTGTCAGAGAGCTCAGGGAGTTATGGAAGACACTGATCAGCTTTCCTTCTGAGTCCTGAAGCTTGGCCTGGGGAGATATATGGGCAAGAGGAAGCTGGGAAAGGATTCCATTGGTGTGGCCTTCTCCATGTGAGTTCTGATTGCATCTCTGGGTAAGAGAGCACAGCTGGCCCAGGGCTTTCTGCTCCCTGGGTTACCTGTCAGAAAGCCACAAGCATGCTATGGGGAATAGCTTTAGCTGCTAGGAGCCTCAGGGCCAAGTTCACGCCCTAGCTGTGATGAAGAGTTGATCAGGAGAGCCAGTCACTTCCCTGCTTTGGAACTCAGGTGTTTTCTTCTACCAAATGAAAGGACTGGACTAGATGATCTATGATTAACTCCAGTTCTGTTATTCTCCACTTTAAGGGCTCCTTTAGCTTTGACAACCTATGTTCTAGGTTTTAAGGGCTCACTCATTTCCAAAATTCTATGATTTGCATTCTAAAGCCCTTTTCAACTCTGACAATATAGGTTCTTCTTTTCCTCTAAGACAAAAAAACAAAACAGAAACAAGCTATTCAAGGGGGTCTAAACCTATATATTCTCAAAAACTATGAAGAGACAATGGGGCTTGGTGGTGAGCATGTCCTTTAAAGTTAGGAAGGCCTGGATTCAAGTCCCATCTCTGATACATTGGCAATACTCTAGCAAACTTTAAGGCTTTAAACTATAGGGAAGGTACCATCCCTATACCAATGATATCCTAGTTCTAATCCTGCTTGAATGGAAGTAAAGTTGGATGGAATATGGTTCTATTTATCCATCTGTCTATCTATCCATTGATCCACCATCCATGCATCTATCTATATCTATCTATCTATCTATCTATCTATCTATCTATCTGTCTGTCTGTCTGTCTGTCTGTCTGTCTGTCTGTCTGTCGGTCTGTCTGTCTGTCTGTCTGTCTATCATCCCCATGTAGGCTTAACCTAGATGTAAGGAAAATGGAAACCTCAGAGTGAGTGGTTAGCCCCATATTGGAATGGTAGTGATTACACATTGCTTCCAAGAATAGGGAGCCTAAGGGCGGAGGGACTAGTTTTGGAGAACTGCAATACCTTTTTAGGGCTTCAAGGGGAGACAGAATCTAGAGGACTTCTGAGCTTTGTTCAGTGTGCACATCAGATCCCACACCCTACCTACTGCCTCTTTAAAGACTTTTAAGCGTTTATCTATCAGTTCTTTTCTAGATGGGCTAAAATAAGCATATCGATGACGATCAATGGACAGTTATACTCACATTCATATCTAGCTCAAAGTAGTTGTCCACAGCTGAAGATGACAGGACCCCAAAACTAAGGGAACTGGATCCAACTGATACCGGTACTATAAAAGCATAGCAGAATATTTGCTAAAAATGCACAATATGATACATATAGAATACACTGGACAATAGTATGAAGTATTGGAAATAGACTTAGACTAAGGGGCAGGTCCCATCTAATTCTGACATTCTGTGTTCTCAGGTCCCTTCCATCTCTGACATTCTTTGGCTTTATGGTTAAGATGTTTAAAGACTTCTGCTTTGAGATAAGAGTGATTAACTCATTAATTAGTCTGTTAATAGCCCTGCAAAACCACTGCAGAGCCAGGGAAATGGGAAAGAGGGAAAGAAAGGGAGATAGAAAAGCAAAATTATGGCATCTTGCCTTAAAGAGCTTAGAATGTAATAGGGAGGGATTGGACAAAAAGCCAAACCCATTTCCAGGTCATTTAAAAGCCTCCACAGTTACCCTCAAACTACCTTTCTAGCCTTATCTCTGTTCCCTGATAGGAAACTTCTGCTTAAAAGTGTCACCTCATTATACCGCCTCCACCAACAGTTCCTTGCTGTTTAGTTGTTTCAGTCATATTTTACTCTTTGTGACCCCATTTGGGGTTTCTTGGCAAAGATACTGAAGTGGTTTACCATTTCCTTCTCCAATTGATTTTACAGATGAGGAAAGTGAGGCAAACAGGAGTAAGTGATTTGCCCAGGGTCACATAGCTAGTAAATGTTTGAGGTCAGATTTGAATTCAGGTTTTCTTGACTACAGGCCCAGAGTTCTATCCCCTGTATCATTAGATGCTCTCAAAGGTTTCCACTTATGTACACTTTCCACCCTATTTCCTCATATATGGATGTCTTTCTTCCTTATCCCTACTCATCCAAATCTAATCTATTCTCCAGTTGCTCAGCTAAGGTTCTATCTTCTCTAGGAAATTTTCCTTTGGCCCAGTTCATAGGTTGGTCCAGATGCCTTCTAGAGTCCCTTCCAGATCTTAAATTCTATAGTTTCTCTTTGGCTGGACTTCCTCCCTCCCTCCTTCCCTCCCTCTCTCCCTTCCTTCCTTCCTTCCTTCCTTCTTTCCTTCCTTCCTTCCTTCCTTCCTTCCTTCCTTCCTTCCTTCCTTCCTTCCTTCCTTCCTTCCTTCCTTCCTTCCTTCCTTCCTCCCTCCCTCCTTCCGTCCTTCCTTTCCTTCCTCCCTCCCTCCCTCCCTTCCTTCCTTCCTTCCTTCCTTCCTTCCTTCCTTCCTTCCTTCCTTCCTTCCTTCCTTTCTTCCTTCCTCCCTCCCTCCTTCCGTCCTTCCTTTCCTTCCTCCCTCCCTCCCTTCCTTCCTTCCTTCCTTCCTTCCTTCCTTCCTTCCTTCCTTCCTTCCTTCCTTCCTTCTCTCCCCTTTGTCTGTTTTTCTCTCCTTTGTCTCTGTTTCTCTTTGTCTCTCTCCGTCTCTGTTTCTCCTCTTTGTCTCTGTCTCTCTCTTTTGTCTTTCAGTCTGTCTCTGTTTCTCTCTATCTCTGTGTCTCTGCCTCTGTCTCTCCATCTTTCTCACTGAAGGGTCAGGTCCACACAGCAGTTTAAAGAGTGACATAGCACCCCCATGTGGCCGGGATGAAAATGGTACCTAAAACTTTGATTAAGTCTACAATCAACAAATGGGAACAGCTGCCCCTATACTCCTATACATTTCCTCACTTCAGGAAGGCAGCTATATTTTGGTGATTCACCTCCCCACCTACTCTACCTTTCAGTACCTGCCCAGTAATGATATCCAGATTTTACTTGTCTGAATCTCAGTCTCCTCATCTGTAAAATAGGGATAATAAGACAAGTACCAATTGTAAAAGTTTAACTGAGAAGAAAGTGTTTTACAATTGTTAAAGTGCTAAAAAAAATGTGATTTTTTTGTGAACGGGAAGAAGTCTGGATCCCTGTGATTTAGTAGAGGTAGGAATGCAGAATGGCAATTCAGATGTATCCATAGCCTTTGAGATTTGCTTGAGGACAATGAGAAGTTAAGTGACTTAGCCATAGCCTTGTAGTTTGTGTGTGTCAGAGGCAAGACTTGAACCCTAGGTCTTTCTAACCCTGTGGTCCTCTTCTATCCCTTATGGCAGGATGCACATTTCTACTGATGATGATGCTGGTGATGGAAGTGGTGGTGGTAATGATGGGACAACATAGCAAAATGGAAAGAATAGTGATGTGACAGGTGGAAGACTTGTATTCAGATCTTATCTCTGCCACTTTCTACCTATGTACTCTTGAACAAATCACTTCTTTTGCCTGGGCCTTGGTTTCCTCTTCTGTAAAAATGAGGAGAATGACTCCTCAGATTGCTCCTGACTAGCCCTAAGTGAAGCTAAATTCTATTGCCCTCCAACTTTCACCTTTTGCTCCTAGTTCTGGCCTCTGAGGTCAAGTAGGACAAGTCTTCTCCCTCTGTCCTATGATGTCAGAACCCTATGGGAAGGATAAGAACAAGACCTTTCTCTTAGATTCATACTGACTCCTTATGGGACAGATGGAATGGATGTCATGAGTGACCAACATTCAAGCAAATCTTCATGATTATCCCAGGGCTTTATGAAGTACTCAGCTCTAGGTAGCTGATAATACTTTATACTTTCCTAGCTTTCCTTGTTCTCTGCTTATTGAAATCCTTCCTTTCTTTCAGTGCTTCTGTCAGGTACTTTTCCTAATTTCCTCTCTCCTTCCAGCTTAAAGTGATCTCTTCTTCTTGAGTTTCTCACTGAGCTTTGTCAGTATCTCTTCTTGGCACATATATTCCACTTCAGCATTTCAAGAAATTTATTGGATTTCATTGATATGTTTCCTCCCTTTTCTGCTGACACAGTCTCCAAACTCTACCCTTTTATTAGACAGTCTTCATTCCACATAGAGCACTAGAGGAAAACCATCAGAGTCTCACATTCAATTTTGTTGTACTTATCTGTATCTATGTTTTAGTCCCCTACTGGATTATAAGCTCCCTGAGAGCAGGAATTGCATCTGAACCAACTTTGTGCCCAAGTGCCCACAAGAGAACCCTGTACATGGCATGTATTTAATTTGTTGAACTTAATTCTCAGAAGATGGAATATTTCTTTCTCTTTCAACCTAATTATAGTGCTGAGAAGCCTGTAGGCTTCTATCTTCTCTAGAATTTCTCTGAAGAATTTCAGATGATCTCAGAACTTTCAAACCCTTGAGTTTCTAATGCTACCCTACCTCATGTTCATTTACAGTTGATTGCAGTATATAAGTCTTTTCCATAACACTGTAAATTCTACAATGGGAATGGATTATGAAACTTCTCTAATAAAGTCTCTGGGTGACCATAGGCAAGCCATTTGTTCTCTTTGTACTTCAGTTTCTACATTTGTAAAATAAGATTAATAACACTTGACCCATACACCTCCACAATAGCTGTGAGGAAATGACTCTATAGATTTTAAAATCATACTAGCAATAGGAGTATGCATGAGAAGTACTGGGCATATATTAGTCACTCAATGAAGATGAAAGTGACCGATCTGGGGAAGGCTCCCTCCCACTCCCACCCATACCCCAATGTTAACAGCAGGCTTCTCAGCCCAAGAGGCAGAAAATGGGATTCATTTGACAAGGAAAGAAAAAGACACGAAATGCCTAGGACTTACAGGTTGACCAAGTGTAGATTTTGGAAGTCATGCTCTTAAAGGCACTTTCAATGACTGGGCATACCTATAACAACAAAAATTTTGGATTTCAGTGGAGGCTTAGTACTGCTATACATCTAGCTTAATAACTTATGCAGTCTCCCATGGAGACATGAAGCAAAGTGTCACAGTGTTAGTATGAAGCTGATTAAAGGTTTCATCTCCTAGATATTCAAGTGGAAGGGAGGAAGGAAGGAAGGAAGGAAGGAAGGAAGGAAGGAAGGAAGGAAAGAAGGAAAGAAAGAAAGATTTGGAAAGCTAAAGCCTAAGTCCTAGGATCAGAATTGAGAATTACATAGGACTTCATTGGTCATCTAGTCCAACCTATACACCAAAAGAATCTTGCTATGACATATCCAGCAAGTTAACTCAACAATCTAGCCTCTTCTTGAATGCAGGAAGAGAGAACCCCTCACCACTCAAGCCTTGTGATTTGGCTCTTAGATACCGTTAATTGTTACGAAGTTTTCTCTGACATCTAGTCTAAATTCACCCCTGTAACACCACCCAGTACTCTTGATTAGGCCTCCTAGGGCTAAACAGAGGCAGTGTAATCCCTTCTCCACATACAGCCCTTTTAATATTTGAAAACAGTTATTGGTCAAAAAAGAACAATTAGGCATGATGAGAAAGTCCATTGAAATGTCTGTACAATTTCAAGTCAGTGACAACATTGGATTCAACCTACAAAAATTTAGTTTACACACCACTTTTCAGCCCAGCAAAATGTGACATTGCTTCGCATAAGACAGCCCAACAAAAGAGTTGTAAGATAGGAGTTGTTTTGTAGTAAAACATGATTTGTCTGCAAAGGAGGCAAAGGTCAGGTTGTAACTCTTCTTGAGCAAGACTTTGTGTTGCTATCTGACCCATATGATTATTGGCAGTCCAAGTATTTAGTCTCTTCAATTGTTGAATTTGATAAAACCTCGGAGTTGGGTGAGCATTCATGGAGCATCTAGTACAGTCCCAAAGGTAAGCAGACATCCTGTCCAAAATATCCTGGACAAGCAGTCAACCAACCTCTGTCTGAAGACCTCCAGTGAAGAGGATACCAATACCTCCTGAGGCAATCAGCTCCACTCTGGGACAGTTCTGATTTTTAGAAAATTCTTATAATGAGCTGAAATTGGATTCCCCTGGGGCTCCCACCCACTGCTCCTACTTCTACCCTCTGGAGCCAAGTAGCAATGAATGAAGGAACAGATATGTATTAAAATACTATGTGCCAACCTCTGTGAATACAAATAGAAATCAAGAAAGTCTCTGCCCTTAAGAATATCTTAAGTAATTCTTAATCTGGGGTTCACAGACTTGATGGTTTTGTTTTGTCTAATTTTATAATTTAATTATTAAATTTAATATGACTGATTTCCTTTGTAACCTTGCATATTTTATTTTCTGCATTTAAAAATATTCAGAGAAGGAATCCATAGCACTCACTGGACTGGCAAAGAGGTCCATGACACACAAAGGTTCAGAACCCCTGGTCTAATCTGTCTTTACCACAATAACCTTCCAGATATTTGAAGACAGCACTCATACCTTCACTGTCTTCCTTTTTTTTCCAGCCAAAACATCCATGGTCAAATTGGATTCACTTAATTCATTACCAAAGGTTCAGTTCTCACAACTAAAATGATTCCTTCTAATAATAATCTAAGTTATATGGTAGTTGTTGTAGAACACTGAAAATAAATAAAATTAATTTTAAAAATTATATAAAATAATTCCTTCTTCCTAAGAATGGCCCAGCTGTTGCCATTGTAGAGGGGAGGTCACCTGGTCGGTTATTGGCATGAATGTATTCCCACAATCTTATGCTGTCCCACCCATAAGGAAAAGGCATCACACTCACGTCCTTTTTCACTAAGGTGGGCAGTGCTGGCGTCAGGATATTAATAACCTTTTTCATTAAGAAGTTGACTGCAAAGGAGATCCTGCCCAAAATAAAATAGGGAAATATGAAAAACAACAGTAACAGTTATAATGGTACCAAATGACACTTCCACGTAAATATTTTGAGGCTCTGTAATGACATGGTGTGGAGACTCAGTCCACTGGTACAGAGCAATTCATAAGAGTTCACATTTATCTAGAACTTGAAGTTTGCATACATGATCTCTCTGCATTTTCCCAACATGTCTTTGAGATTGATGCCATTACTACCCTTATTTTACAGATGAAGAAGATTGGGCAGGCAGAGGTTGGACCTTGCTTAGGCTTATAGAACTAGTAAATGTTTGAGGTAGGATTTGAATAAAGATTTTCCTGATTCAATATGCAGGGTTCTATCCACTACTCCACATTGCCCCATACCAATGTATAACTTAATAAATGATCTTTGGGAGTTTCTGTGACCAAAAAACCCCATCAACTTGAGATTTACTAGGTGATGAATTTCTTTAAACTTCAAATTGATGCTTGGACAAGAAATGTATGATTGATTATTGAAACATTTCTAGCTTTCTAGGATCTGTAAGAATCTGTGTTT
Source organism: Notamacropus eugenii (assembly GCF_028372415.1). Taxonomy (NCBI): domain Eukaryota; kingdom Metazoa; phylum Chordata; class Mammalia; order Diprotodontia; family Macropodidae; genus Notamacropus; species Notamacropus eugenii. The sequence goes on from NC_092872.1 coordinate 429,461,481, forward strand.
TTCTAAAACAGCCTTTAAAAACTTAGATTTGCTGCCAGAAAAAGCATAGGAAGAGATTTTGGTGCAGTCTTTACATGTAACATTATTTGACATATATGTACAAATATTATGTATTACACAATATGAATGTATATATACATGGATATAAGCACACATACCTATTTGCTTATATATACATGTGTGTATGTGTATATATATACATACATATACATATACATGTATGTACTAATTTAAAAAGAGGCAGATGTTATATTGGATAGAAAGTTGACCTCAGAGCCAGAAATATCTGGGTTCACACTACCCTACTGACACCTAATAGTTGTGCCACCCTGGGTAAGTCCCTTGCTCTCTCAGTGCCCCAGGTAACTCTTTTCCCCCTCAACTTCTTTACTTTTATTAATTTCCCATTTCTTTCTTTAAAACAATTTCCATAGCTTACCATTTTTATTCAATTTTATTTTATTTTATTTTCAGTTCCAAGTTCTCTCCCTACCCTCCACCCCTACCCCACCCACTGAGAAGGCAAGAAACGTGATACTCATTACACATATGAAATAAAACAAAACTTTTCTATATTAGCCATGTTCTCCCCCCCCCAAAAAAAAAATCAAGAAAAAGAGGAAAAAAAAAACCTGTGTTCTCTGTCTGTCAGTTCTCTATCTAGATGTAGGTAGCATTTTTCATCATGAGTCCTTTGGAATTGTGGCAAATCATTATATTGACCAGAGTTACTAAGTCTTTCGAGATTATCTCCACAATAGTGTTGTTACTATGTAAATGGTTCTCCTGATTCTGCTCATTTCACTTTGCATCAGTACATATAAATCTTCCCAGGTTTTCCTGAAACCATCCCCTTCATTATGTCTTACAGCACAATAGTGTTTGTTCCATTATATTCATATTCCATAACTCATTCCCTAATTGATGGACATCTCCTCAGTTTCCAATTCTTTACCACCACAAAAAGAACTACTATAAACATTCTTGTACAAATAGGTATTTTTCTTTCATCTCATTATGAGAATAGACCTAGTTCTGGGTCAAAGGACGTGTATGTATAGTTTTATAGCCCTTTGGGCATAGTTCCACTTTGTTTTCCTGAGTGGTTGGACTAGTTCACAACTCCACCAAAACTCATTAGCCATCTATTTTTCCACTTTCCTTCCATTATTTGTCATTTACTTTTTTTGACATGTTGATGTGGTACCTCAGGATTGTTTTAATTTGCATTTCTCTAATTATCATTGATTTAGAGCATCTTTCATGCGACTATTGCCAACTTTGATTTTTTTCTCTGAAAACTACCTATTCATATCCTTTGGCTGCTTGTAAAATGAGGAATGGCTCTTATTTTTATAAATGTGGATAATTACATTATGTATTTGAGAAATCAGCGAAACTTGCTACAACATTTTTCTCAGTTTCCTGCTTTTCTTCTAATTTCAGCTTCATTGGTTTTGTTTGAGTGAAAACTTTTCAATTTTGTGTTATCAAAATAATGGGAAGCTAGATGGCACAGTGGATTGAATGCCAGGTCTGGATTCAGGAAAACTCATCTTCCTGTGTTCTAACCTGGCCTCAGACACTTATTAGCTGTGTGACTCTAAACAAATCACTTCACCTCAGTTTCCTCATCTGTCAAATGAGCTGGAGAAGGAAATGGCAAGCCAGAATCTTTGCCAAGGAAACTCCAAATAGGGTTACAGGGAGTCGGACAGTTCTGAACCACCACCACCACCACCACCACCACAACAACAACAACAAAGAGCCGGTAAAGGAAATAGAGAAGAGATTACTAGAGGGGAAGAACCAACAGACTTATGTTTTCTTTAAAGCCAAGAGTAGTTGTGTACAGTAGTGTCAAACTCAAATAGAAATGAGCCACTAAACTTTACATAAGGATCCTTGCATATTGACTTTAAAACCCACACATTAACATTATTTATGTACTATTGCATCTTTATTTTGTTAAATATTTGCACACTGCATTTTAATCTAATTGGGCCCTATTCAGGGAGTGTATTCATTCAGGTACATTTGTAATCTCTGTTCTAGTAAGATGAAATGATCACATGGGTCAGAAAAGCTATAGCAAGGGTAAGGACTGAATAAAGAAGTCGTTGAAAATGTAAAAAAAAAAAACATTAAAAGACTTCAAAATTCTGGTGAGCATAGGGTTTAGTTGTAATTTCAAAAGGCTAATGGATCATGAAGCATGTTTCTCACCTACTGGCAAAGAAGTAATAGATTTTAGATGTGGAATGAAGCATGTGTTTAAAAAAAATGGCCAAAATGTCAATTTCCTTATTTGTTATAAGGGAAGGTTTTTTTTGAGGGGAGAAGGGGGATATTGGGGAATAGGGTAGTCTTGGGGAACTGAAAGCAATATAAGCAAAAGAGTATCAATAAAACATTTCTGAAAGACCATTGAATCCAAGGAGGCCTGAATATTTTACCCCTTTTTGATCAATGCCAGTATCTGCAATGGGTCCACTAGATGGTGCAATAGATAGAGAAGTGGGCCAAGAGGAAGATCTGAATTCAAATCTGACCTCAGATAGTTACTATCTGTATGACCCTGGGCAAGTCACTTAATCCTTATTTGTCTCAGTTTCTCATCTGTAAAATGAAGACATACTGGAGAAGAAAATGACAAATAATTCTGAAGTCTTTGCCAAGAAAACCTGATGGAGCCACAAAGAATTGGACCTGACTGAACAGCAACATCTACAGAAGTTACAGGAAAATGAACTTTATGCTACTATAGAAAACAGATAATCACATTCTCTTGTGGCTTAGTGAGCTAGGTAATAGTAAATTTGTTGTTGTTTTATTTCCTAGGCATAAATTGTGTTTCTATGTCCCTACATTTATCATCTCAGGAGTCAAAGATTGTCATAAACCCCAGAAGTTTATCAACTTTATGAATAGTTTATCAATCAAGTTTTTCAATAGAAAGCCATTTCTATTATCATACTGTCCATACTACAATCTCCTTGTCAAAAATCAGACTGCCTGTACCAGAGACTATGATCAAGATGAACTTAATCTTTGAGGCCCACCTATTCTAATTAATAGATACCTCCTCTAGGCACTATTTTCAGAAAGTCCTAGCTATGTTTGCTTTCTTCCAACCTCTTTAGCCTCCTCCTTCAAAATGTCCTTCCTCTTTTTGGAACCACGAACCCTTATCAAATTAATTTTGCCATTGCTTCTTAATGGAGTGTATCATAGTCCCGTGTGACTTTACTCATCATTCTTATCCACAATTCCTCTATGGATATTATTTCCCTGATTAGAATGGAAGTACTCTGAGGGCAAGAAAATTCTTTGCTTTTGTATTTGTATCCTTAGCACTTAGCATAGTGCTTGACATGAATCAAGAACTTATTAAATATTGGTTCATTAATTTATTAGTGAAAAGGGATGAGAATCAAATGAGATTATATGCCAAGCACTTTGCAAACCTTAATGCTAGATTATCACTGCTATTATTGCTGTTGTTATTATTTGTAATAGGAGATTACTCTTGCTACTGAGGCCACTTGGGAATAGATTAAGCTGTGCTTTAGTTCATTTGATGCTTCAAAAATTTTGTGGCCCAAAGTCCTCTAAATACCTGTAAAAAATGACTCTAAACAAATTCTAGAGCTACAGAATCCACAAAATGACAGAGTAAACAAATCCCCAGTCCAAGACAACCTGGAAAGTCAACAGGAAGGGTCTTTTGCACCAGGAGGGAACAGAGCACAGTCCAGCATGGGCCACATTGTCACAGACCTGCTGGAGCAGGCCAGAGGGAACTGAATCATTGGCAGCTATGGCAGTTTCTAGACTTCTCAACCCCAAAACACCAAAAAGGTCAGTGGGAAAACTTAGTGGGACTGGGGTGAAAGAAGAACGCAGATATAGCCAGGTCCAGCCCCAGCCCCAGGGTGATGGGGGTGGTGACAGCAGTGCCAGAGGCTGCTTCCAGACCTCTGGGCCCACAGATGGTTGGGGATTGAGCAAATGATACAAAATCCCTGATGCCTGGGAAAGCACCCCCACCCCTATCTCCACTGGAAACAGAGTTCTGCCTTGACAAAGAATTAGAAAATCAAATGCTTGGCTGGGAAGATGAGCAAACATCATAAAAGAACTCAGACTATAGAATCTTACTTTAATGATAAGGAAAATAAAGGCATTGAACCAGAGGAAGACAGCAGAATCAAAGCCCCACTATCAAAAGCCTCCAAGAGGAATATGAATTGGTCACAGGCCATGGAAAAGCTCAAAAAGGATTTTGAAAATCAAGTAAGAGAATAGAGGACAAATTGGGAAGAGAAATGAGAGTGATGCAAGAAAATCATGAAAACTGAGTCAATAGCTTTCTAAAGGAGACCCAAAAGAATGCTAAAGAAAATAACACTTTAAAAAATAGACTAACTCAAATTGTAAAAGAAGTCCAAAAAGCCAATGAGGAGAAGAATGCCTTAAAAAGCACAATTGGACTAATGGAAAATGAGGTCCAAAAGCTCACTGAAGAAAATAATCCTTTCAAAATTAGAATGGAGCAACTGGAAGCTAATGACTTCATGAGAAATCAAGAAATTATAAAACAGAACTGAAAGAATGAAGAAAAGAAGACAATGTGAAATATCTCTTTGGAAAAACAATTGATCTGGAAAACAGAGTCAGGAGAGACAATTTAAAAATTATTGGACTACCTGAAAGCCATAATAAAAAAAGGCCTTGCTTCTAAAATATATAGAGAACTGAGTCAAATGTACAAGGATACAAGTCATTCCCCAACTGGTAAGTGGTCAAAAGATATATATGATTAGGCAGTTTTCAGAGGAAGAAATTAAAGCTATCTATAGTCATATGAAAAAATGTTCTAAATCACTATTGACTAGAGAGATGCAAATCAAAACAACTCTGAGGTACCACATCACACCTATCAGATTGGCTAACATGAGAAAACAGGAAGATGATAAATGTTAGAGAAGATGTGGGAGAGTTGGAACAATAATTCATTGTTGGTAGAGCTGTGAGCTGATCCAACCATTCTGGAGAGCAATTTGGAACTATGCCCAAAGGGCTACAAAAATGAATATACCCTTTGACCCAGCAATATTGGTTCTAGGACTATATCCCAAAGAGATCATAAAAGTGGGAAAGGGTCTCACATGTACAAAAATATTTATAACAGTTCTCTTTGTGGTGGTCAAGAACTAGAAATCGAGGGGATTCCCATCAATTGGAGAATGACTGAACAAGTTGTGGTATGTGAATGGAATATGAATGGAATAATGGAATACTATTGTGCTATAAGAAATGATGAACAGGAAGACTTCAGAGAGGCCTGGAAAGATTCATATGAACTGATGCTGAGTGAAAGGAGCAGAACCAGGAGAGCATTGTACATAGTAACAACCACAGTGTGTGAGGAATTTTTTTGGTAGACTTAGCTCTTCATAGCAATGCAAGGACCTCAAACATTCCCAATGGACTCTTGAGGCAACATGCCTTCCACATCCAGAGAAAGAACTATGGAATTGGAACACAGAATGAAGCAGAATATTTTCTCTTGTGTTATGTTTTGTTTTGTTTTGTTTTTCTCATGGTTTCTCCCATTCATTTTAATTCTTTTATGCAACATTACTAATGTGAAAATGTGTTTAATAAGCATGTATGTATAGAACCCATATAAGACTGCATGCCATCTTGGGAAGGGAGAGGGAAGAAGGGATAGAAAATGTAAGACTTATGGAAGGGATTGTAGAAAACTGAAAACAAATAAATTAATTTTAAAAAGCCTAGAAATCATCTTTCAAAAAATTATCATGGAAAACTGCCCTGATATTCTAGAACCAGAGGGGAAAATAGAAATGGAAAGAATTTACCAATCACCTCTGAAAAGAGATTCTAAAAGAAAAACTTGTAGGAATATTATAGCCAAATGCCAGAGTTCCCAGGTCAAGGAAAAAATATTACAAGCATCCAGAAAGAAACAATTCAAGTATTTTGGCAATACCATCAGGATAACACAAGATATAGCAGCTTCCACATTAAACTTGGAATATGATATTCCAGAGGTCACAGGAACTAGGATTAAAACCAAGAATCGCCTACCCAAAAAAAACTGAGTATAATATTTCAGGGGAACAAATGGATATTCAGTGAAATAGAGGACTTTTAAGCATTCTTGATGAAAAGATCAGAGCTGAATAGAAAATTTGACTTTCAAACACAAGAATCAAGAGAAGCATGAAAAGGTAAACAGGAAAGAGAAATCACAAGAGATGTATTAAAGTTGAACTGCTTACATTCCTACATGGAAAGATGATATGTGTAACTCATGAGACATTTCTCAGTATTAGGGTAGTTGGAGGAATTAGATAGATAGATAGATAGATAGATAGATAGATAGATAGATAGATAGATAGATGGCACAAAGTGGGTTGAATATGAATGGATGATATTTAAAAATAGAATTAGGGGCTGAGAGGAATATATTGGGAGAAGAAAGGGAGAGATAGAGTGGGGTAAATTATCTCTCATAAAAGAGGCAATAAAAAGGTTTCACAATGGAGGCGAAGATGGAAAAGGTGAGAAGGAATGAGTAAACCTCACTCTCAACCAATTTGGCTGAAGGAGAGAATATCATATACACTCAACTGGCTATTTTACCCTACAGGAAAGTAGAGGGGAAGGGGATAAGAGGGGGCATGATAGAAGGGAGGGCACATTTGAGGAGAGATAGTCAGAATCAAACACTTCAGAAAAGGGAAAATGTCAAAGGAGAAAATAGAATAATTGGGGGTGAGTGGGATAGGATGGAAGAAAATATAGTCTTTTACAACATGACTATTATGGAAGTGTTTTGCAGAACTAAATATGTATAAACTATATTGAATTGCTTGCCTTCTCAATAGGGATGGGTGGGGAGGGAAGAAGGGAGAGAATTTGGAACTCGAAGTTTTAACAATAAATGTTAAATTATTTTACATGCAACTGGGAAATAAGATATATGGCAATGGAGTATAGAAATCTTTCTTGCCCTTCAAGAAAGTAGAGGAGGAGGGGATAAGAGGCAGGGATGATGAAAGAGTGGACCAACTGGTGGAAGGGGTAATCAGAATTCATGCCATCTGGGGTTAGGGGAGGGGAAAGATGGGGAGAAAATTTGGAACTCAAAATATTGTGAAAATAAATCTGGAAAACCAAAAATAAATAAATAAATTTAAATCTTAAAAAAAATTGTGATCACTGAAGATTTGATGAAAGGTAAAGCACATTTTGCTCCAGCTCCTTTTCTGTTTATTATAAAAATTGAGTATTTCTAGATAATTAAAATATCTATTTGTCTAGTTCAATTTGTCATAATTGTTCCAAATGGCTCTTTGATGTTATTAAAACCTTCAGAAGTTTGAGGTTTTTTGTCCCCCCCCCCCAAAAAACAAGCATCCATTGAATATAAGGATAGAAACAGAACATCAGATTTTAAAAGACTTTGGCATGGCCCCCATGATGATTTAGTGACACATTACACTTACATGATCATTTGCATTTTAAAAAGTACTTTCCCACAATGAAAAATAGGTAGTGTGATTATTATTATTCTACAGATAAGGAAATAGAAAGTGAGGAATTAAGTAACTTGTCCATAGTTGTATAACTAGAGAATGTGTTTTTTGACTTGAAGTTCAATGCTCTTTAAGCTACTCTAAAAATACACGTTTACCTCCTAGAAATCTTATTTTCTTCACCACCTCCCATTTCCCCAGGCCACTGAAAAGTGAATTACTCAATGTGGGAGAAAATTGAGAGATCTTTAGGTTCCAACCCATAGAGGACTCCCATTAAAGAAGGTCAGAAAGTCAATGTTCCTAAATGGTTCCAGAAAGAAATCAAAATCTTGAAAGACGTGATAAAGTAATAAAAGGCAGAATTTGTGGCCTCAAAAGAAATAATTAACAGAAGATAAAAACTTGAATGCGAGGTGTCAAGTCTTTTTAAAGAAGAAAATAAAATAACTTATTGGGGAATACCAATGCTCTAAAGTGAAGGATAATCTGGAAGGGAAACAAAAAAGCAGTACTACTAAAAGCATAATAATCTTCACATAAGAAAGAAACTGATTATAAAGTCAGGATATGTGGAGACACCTTAAAGATCATTTGCTTCCGAGAAGAACATTAAAAACAAAAATGCCTGAAGATGACAACCTAAGAAATAAAACATGAAATGTTCCCAGAACTTCTGAATGTGGAAATTTGATAACACAGAACATTTCAGCCACCAGAGACTGCAACTGAAAATGGAATACTACGTTCCAAAAAGCCAGCGTCCTAAAGATGTATCCTAAAATGAAATACCTTGCAAACCCGAACTTAATCAAGTATATTTGATAAACTGGAGCAGGGGCTCTGAACTTAACTAAGAGATGTTGAAATTTTATTGTTTATAAAAAAAAAACTAACATAAACCTGGACTACTTTAGTACTTGCATTGATTAGATTTATTATGGTAATTAGGTAAGTAGCCTTAGAATTTATAAGTGAAGCTAATGCCTCTTATAAATGTCTTTGACTCTAATAATATAATCCATGACATTCAGTCCATTGTCTTTAAGGTGACCTAAAACTTTAATTCTTTGGAGAATGTTACTACATTACTCAGAGCCATACAAGATCACCAGGGATGTATTTATGATGAAAAGATAGGTTTTTGCGACAGCAAGAAGCTTAGGGTCATTAAAAGCACTATGCCATTCAATTCACCCCTTTAGCTTTCTTCAATTCATTTCTTGGTCAAGTTCATTTTCTTTTCACTGTTCAAGTTATATTTATTGATGGACCAGTCTTTGAATTTTTTATACAACTACATGTACATTCATCATCCTTTTTTTTCCAATGTGAAAAAGTGGCTTTGTTTTGTTTTTTTTTTTAGTTAATGTGGAAGGCTCAGCAGCATTCCCAGATTTAATATAATTGGTACAATATTATTTACAAAGAGGAACATCTGGAGCAACTCAAAAAAAATCTCTGTTGAGTTTGGATTCTGCACCTAATATCCTATGTGAAAAAAACTTCTTTGGCGCACTTTATCTCTGTTTTATAAGTCATTTGACATCAATAATCTGAGAATCATAAAACATATTTATATTTGTCACTACATTTTCAATTAATCATAAGATTTTAACATATGCATCAGATATACTCTATTAGAAGAAAGTCTTTACAAGGCACATTTTACTCTACCAAATAAAAGATTTTTATAATTAATGAACAAAAAGAACAACGAGATCTTGTATTATTTGCCACTTTCATTCTTTTTATATTGACTATAAACATGCTCTCTACTGTTTAACATTATTTATGAAAGACTACCTATTCCCTTTTCTCGACTTCAATATCCTCAATACATGTGGAGTATATCCTCATAAAATTTTGTAGAGATTGATGGAAGATATGGGCCATCCATTGTTGTCACTCGATTGTTTGGGGGCATAATAATAAGTTCTCTGAGTCTTTACTAAAGTTGGCTGCCCATAACACAACACAGCATTCCATATTTGGTTTGACCAGGGCAGGATACAGCATGATTCTCTTCTCCCAAGTACTGAATATTATGCCTCTGCAAAAGCTTATCTAAGATGAAATAGCCTTCTTGGCTGCCATATCACAGTATTGATGCATGTCAAGCTTATGACTAGTCCACATAAAACCTCTTCAGATCTTTTCTTTTGGACAAAGTTCCATATAAACATCCCTACCTTAAGTTGTACTCACAAAGTTGATACTTTTTTAAACCCAAGTGCAGGAATGCACATTTATCTCCATTAAATTTCATCTTATGTATTTTGAAAAAAAATAAAGTAAAAGTTATATCAGGTGGATGAGAAGATACTTTGAAGAATTATAAAGCACTGTCTACATGTAAAAAGTTATTAGTTATGAAATGACAAATACTCACTTTTGTAGAATAGTGATGCGTAAGTTATTGGGGCTGTCGGTACACTCTCCGAGGACTAAACGAGAGTTCCCTTGACTGTCAGTTTTTGTATGGACTTCAGCTATGACATCAGTTTCTATGTGCAGCTCAACGAGATTTTTGCTAAGTATGCTAAAAGAGAATAGAGATACCCCAGAAAATTAACCTGAGCCTCACCCCTTCTCCAAACAGAACTCAGCAGTCAGAGCTGGAAGGAGGAAATTGGGATCACTGAGTATCTGCCCAGGGCAGGGAGTTGTGAGAATGCTAGGTTTGTGCTAGACATTACAATGCCATTCTCGAGTTAATTCCTCTGTGAACTAGCCAGGCTTCATACCCAGACCCCTTGTCAGATCTAAAGCTACCAGATATTCCATAGCCTCAAGGACTTAGGTGGAGGGTGAATTTAACCTGGGTCCAATAACAGGGGCAGAAAGCCAAGGAACCCTGGGGAAGAGAAATGGGGAGTACAGTCCTACCTTGGACAAGTGCTACTCTTTGAGGCCCCAGCCTCAGTGAAGGAGAAGGCCCAAACTCTTGGTGGGATTACTCACGTATTGAGGCCAGCCACCATATCCAGGGGGATCCTAATCTGGAAATGACCATCCTCAGAAAGTTGAAATGCCAGCTGGGGAATGGTAGCCTCAGTGACTTTCAGCCTACAGTAAGGAAATGACAGTCAAGGAAAGATGTGGTGCAGCCTCTTGTCCACAGGCCCACCATGCTGTCTTGGAACCAAGGTGCCTTCCTTCTTCATGGAAAGAAGGGATCTGCACACAATTCATTCATGTACAAAAAAAGCAAATCATGGGAAGCAAATATAAACCATCAGATCCCAGCATACTTTTTTGTGGTGAGCTTTGTAAATGGCCTTATTTTATACCTTAGTGAAAGTGAATGTCATGGAATGCCAATGACTACTTTGTTTGACTTTTCTTATTGAATTGACTGAATTAGCTCTCTTGTTGTAACTCTGTAGAATCCTAGAATCCAGTACCTCTGAGATCTTAAAAGATATTGATTATGGAGCAAATTTTCATCAGATACACATCCACGTATACATACACACACACATGCACACATGTATGTGAATACACATGTACACACATACATATAAACACACAAACACACCCACCCCATTCCTTTCACGTAAGCTTAGCAGCTGCCTAAGGCCTGACATGCAGAAGAGTCCTTTGGAGGGCACTTTTTAATTAGGTTTTTTATAAATGTACACACACACACACACACATACACACACACGAACACACACACATTAGTCTTGGTCTTGAGGGACTGTAGGGATTGATTTTGTGCTGAATTGCTTGTTACACTGAGGGTCTGGTTCTGGAAGAGAAAGTCACACATGTAGGGTACCACATAGGGGTGTGTGTGTGTGTGTGTGTGTGTGTGTGTTTGTATACATGTGTTTGTATGTGCGAGAGACAGAAACAGAGAGAGAGAAGAGAGAGAGAAACGGAAAGACAGAGACAGAGAGAGAGCGACAGAGAGAGCACATAAATGTGTGCTCAAGTACAAATTTCAGACTTTGATATGGGTCTGAAACACCTTGTCCTGTTGGTGCTCCATAAACCCCTAATCCCCTACTTTCTCCTACTCCCTTCATACATGCACTTTGTCTCTCTGATATATTCTCACACACTTTCTGCCACAAACAAGCACACACACATAGGATCATGCATGAAGATGTACATTTAGATCTCCTAAACTATCTAGTTTCACTCTGCTTTACAGATTGGGAAACTGAGGCCCACAATGTTTAAGAGGCTTGAACTCAAGTTCTGGGACTCCAATTCCAGAGCTGTTTGTACTGCATCATGTTTTCTCCTTGTTCCTGGGTCAACTAGACTCTAAGTTCCGTGAGAGCAAGATATCTCCTTAGCATTATACGTAGCATATCATACTTAATAAATACTGTTGAATTGAATCAGTCAATTGTTATGTAAGTAAGTGACATTGAATTTCTCCCTCAAGAAGCTGAGTCCTATCAGGATGCACTTGGTGTCACCAAACTGCTCACCATAGAATCTGCTTCATGAAATTGTCGACAAGGTCTCCAATCAAGGGGATGTTGTTATGATTTCTCATGGCTTCATAGAGAGGCAAATCTTTTAGTACCTGAACAGCATCCTGATTTGTAAGTTCCTGAGAAAAAACTGAAAAAAAATTTCTTGAAGTCATACTTGCTATGTCTATTGAAATATATGATTTATGAAGCACTTTCCCCCCAAATCAAAAAAATAATTCGAGTTAAGTATTATTCTGACCATTTTACCCAAGAGAAAACTTGAGTTTGACTGAACTCATTTGGGGCACAATAGAGTATCAAAGTACTTCCTGTCTGTTCAGCTGCTAGACTACTCTGACTCCTGAGCAAAGCTATAACTAGGGTATAGCTATTGGAGTCTTGTACCAGGGCATCTACAGCCAAAGGAATGTATTGTTTTCCCAAGGGAACATGCTTTCTCCTTTTGGTTGTCCTCAGACTACTGTTCTTCCACCTCTTAGTCTTCCTGTGTCCTGTACTGTGTATATAATACAAGCCTGCTCCTTCATCTGTCCTGTGCCAACATCTCTTCACCTTGGCATCTTTCTCTTTGGGTTCACCTTCCTCTCCAGAAAATGGGTCTTTCCGGGGGATGGATTTTCTCCTCCTGTCAAAACTGTTCTTATACTGGAATCTTTCATGCTTCCTCCCACTCTCATGCATTCCTCTCCTTGTTTTCTGTACCCCCATTGTACTTCCCCCCACTGTTGCTTGTGTGCCACCACAACCAATGAAGAGCCAGCCTCTTCCCAATGAAAGAAGTCCTAGTTAGTGATGCAACTCAGAGCTAAAATTCTAGTGTCCATATGTGTGATCCAGTTAGCTTTCCTCAAACCTCTAACCACACAATGAGCTGAGTCCCTTACTCACACCCAGAACAAATTTTAACCCTAGGCACAGACAGACTGATTCTTGGCTCTGTTTATAGACAACTGTATGACTGACCTCAGACTGAGCCCTAACGCCAGCTATATCTGAGCAATAATCTAAATTCTGATTCTTGTCATGTATTGAATCCTCTCTCTGGTCTCCATGAGTATTGTTGGTTGTAGTACTGCATGACTCCTTTAAAGCAGAACACAGAGTCAAGGAAGGCCTTGGTACCAGCTGTTTCAAAGAGCTCTGGACACAGGATTATGATGCCAGCAATCTTTTTCTAGTATCCTAGTACTTGAATCCTTCCACTGATGTGGACATTACTACCTACAAGTTCCATGTTGTATGACTCTAATAGCTTCAATGTGTGGTAGTCCCTTCTGTCCTTCTATCCTTCTGACCTATTGCTGTGACTTACCTTTGTTGAAGGCTTCTGGGCCAATGCTTAAAATTGCCTGGCCTCTTGGTGTAGCTTGGGCCGAGGATATTATAAGCAAACCCCCAAGAAGTGCCAGTCCCCATGGTTGCAACATTGTTATTCCTGAAATCAGCAGAGAATATGGAACAATCACAATGCCTCATGGAAGGGAAATGCTCCTATTAGAAAGACCAGGCAAGAGGAAGAATTTTGGAAAAAGGTATGACTGGTGTAAAAACAGGACTTGTTGCTGGACACAAATGTATAATAAAAGCAAGGGGGATAAGGAAGGAAGGAAGGAAGGAAGGAAGGAAGGAAGGAAGGAAGGAAGGAAGGAAGGAAGGAAGGAAGAAAGGAAGGAAGGAAACAAGTATTTATTAGGTTCCTACTATGTGTCCAGTACTATGCTAGGAGCTTTACAAATAGATCTCATCTGATCCTCACAGTAACCCTAGGAGGTAGATGGTATTATTATCCACATTTTGAAATTGAGGAAACTGAGGCAGACAGAGATCAAGTGACTTATCCAGGATTACAAAGATCCCAAATGTCGGAAGTAGCATTTGAACTCAGAGCTTCCTTACTCCAGGCACAACGCTCTATTTACTGCCCCTATACTCCAAGCATTTCATTAAAAGTCTTTGTTTTTTGTCTTCTGGCTGGTTAGTAAAAATACATTGTAATTTGAACCTGAGATAGCTGGAGTTTTCTGGAGAGTCTCATGTGAAAGAGAGTTTGACCCAAGTGCTACCTAAACCACCACTTGGTCTTTTAAGGGCCAGGATATGACTCCAGGCAAGCTCCTTCTCTCTAAGCTGACATTTCTGACTCTTTAAAGTGAAAGACTTATTATGTAAGTTAGTCTTCAGGGTTCCTTATAGCTGGAATGTTTTCTAGAGTTCCCATCTCTCCTCTCCACCAAGTCTCCTTTGGACATTTTACTGGAATTCGCATCAGGACAGGAAGCATTCATTCAATATCCATCTTACAAGTGACCACTGAGTGAAGAACCCTGTGCTAGATGCTAGAGGAAATAAAAATCAGCTATACCACTATCCCTGCTCTTACAGAGCTCATAGTCTAATACGGGGTTAAGACATCTACACATAAGAAACAAGATTGCAGTGTATTAGAGGAGTGCAAAATTATACTATGTTAGGCCTGCAGGGGATTTTTATGACCAACCATGTGAATCAGGGAAGATTTCTTAGTGGAAGCAGCAATTGAATTGGTTGGGAACAGAGTATAAGAAGGTTGGATAGCACTTTTGGTCTTTGCAGATTCCACCCCTCTTTCTGCCTCCTCCCTCTTATTCAGGGGAACTCCAGGCCTGGAGTAAAATAGGAATTCCTTTGTACCACATCATTGGGGAACCACTGGCCTACAGGGGAAAATCGCAAACTCATTAAATTAATCTAACATTTGAAGCCTTCCAAAGTCTGGCTCTACCCTATTTGTCCAACTCTGTCCCATATCTGCTGCTTACCTGAATAACCCCACACCTCTTTCAGACTTGTTTCACCATTCTCCTCTTTCCCCAGGACAAGGCTCATTCCCTCCTCTTGTACCTTGGCTTAGGTCCACCATATCTAGGATGACATACTCTGCCTTAAAGGCCCTGTTTAATTGCCAAGCCCTGATAGAAAACACGAAAAGCCAGTCCAGACATTGACTCTCTGAATATTAGCTCACACTGCCTTGTGATATCTCTTGTATTATTAAACTCTTCCTTAATTAACAGAAAAGCAGACTGTCCTTCAAAGACACAGAAGAACTAGAGACCAAATTGCCAACATTCGCTGTATTATGGAGAAAGCAGAGTTCCAAGACAAACATCTACTTCTGCTTCATTGACTATACTAAAGCCTTTAACTGTGTGGAAAACAACAAAATGTGACAAATCCTCGAAGAAATGGGAGTACCAGATCATCTTACTTGTCTCCTGAGGAATCTGTATGTGGGCCAAGAAGCAACAGTTAGAACTAAACATAGAACAACTGATTGGTTTAAGATTGGAAAAGGAGTACAACAAGGCTGTATATTGTCACCTTATTTATTTAACTTATATATAGAGTATATCATGTAAAATGTCAGGCTGGATGAATCAAAAGCTGGAATTGCTGCGAGAAATGTCATCAGTCTCAGATATGTACCACTCTGATGGCAGAAAGTGAAGAGGAATTAAGAAGCCTCTGGAAGAGGGTGAATGGAAAGAGTGTACAAGCTGTCCTGAAGCTTAGCATCAAAAAACAAAACAAAACTAAGATTTTGGTAACTGGTCTCATCACTTCCTGGCAAAGAGAGGGAGAAGAAATGGAACAGTGTCAGATTTGATATTCTTGGGGTCAAAGATCACTGCAGACAACAACTACAGCCATGAAATTATAAGGCCCTTGCTCCTTGAAAGGAAAGCTGTGGCAAATCTGGACAGATTACTAAAAAGAAGAGAT
Source organism: Notamacropus eugenii (assembly GCF_028372415.1). NCBI lineage: Eukaryota > Metazoa > Chordata > Mammalia > Diprotodontia > Macropodidae > Notamacropus > Notamacropus eugenii. The sequence continues at coordinate 429,477,271 of NC_092872.1, forward strand.
ATCACCTTGCTAACAAAGATTCATATAGTCAAAGCTATGGCTTCTCCAGGAATGATGTATGGTTGTGAGAGCTGGGCTATAAAGAAAGCTAAGCACTGCAGAATCAAAGCTTTCAAATTGTAGTGCTGGAGAACAGTTTTGAGAGTCCCTTGGACAAGGAGGTCAAATCAGTCAGTGCTTAAAGAAATAAATTTAGGCTATTCACTGGAAGGTCAAATACTAAAGCCAAGACTTAAGTATTTTGGTCACATAATGAGGAGACAGAATTCATTGGAAAAGATCCTGATGTTGGGGAAGATTGAAGGTAAAAGGAAAAAGGGATGGCAGAGGATGAAATGGTTAGATAGTAACATGGAAACAATCAACATGACTTTGGACAGACTTCAAGAGAATATGGAAGATAGATGGGCCTGGCATGGGATGAACCATGGAGTCAGGCCAATGGGATGGAAAGCAACAGACAAAAGCAAAGGTTGGAAATGAAGATTAGAAAAAAACTAGAGAGGAAGGTGAGGGTTGTCAGTGGGTTAGATCAGAAAGCATGCTGGACATGGAGTCACAGAATGTGGGTTCCAGACCTGTCTCTCGCCCTTACTAGCTGTATTACCTCAGGTAAGTCAGTTTTCCTTTCTGGGACTCAGTTTTGTTATCCATAAAATAGGGATAATCCTCATACTCACTCAAAGGGTTGTGATGAACAAAGTATTTTCTAAACCTTAAAGCCCTTTCAAAATATAAATAGTTATTATTATATTTTTAATCATTAGGACATAGAAGGTAGAAGTCAAAACAGAACATGCTAGGCAACAAGGTAAGGATCTAGGAATGATGTAAAAGCCAAAGGTCATGATAGAAATAGTCCAAGCTGACACAGCATGCCAGACACTGGCTTTAAGTTGTGGTCATCTTTCATTGCCAAAGAAGACCATGCCATCAGAGAAATGATGACATGACTTGCACTTGACTTTGTTTTGAGTGAGGGAGGGCTGTACAGGTCACCAACCTCACTTCTCCTCCCAGAGCCATCTGAATCCAGTGACCAGATATTCATCAGGATGTCTGGAGATGACCCAAGATGTACTGGGAGACCTTGGGCCCTTTAGGCCTTTGCAGGTACTCACTTATGGTGAGGTAACATCCATTCATTGAATTGGACTGTTTAAGCAGTAGCAGGGGCATGGCCCCTTTCATGAGGCCAAGAAAAAGAAAGACATCAGGCTGGGTGGGAAACAGCAATAGTTACTACTGATAATCACTCTAAAGCCAGGAGGGTCCAGAAGAGCCCTTAAGCAGGGTCTCATTGACATCCCTGCTTCAGAGTGTAGTAGGTTTAAGGTTTTGGAAAAGGAAAAGAAGGAAAGGGAAGGGAAGGGAAGGAAACTGGCCAGTAAAACCCAAGTCAGCTGGGTATCTTTTGGCCATCCAAATTTACCTGCATTTGGAGAGGAGAAAGAAAAGGAGGGGGAGGCAGACAGGAAAGGAACACAATCCTGTGAGTAGACGCAGTTGTCTGAGCATCAGGTAGAGTGAAGAGTCCTGGCCTGGAACTCAGGAGGACCTGGTTTTCTCTTAATACATAACTTTGGACAAGACATTTCACTTATGCTTGGTCTCAGAGGATAGAACTGGGAGCAGTGGGTGGAGGTTACAAAGAAGTAGATTTTGGTTTGACATAAGGTAAAATTTTCTGGTTATTAGATCTGTCAATAAAATAGTATACATTGATTACAGTGAGAAAATAGTGAGCTATCCATTACCCAGTCTTCACCAAATTATGATCATATCAAGAGAAAATTCCTGTTTATATATGGATTAGACTATATGGCCTCTGAGATTCTCTATGACCCTCAGTTTCCTGCTCTGTAGAAAATAAAGGGGCAAGCCTAGACAATCTTTAAGGTATATGCTAGCCCTTGCAATCAAGCCAAAAGGAGGGGACTTCCTGACAGGATGGCTGCCCACCCAGCTTCCACAACAAAAGCTTGGAATTTGCACCAGATGGAATAATGATCAAGAAATCCAATCAGAAAACATAATAAATAACTTCTTTTATCCTAGAACTGCACAAGAGGTCAGCAAGAAGCCCAAGGGCAATAGGAAAGCTTAGTATAACATTTCAGGGCTATCAGAGATAGCTAGGAACACATACACACACACACACACACTCACATACACACACACTTAAGCCTTCAAGACTGTATATTTTGAGGCAACAATATAAGAGGGCTCTCCTGAGAAAGTCCCAAGATGATCAGAAAACTAAAGTGGGGATCTTGGGAAGGGGTGGACAGTGCTGCATTGTGAACAATGATCAGCCTGGTGCTTCAGCACTCAGATTGGGATACTTCAGACTCAGAGACCTGTGAAGTTCCCAACACTCTATAATGAGATGTCAGAAAGTACCACGAAGATCCATCACACTGAACTTCATAGCTCCAGAGAGACCTAATACTGGGAGACGATACCACCCAAAATTACAGCGGGAAGAAAAGTTTAGTTTTGGCACAAAGCCCCGGTTCAAGAATTAAACTTAGAGGGACAAATAAATTAGATCCTGACCAGTGTCAAGAATTATTGCAAATGTGGAGATTGTCGCTTAAAGAAGTAATGAATAACTCCCTAACAACTACAAGCACAGACTCAAAGAAAGAAGTTAATTTTCCACATGGATTCTATGAAAACCTAACTAAAACATCTCCCTAAAGCTGTCATGAGGCTATTTAGCCTTTGGTGATCAGAGGCCACTTGCTGTCTCACCTTCTGTAGAACATATGTTTTGTAGCAGTGATGACCCCCTAATAATTATGACACTTCCTCCATGAAAAAGACATTTGGGCATGTAACAGATGGTAAACAATAGCTCTGCCCTTCATCCCCTCAAGGACACATAGCAGACAGTTGTCAAACATGGGCACCTTTAGAAACATGTCCAGGACATTACCTGCTGATGGCTCTTTCCTGTAAAATTACCTGTTAAAATCAGCAGTGGTCATGCCCTAATGCTGATGATGAACTAAGGTGGGAAAATGGAAGATTTTCAACTTTGAGGGTAGGAACAATGGGAATATCTAAATATATCTCCATAAATAAAAATTTAGTTTAAGTGGAAATGGAGTTCCTTAGAATCTGTACCCTTCTCCTTCCCAGCTTGGAGCACTGGGGTTATGCTCTGTTTGAGCACTGAATCCTAAGCCATAGAAATTCAGAGCTGGGAAGAACCTTAGAAACTCTCCATTTCTGACCAATTGTAACAACCACCCTTTGGGGTCACTGAGAACAAGTCTAATCTCTCTCCCACATAACAGCCCTTTAAACATTTAAAAATAGCTCTTTCATGAGTCTTTTATTCTCCAGGTTAACAACCCTAAATCATTTAACCAATCTCCACATGCCATGAACCTTTACCACTGTGGTCCTTTACCACTGTGGTCGTTATCTTCCTCTGGGTTTTCTTTTAGTTTATCAGCATACTCCCTACAGTTCCCATATCTGAATAAAGATGGGGTCTAACCAACGCAGAGTGTGGCATGGCTATAAAGTCCTTATCCCTGAAAAGTTATGCTTTTCTTAAAGCTTCCCAAGATTGGACTAGTTGATTTGCCTGGCACATCACTTCCTTGACTTAAGCTGAACTTGAAGCTCACTAAAATGTCCATATATTTTTCAAATGATGTGCTGCCTACTCACATTCTCACCCTCCATCATACACTTGTGAATATGATTTTTTCAACCCAAGTTTAAGACTTTACAATGATCTCTATTAAATTTTTTAATTAGATTCAGCCCAGAGTTGTAACCTATCAGAACTAGAGGGGGGAATCTGGATTCTTGTCATCCATTGTACAATCGATCTTTCCAGCTTTATGTCATCAACAAATTTGATAAAGGTGCCTTCAGATGCACATTCATTGATTGAAATGTTAAATGACAAAAGGCCAAGGACAGATCGAAGGGGACTCAGTTGGAAAACTCCTTCCAAGTTGACACTGAACAGTTAATTCATTGGATCTGGCCATTCAACTAGACCTGAATCCATTTAATTGTATTATTTATCCCGCATCCTTCCATCTTTTCTGTAAGAATAAAAGACTTCATCAATAAATGAAACCATGGATTATTTTTCATTCAAACAAAAAGCATCTGATCAATTCTCAATTATCCACATAGTGCTTTGCACAATAGGCTCTCAATACAGATTAGCTGAATTAAGTTGTCTGTGAACTTTTCACAGACTGCCTCTTCCTGCACAGGAACAATCATTTGTTATTATTATTAGTCATACTACTAGCTAACATTAGCAAAGGACTTTACAGATGTTATCTCAGTTGAATTTCACAACAATCTTAGTAGGTAGATACCGTTGTTATTCCATTTTACCTACAGGGAAACTGAGATAGACAGAAATTAAGTGACTTTCCCAAGTTTACACAGCTAGTGAGTGTCTGGGAGTTAACTTAAACTCAAGTCTTCTGTCTCCAGATCCAGCACTCTCCAACTCTGTACCACTTAGCTGCTTAAGCACAGGGCACAAGCCAATCAAAATACTGCCCTGATAAAGGCAACAAAGGGAGGCAAATATGACATTACCATCTCAGAACAAAACTGAATGAAACCTCAAATCAAATAGGAAAGGTGACTTTAAAAATGTATATTTATAAGGCTTCAGATTAAACAGTAATAACAAGATTGGATCCAAACAAAAGTTTTAGTCACTCAGATTGTTTCATCACAGTTCATCTACTTAATCTGAGGATCTCTGGGAGCTAGTAAATTCCAGCCTCACCCACTATGGGGAGAACTTAAACCACAGCAGAACACAGCATCAGAATTCCTTGCTGTATTCAGGGGTAATCTCTGTGGCATTTTACAGCAAAGCAATGTTCGTTACATAATTCACTTCATTTTTACCTGCACTAGCTGGAGTTTCCAGCTCTCCACTTGTCACCTCAGTCAGGTCACCGTCTCCTGGTGGGACCAAGGGATGGCCTGTCCTTTTATCCTGAGAACCTGGTATCAGGAATGGGTGTGCTTCCCTTTGGGGCTAAGTGGCTGTAGCCTCCATTGTATTTAGAGTCCTCCAAGGTAAATATTTGTGAGACCCAATGAGCTAAAACAACACCTTTAGCCTGTATTAAGTCAAAGATCAAGTTTCCTGGGTCCTAGGGAAAGGTAGTGATTGAGGAACCCCAATGGGATAGAGCTCCTTTGCTGGAGGCTGGGACTGAGCATGAATTCTAGGAAACATGGGCCATCACTTTCTGAAAAAAGAATGGTCTATAGAACATGAATCTTCTGAGGCCTCGATAAATACCAGATTGTAAGGCTTGGGAAGATCCTGGGTATATGGAATCTGGAGATGGAAGGGGGCTTGGAGAGCTCATTTTATGAATGGGAAACTATGGGCAAAACTGATTAGTGACTTCATCAAAGTCACACAGGACAGGAATTTGAACCCAGATTCTCCAGGTACAAATCCAAAGCACTTATTCTTTTAAATTATGAACTTACTTATTGTCAACATATACAAACATTCTAACACAAAGATTTGTGTATAAAACTGTGAATGTCTGTTATTTTGAGATTGTTTAAAGTGTTTATTTAATTTGACAAGGTAATGGCAGAATGATCCTGCTTCTGTGCCCTGGAAACTTTAAAAATTTTCTTCTGTGTCTGATGTTCTTTTCATGACAGCTTCTTCAGAAAACTTTTCCTAATGCCAATTAGCAGAGTTTCAGAGAAGTGTCCAACGCAGATGAAACTATCTGCCTTTTTTCTTCCAATGTATCCCCAAGTTGCCCTCTGTGGGTCAGTTGTCAATACGGTACCCTGGGGAAAGCCCTGGGCCTCAGAATCAGAAGTCTTGGGTTTTGGTCTTAACTTTTCTGTTTTGTCGTCTCAATTAAATCATCTCCTTTCTGGTCAAAGAGGGTTCTTTCTTTGTTTCTTTGTTTCTTTTTTTCCTTCCTTCCTTCCTTCCTTCCTTCCTTCCTTCCTTCCTTCCTTCCTTCCTTCCTTCCTGTCTGTCTGTCTTTCTTTCTTTCTCTTTCTTTCTTTCTTTCTTTCTTTCTTTCTTTCTTTCTTTCTTTCTTTCTTTCTTTCTTTCTTTCTTTCTTCCTTCCTTCCTTCCTTCCTGTTCCTTCCCTCCCTCTCTCCTTCCTTCCTTTCATTTCTTTCATTCTTTCCCTTTCTCCCTCTCTTTATTTCTTAAGTAATTTATTTTACTTCTTTATTTTTTTATTAAATTTTATCTTATTTTCAATCCCAAATTCTCTCCCTCCCCTTACCCTTCATTCACCCATTGACAAGGCAAGAAATACAAAGCCCATTTCAAATATGAAACCATGCAAAACAAATTTCCATATTAAACAAGAGCCCTTCCCCACTCAAATAAAAAGAAAAAAATATGCTTCAATCTTCACTCTGAATCCTTTGGTTGTTATATGGAGGCAGATGCCATGCTTCATCATGAGTCCTTTGGAGAGATGGTGGATCATTGTGTTGATCAGAGCTACTAAATCTTTCACTGTTGATTATTTTTACAATATTTTTGTTACTGTGTAAATTGTTTTCCTGGTTTTGCTCACTTTACTGTGCATCACATTAAATACTGGTATTTCTATTATTAGAATTTGGCAATGAAAGATACCTTAGTATCATCTAGTCCAAGCCTTTCATTTCACAGATAAGAAAACTGAGGACTAGGGTTATATAGTCATTCAATAAACATTTATTAAGTTCCTACTATGTGCCAGGCACTATGCTAAGTGCTGGAAGTTAGAGTTCCTAAGATAGTAAGTTATCTAGGCCTTGAACCCAAGTTCTCTGAATCTAAATCTGGCATCCCCTTCGGCCATGTTGTGTTTTACCACGTTATGCTACATAGAGGTAGGTATTCCCAAATGTGATTACTCATTTCATTCCTAGAAAATCCAGATGACTCTGGGCTGTTTCTACAAATCAAATCTGATCTCATAAAGATCTGTCATCACTGTGGAAATTTAAAAAGTTGAGTTTCAGGTATGAAGGTCATTCTTTGGAGAAGCATATTAGTATGGTGTGAAGAACACTGGTTTTAGATCAATCAATCAAACATCTATTCATAATGTTAGATTCTAAGAATAAAAAAATAAACTAAGTGGTTCTTAATAGCAAAGAGTTTACATTTTAACAGGTGAGATAAGGATACAAATACAGATAGAATAAATATAAAAGAATAAATATGAAGTGGTTAGATATAAGGGAGTTAAGGAGAAAAGCTTAATGGCATAGTATATAGAGAAACAGATGTGGAATCAGGAAGACTCATCTTCCTGAGTTCAAATCCAACCTCAGATACTTTGTAGCTGTGTGACCCTGAGCAAGTCATGTAACTGTACCTCATTTTCCTCATCTGTAAAAGGAGCTGGAGAAATAGCAGACCTCTTCAGTATCTTTGCCAAAAAAAAAACAAACCCACAGAGAGCATACTAGAAGTTGAGGAAATCAAGAAGGCTTTGCCATAGAAGGCAGTGTGTGAGCTCCATTTTGAAAGAAGAGAAGGATTCTTTGAAGCAGAGGTGAAGAGGGAGTACATTCTAGGAGACAGGCACAGCCAAAGCAAAGGCAGGGGAACCGAGGAGTATTGAATGTACAGAACAAAGAGAAGGCTGCTTTAGCCAAATTGTAGGATGCGGGAGGAAAGGGAGACCAGAAAATCTGGATTCTAACACACACACACACACACACACACACAGTTGAATAGTGTATATAGAGTATATACTATATTCATACTGTGTGTATGTGTGTATTTTTATATAAAATGCCCACTCTGTGTGTGTGCATATGTGTGTGTGTGTGTGTGTGTGTGTGTGTATGTCCCTAAGAAAATCAAAGTATCACAGAATCAGAGATTCCCAGAGCTGGAAGGAATCTCAGAGGTAATTTGATGTCAAATTCAAATAGAAATAGGGGGCTACTAAACCATATATGAGGATCCCTACTGGTTGTATGTTGACTTAGAAAACCACATATGATATTATTTATATTCTACAGTATTTTTATTTATTTTATTAAATATTTACCCAAACCATTTTAATCTGGTTCAGGCCCACTCAAGAATGCTGTGGACAGCAGGTGGGGGCCATGTGTTTGGTACCTCTAATCTAGTCTATCTCATACATGATGAAGGATCTTCCTAAAACAATTCAGTTTGAATGTCAGTTCCTTTTATATTCTTTATATGCTTGGGGAAAAGCACCTTTTTTATTAATTTGTTTACCTGTTCGTTCATTCTTTCGTTTTCATCTTGGACCAGATGACTGTGATATCATCATTGGAGGAAACTTTTGTTGTATAACCTTCCTCATTAGATGGGTACCTCCCATGTTGCCTGTAGTCTCAGAGTATTGTTTGGGGATGCTGGGAGGTTTAGTGACTGGCCTAAAGTTACAGCGTTAATATTATGTCAGAGATAGAACTTAAGGTTAAGAGTTCCTTACTGCTATCAGGTCACATATGGAGTTGGTGTAAAGCTCTGGATGATATATTTTAGGAAGAACATGGACAAAAGAGAACTTGTCCAAACAAGAGTCATAAGCGTGGTGAAGTTATGGGAGTCTGTTTCATGAAAGAATCAACTGAATGAACTGGGAAATTTTACCCTATAAAAAGAAAGGAGGGAAGGAAGGAAGGAAGAGAGGAAGGAGAAGAAAGAAAGGAGAGAGGGAAGGAAGGAAAGAAGGAGAAGGAAGGAGAGGGAAGGAAGGAGGTAGGAAGGATAGGAAAAAAGGAGAGGGGGAGGGAAGAAATGAAGGAGAGAGGGAAGAAAGGAAGGAGAGAGGAAAAGTTGTGTTAATATCCCCATTTTATAGTTGAGGAAACAGGCAAATAATAGTTGAATGACTTGCCTCCCAGAGTCTCACAGCTTGTAAGGGTTTGAGGGCCAGTTTGAATTTAGGCCTTCTTAACTCCAAGTCCAGTGCTCTATCCCTTGCACCATCTAGTTAAGGAAGAAAAATGGCTGTTTTCAAATATTTGAAAGGCTTCTATGTGGAAAAGGGACTAGATGTGTTCTGCTTGGCCTCAGAAGTCAGAAGCAGTAGATGGAAAGCACAGAGGCTGATTACAGCCCAGTGTAAGGAAAACATTCTTACTCTAAAGTGGCAACTGTGGAAATCAGTTTGTTTTGCTTATGATTGTTTATTTCTTGTCTCCCCCATTAGAGTATAAACTCTTTGAGAGCAGAGATTGTCTTGTGCCTCTTTTTTATCCCCATAGATTAACACTATGCCTGGCACTTAGTGGATATTGAATGCTGATTGATTGATGGATTGACTCAGGATATGGTGAGGTCCTCTTTCTTTGAGATTTTTGAACTTACTTGTTAGGGTTCACAGCTTTAAAACTAGAAGAAATTTCCAAGCAGAAAACATCTACTCTAATCCCTTTATTTTGCCAGTGAACGTAACTGTGGTACAGGGAATTTAAAAGACTCGTCCAACTCCTTCATTTTACAAGTAAATAAACTGAGACAGTGGGTGATAACTTGACTTGTCTGAGGTCACAGTAGTAGTAAAAGAGAGAGGCAGGACTTGAACCTGGGACCTCTGACTCCAGACAATGCCCTTTCTTCTGTGTCAGGTAGGGAGTGACCTCTGAGATCCCTTTCAGGAGGAAGATTCTCTGATTCGGACTTCCATTTCTCCTGACGCCAAATCTGGGGATACCATCAGACTGTTTCATGTTGCTATAGTTCCTGGTTCCATCATTCCAATGAACAGAGCATGTGCAAGAACACTTCATTTTGCTCATTCATTCATTTTGGCCTGGACCCAAGGATCTGTGATCTCATCAGCATTAGGGACTTTTGTTATAGGAACTCCCTCCCAAATGGGCACTACCAAATAACTTATAGTCTCAGAGAATTGCGTGGGGACCTTGGGAGAGTTAATTAATGACCCAAAGTCACAGAGCTCATATAGGACTTGAATCCAGTTGTCCTTACCCTCTATCCCTTATGCCATGCTGCCTCTAAGGACAGACCCAGAAAATTCTAAAGAGCCTATCCATTAACAGGTCTTAATTGGGTACCTCTTGTGGATCATTTGTTTTTGGTGGAGAAAGTAGAAGCTTTCCTTGCTCTCCAGGAATTCACATTTTTAGCTGAGGAGACCTACAAGAAACAGAATAGATATGACTGTGAGTGAATAATTTCCTTAAACTTAAATTAAGTGATAGAAAATGTAGGAGTTCATTAAATAAAATTTAAATATCATTAAATTGGGATAGACAGCATTATTAGCACTGTCATTCATACACGAACAAGAAGTACATTCCAAGACAACAGAATCTCAGAGCTGGAAGTGCCTTTAGAACATAGAAAATCAAAGCTGTTAGAACTAGACAGGATTTTAAAACACAAAATATTGAAAACAAAAAAAGAGAGGGATTTTAGAATATAGAGAAGAAGATACCCATCTGAGAGAGCTCTTAGAATTGAGTATCAGCATTGGAACGGATCTTGGAGATCATCTACTCAACACCTTCTTCAGATGTACCAAGAGCAGGTAGGTGACACTGAACAGAGGCCAGGCCTGCAGTCAGGAAGACCTGAGTTCAGATGTGACATCAGACACTTATTAACTCTGACTCTGGGCAAGTCATTCAACCTCATTTGCCTCAATATCCTCATATGTAAAATGAGCTGAAGAAGAAAGTGGCAAACCATTCCAATGTTTTTGCCAAGAAAACCCCAAATGGCATCACAGAGTTGGACATGACTAAAAATAACTAAACGAAAACAACAACCAGGGTTTACCACAGCTCAAGGCTTTGGGGAGTTTTCCCTTAGATGATGTTTGGGACTCTCTCTTTCCTAGTGAGGCAGTTCATTCACTCTCTCTATTGAACAGTGTATTCCCATCTGTATAACTTCTCTGATTTTTTATTTACTATCAACTTGGATAAATGAGGTTTTTCTGCTATTTACTACGTGCATTTGGTAATAAGGAGGTCAAGCCTTATATTTATAGCTTGGGGCAATCCTTCCCTGTTAAACGACAGAAATCAGGGATATAGCTTGAACTTAAACGTTTTCCCAGACTAGCAACATTTAGGGGGACATATAGATATAATTCTAACTCTATTCCACCTCTCTGAGAGCAGAGTGACTAACCTTTAGCCTCAATATCCTCATGGCAGGAGTAAAAATCTTCCTTGAAGAAGGGAGAGTGGAGGAGACTAGAGGAATCTATTTATACCTCCCAGTTAGCCACATCTAGAAAGACTCTTGTAGACTGATATAAGTTACATGAGTAACACACACTCACATACACACAAAACACCTTACATGAATGGAAAAGCATTTATTAAGCATTTTCTATATGTCAGTGACCCTAGAATGCCTCTTGGCCAGCCCAAAGTTTATTGTGCTGGGCATTCCATCAGAGCAAGGCCAAGGTGGTCCGTTCATACTGGTTGGGTATAGTTAAGCTAGTGAGAGAAGATAGATTAGGGGAGACCTCTTGACAGAGAGGTGATGGACTCAAAGTGCAGAATGAGATAAGTGTTTTTGGACACAGCCAATCTAGTTATTTGTTTTGCTTGACTATACATATTTGTTACAAGGGTTTTTGCTTTTCTATGTTTGTTTTGCTTTGTTTTTATGTGTATATGTAGGGAGGAGCACGAGAAAATAAATATTTATTAATTAAAAAATAAAATTTTAAAACTATAGGTTGTGAGAGAAAAGTAAAGCTGTTGGGAGAGGATGGTCAGGGGAGTGGCAGCCCCAGAACCTGGCAAGGGAGGCAAGCCACATTTCCCCCTCCTCCCCTAGAGTGCCAGTACGGAGAAGTAAAAGGTATGCTCTCTCCCTATAGAAGTCAACAGGACCTCACAATTTTCAAATGGTCCCATGCTATGTGTCCTGACTACATCCAGGAAGAAAGCTCCTTCACCCCTAACCAATATCATTCCCTTGAGGCAAAAAAAAAAAAAAATGTTGAAGGGACTTATGTGGCCTGCTCTGCCTTTCTGTTCCTGAGAGGAAATTACTGGAGACCACTGAGGGAGACCAAGGACAAACAGGCCTTTGTGTCCCCAAAGGACTCAGATGCTGGTGATTAAGAGGCACAACCACGGCTGGTTAGCAGCTCAGCAAATTCAAGCTGTATTGGCAGGGAAGCCAGACTTTATAGAGGTTCATTCATGCCTGTGAAATCTAATCAACTGACTGGAGGACAGAAAATAACAAAGCAGGAAGCACCAGGGGACAGACTTTATCTGCTGTGTGCTGGACTCCAGGGGCTGCCATAAAGAGCCATTCTATGGGAGCAAGGAGCGTGATGGGACTGGATCTTTTTCCAGGAAACAGCTGGGCTACAGGAACTGGAGAAGAATGGGATGCTGATGTCAGAAGGCAATGGAGTGCCCATGAGTGGCCCAGATTCTGGCACCTGCCTGCCTCTTGTTGCTCCACATCCCCAGCGGGGCATGGCTGGCATTTGTTAAGTGCTCATATTGCTTTCTAGTTAACTTTTGCATTGGGATGAGCTCATCAGACTTTAGGAAAAGACTGCTTGTGGTTTAAAGGACAGGTCTCTGAGATACAGGTACCAACCCCAGAGCAGGAAAGGCATGTGCAGAACTGTGCAGCTTCTCATTCAAAGGCCTTTTACTCATGTACCTGGGCTTGGCATGGAATTGCCAGGGCTCTTTGTGTTGAGGGTTTAGCTCCTGTATTTTTCCATCTGTTTGACTATCGACTCTAAAATATTTGAACAAAAATCATAGTTTTAGTGTCAGAAAAGACCTGAGAGGCCATCAAATCTTTTACAAATGAGGAAACTGAGGTTGAAGGATGCCAAATGTCTAAAGCATGATTCCTAGATTAGCATTCTCCTACATTACCTAGTTGTTTACTGATCCAGATCAAATCATCTACATTTGAATACCTGCTTCACAGCTGACTCACTCTCTGGCGTGGGGAAGCCATCTTCCTTTTTTAAACTTCAATTTATTTCATCTTTAAAATTAGGACGATAGTATATGCAATACAAATATTGTAGTGCTATGTTGGGAGTGGGATTTGAAAAATAAATGAACACCATAAAATCTTATAAATATGAGCTATGACTATTATTAGAGGAGGCTAGGTGACACAATGGATAAATACTTCTTTCCTGAAGTCAAGAAAACCTTAGTTTAAATCTGGTCTCAGACAATATCTATGAACCTCTGAGCAAATCATTTAACTCTGTTTCCCTCATCTATAAAATAAGTAGGAGGAAGAAATGACAAATTACTTCAATATCTTTCCCAAGAAAACCCCAAAGGGGATCATGAAGGGTTAGAAATGACTGAAATGATTGAACAACAATTATTATACAATCGATGCCTCCTCTTCTCCAATGGTACGTTGGCTCCATCTCCCCAACATGAAGTGATGGTTTGACTATGATTTATAAGATGCTCATAATCTAGGATCATAAATAACTTGAGTTGGAAAGGTTCTTAAAGGTCACCTACTCCAATTTCCCATCTCGTGTAAAAATCTCCCTTAATGTGTCCCTAATAGGTTATCAACCAGCCTTTAGTTGAAAACTTCAGTGATGGGGAGTTCACTATTTCATTTAGAAGCCCATTTCACTGTTGTATAGTTGTTATTAATAGGAATTTCTTCTTTATATTGAGCCAAAACTTTGTGTAGCAGGCTGATAGATTGAATGTCCCTAAACCTGGTGTCATCCTGCATAGTATTTCCCCCTAGCTCCTGGGCTTCAAGATAGTATAGGAGATCAAATATTGTTCAGATATTAAAATATGAAGGCAATTTTTTATATAATTTGGCCTCATGTTTTCATTATGAAAAGTCAGCCCAAGGGGCTCCATGCTTCAACCTTATTTAAAATCTTTTTGTCCTTAATGCTGTCGTCCTGCAGAGGAGGCTGTTCTGGAAATGGCCTTGCATATGAGTATTTCTATCCCTATAATACTATAATGAGGGAGGATCTGAGAGAGGAGCTAGGGCACTAATTCCATCTCCTTGTGATTATGTCAACATACTTTTGCCCTTATATGGAAATTGTTTAATCTTGTCTATAAAAGTCTGCAGGAAATCAATCTGCAGGTCACACCCAACTGTAATCTACCTTGGTGTGTTAAATAAAATCCTTTTACCTTTCTTTTCCTTAATTTTCCTTATTGACCAGGGTGAGGCTCAAATCAATATTTCTTTTAACACCACCCCACAAAGGTACATCAGTCTCTGGTTTCTTCCCTTGGCACCTATATATTCAAATATTTAATATTTCATGATGATATAGCTTGATAAGGGGAAGTGGGGGGGGAAGCGCATTTTTTTTTACTAGTAATTTTTAAGCTAAATAGTCTTTCAAATTTTTCTGGTTTTCAGGAGAACATTGTACACAGTAACAGCAACACTGTGTGATGATCAACTTTAATAGACTTATTTCTTCTCAGCAATGCAATGACCTAAGACGGTTGCAAAAGACTCATGAAGGAAAATGGTATTCACATCCAGAGAAAAAGCTATGGAGCCTGAATGCAGATTGAAGAGTACTATTTTCTCTTTGTTGTTTTTGTCTTTTTTTCTCGTGATTTTTCCCTTTTGTTCTGACTCTCCTTTCACAACATGACTAATGTGGAAATATATTTAATATGATTGTACATGTATAGCCTATATTAGTTTGCATGCCATCTTGGCGAGGAGCAGGGAGGGAATGGAAAACTTAGAACTTGAAATCTTATAATAGTAAGTGAAAAAATTAAAAACTTTTATTTCTGGTTTTGCATTAACAATTTTAAATGGAATGTTACAATGGTAGGTGTCATAAAATTAATCAACTAAAATTAGCATTGTCCTTCAGATAAAGGGAAAATTCAGTGTGTTGACAATGTAGTATATGATCTGATAGCTTTTATATTATGGAATTAAAATGCAAAAAAAATATGAACTCTCCTCTTCAAATCCTTTCCCTCCCTGGTGCAGATAGGATATCTTCTGATTGTGCACAGCTGAGTCTTGTAGAGGAGTAGGAAAGAGTTGCAAAAGGAAACTAGAAAAGATCAAATTCTATGATGGCTCCAGGATTTAGAGTAGCTACAGATTTTTGACTGATTTGGAGGTGATGTTGATTGTAGTGTAGCATGATCTCCAATGGCTCCAGATTCTTCAGGCAAATTCTCTGTTCTTGGTATGGCTGAACATGGCTCAATCATTGGTGTTCTCATCTATCCCCTGTCTCACTAAGAAGATGCATAAAGGTACATGAGGAAAGGAGAGAAGAGAGAGAGCATGCAACATGAAAAGAACATTCTTTTATCTCTATCTTGCAGTATTTGATGTTGATAAAAGGATCATTTAATTCTGAGAGTTGAGAGGGACACATTTTGTTTCTTGTCAGGATATTAGAATTTGCTTTTCCAAGCTCTTAGCAAATTATTTCCTTGGCTTTCCACAGAAAGAAAGAAGAATTTCACAAGTTACAGGTGCAATGTTTCTCTGGGATAAATGTCAAGTCTGGCATTTTGATTCAAAAATTCAACAGCCCAAAGACAGGATATGGATGCTGGACAAATGTTTGCTAAATTGAATGAATTAACAATCAGGCTTTCATTGGAGCAGAAAGTTTGGGAAGGGAGTTGATTATGAACTCAACATGTGCAAATAGCGTGACTTGGCACAGAAAAAGGAAATTTGATCTTAGGCAGAACTAATAGGCTGATGGGATTTAGAACTGGTAGGACCCTTAGGAGGGCAGCTGGATAGAATGCTAGATTTGGAGTCAGGAAAACTTATCTTCCTGAGTTCAAATCTAGCATTAGACATTTACTAGCTGTGTGACCCAAAACCTGCAAGTCACCTAACCCTGTTTACCTCAGTTTCCCCATGTGTAAAATGAGTAGGAGAAGGAGCTAGCAAACCACTCTTTGGCAAACCATATTTGCCAAGAAAATCCCAAATGAGATAATGAAGAGTTGGACATGACTGACAAATGACTCAACAACAAAGTCCTAACATAAAACCTCATCATGGAATGGAAGGGAGCCTGAGTTCTTAAAAGGGGTATCAGTAGAATGTAAACCCTAGGAGGCTGTGATAACCTGGGAAGGCTTCTGCGAACCTGTGTGGCACCAGCACTCACTGGTTAACTTCAGAGAGGCTTCCACAGGGGGATACATATTTTTGGCTGCAGAATCTCTTAAAGAACTTCTGCTTAAGAAATTGTAGAGGACCTGAGCTCTGTGGCAGTGGCCCATACCAAAGAAACAATAGTCTGCTGAAGCTGGATGCCTCTGTGTTTTGTGAAAGAAGAAAGATATAACCGCCAAATTGTTTTAGTGCTTACTGAGGAGTGTGGCCAAAAGGAAAGAGACCTAGACTAGATGTCAAAAGTCTTGGGCTCTAGTACCAGTTATGCCATTCACCCCATACATTGAGAGAACTGGCCTAGATCCAAGAGTGACATTGTATGCTTCTATGTTTCTTATCTGGCCCTACCTTACTTGGTTAACATGAACTCTTCCAGTAAATTTTTTTTTTTTTTGAGTACTTCAAGAACCAGTTCAAAACTCATCTCTTCCAGGAAGTCTTTCTTAACTGATCCTTTATTCTATGTTGTCCTGGCAGTTGGTATAATCATTTTACGGCTCTCTATGTGTCCCTACAGTTTTTCTTTTGTGTCTTTGTTCTCCCTGGTATGGTCCCAGGCTTCTAGAAGAGAGAGATTGTATCTACAAACCATATCCCCCCAACCCTCAGTGTCAGTCCAGGGTAGGCTTTCAGTGATGGTTATTGACAACCTAGAAAGATCAAAGGTAGCAGTGGGCTGGTGATGACAAAATCCATGTGCTAGAAACCAGAACATCCTACATCTGGCATCAGGGCTGCTCTGAATTGGTTTTCCTAAGATTGTCATGTCTTGTCATGTGAACACACTGACCTTCTCTCCTTCCTGGGTAGGGTAGTTCCTAGGGGCTGTGAAGAGTTTGAGGGCAGATTCAGGGAGTTTTCAGTGCTCAGACCATCCCATAGAAGTTTAGGAGAAACTCAAGACAGTCTCTTGAGAAAGTAATGGACCAGGGGCCTCCCTGAGGGATGTAGAAGGGACCTGGAGAAATGGGAGCATCCCAGGAGTATCTCTGTGGGATGTAAGGGTCCCAGAATGTCCAGAGTAGTAAAAAGGCTGTCATTTGTGGTTTTGAAGGTACTTTTATATACATTATCTTATTTGATCTTCAGCACAGGCATGCGGTATAGGTTTTATTACTCTTATTTTACATACAGAGAAGTGGAAACTCGAGGAGGATAGGCGCCTTATCAATCTATAGTCACATAGCTAGGGTGGGTGAATGATCCAGGTGTGGGTGTGAAGGTCCCAGGGGAGGTATAGAGTATAGGACAGATCATGTTGTATGCCACTTTCTCCTTTTCATCCCAATTATATTTATATCCAGGAGAACTCTAGCCATAATTAATATCAAGCCTAGGGCAGTCCTCTCACTCACAGTAAGTGGGATGTCTCTTTTCAATTTCTTCTCCTTGTTCCTACTTCGGCTGTCTGTAGCCAAACAAAATGATTCTAATCTTCCTTTCCCATCATAATCTGTCAAATACTTAAAAATACTTATCAAGTCTCCCTCTGGGTATTTTTTAACCCAATCTAAATATCTCCAGGTCATTCAATTCTTCCTTATATTCTAGATTTCTTGCCATCTTGATCACATTACTCTGGACATGTTCCAGTTTATCAACATCCTTCCTAAAATGGAGACCCAGAATTGGGCATAGTCCTCCAGAGATAGTCTGATCTAGACAGGCGATTGTGGGACTTTCTTAGAGAAATCATGGGCTAGAAATGGGTAAGTTTAGCCAGGCTCAAAAAATGGTCCTTCATGGGTATTATCCTGTATTATCAGACATATTTTTTTTTTATCATAGGTGCCATGTTTATCAGAATTGAAATTGGCACAAACCTGTTACTTGATGATAATCATGGACTAAACACTGTCAGGTTAGAACACTTAATGAGGTGGGCTAAAACACTAATTAGAATCTAATAAAATAGGATTCCATAAGGAGAAATGGCATTTCTCACACTTAGGTTCAAAGTTCAATTCATAAACACCTAATTATAGAGGCATTACTAAACAGTAGGTGGTGTTTTCTTTTCTTTAGAACAAAAGATCTCATGGTTTTAATGGATTGCAAAGTTCAATGGGAGTCAATAGAGTTTGTCCAATAAGCTATTGGGTTACATTGAAGAGCATAGAACCCAAGTCTCAAGAGGTTCCCTGCACCCTTCCTTGCTTGGGCTAGACTTGGCAGTTCTGTGTTCAGTTCTGGGAAGTACCTTTTAGGAAGGGCACTGCTCATGGAATGGAGAGCATCCAAGAGGGTCAGAAGAGCATGACATATGAGAATTGGTTGAAGGAACTACAAAGTTTTAGCCTGAAAAAGAGAGACCTAGGGTGGGTATGCTAACTATCTTCAAATATTTGAAGAGTTATTATGTGAAAAAAGGACTAGACCTTTTCTGCTTGTCCCCAACTTCCCTGGAAGCATTCTATAGTAGAAATAGTGTTGCATTTATAATCAGAGAACTTGGGCTTGAATCTCAACTTGCATACTAGCTTTTGATCTTTAGAGAAGTCATTTATTTCTCTGAACCTCAGTTTCCTTATGTCTAAAAAAAGGGTAAGATAGAATTAGATGATATCAAAGGGTCCTGGTTGATAAAATCTGGATTTGAACTCAGGAAGATGAGTTTCCTGACTTCAGACTTGACTATCCACTGTGTTTCATTGCTGTCCTTAGGGCTTTGGTGGAATGTTTTCTATCTTTCAGAAAATAGAGAAACATCCCACGTGTTATGACAGTCCTGATATAGAAGGGGAAAGAGAATGGGAGAAGAGGATGTGTGTATGTGTGTGTCATGTGACAGGGAGTCAGAAAGAGGAAAGAAAGACAGAGAATGGAGAGAAAGGCAGATACAGAGAGAGACTGACACAGACAGATACTGAGTGAGTAAATAGAAAGCTATCAGTTCCATAGGAGTAGTGCTGGGTTGGGCATAGCCCTTGCTTTTATCAAATGCCACTTAACTGATCGAGAAGGTCTCTAAATTCTTCCTTAGGGCAAAGAAATAGCTCCTCTAGCACCACCCAGTGGTGATTTAGTATCTTCTCAAATGCCTCTTTCAAGAGAGAATCATAGCATGTTTGATTATTTGTTTATTTTTTTTTTCACTGAGAGTGATAGACCCAATAGTAGTAATAGTAGGAAGCCCAGTCTTGGATTTATAGGGTGAAAGATTTAGAGCCGGAAAGGACCTTATGGGCGTTTAGTCTTAACCTCAATTGCCTCATCTTGGGTCATCTCCAGTCATCCTGATGAACATCTGGTCACTGGATTCAGATGGCTTGGGAGGAGAAGTAAGGCTGGTGACCTGCACAGCCCTCCCTCACTCAAAACAAAGTCAAGTGCAAGTCATGTCATCTTTTCTCTGGTGGCATGGTCTTCTTTGGCAATGAAGGACAAACACACACACCTCATTTTGTTATTGTTGTTCAGTTGTTGCAGCCATGTCTGTCTCTTCATAATTTCAATTGGGGTTTTTATGACAAAGATAGCGGAGTGGTTTGCCATTTCCTTCTAATTTTACAGATGAGGAAACTGAGGCAAAAAGGGTTAAGTGATTTGTCCAGCGTCACACAGATAGTAAGTTATCTGAGGCCAGACTTGAACTCATGAAGATGAGGTTTCCTGACTTCAGTCCTGGTGCTCTGTCCAGTGTGCCACGTAATTGTCCTTCATTTTACAGATGAGGAAATTGAGACTCAAAGGAGTTAAATTATTGCCCCAGATCATAGAGGTAGTAAGTGACGAAACTGGGATTGATCCCAGGTCTGTCTGTCTCCAAATCCCACGTTCTTTCCCCTGTGCCATGCTGTTGGCCTTGGACTCCTTTATCTCATACCCTCTTCTAAAATGAATTTTATCCCTGACTCATTCCCATGGGCACCTGGGGCTTGTGTGTGTCAGCAGAATTTTGGTCCAGAGGTATTTTCTCCAGATCACAATCAAAGAATCTCAGGACTGGAGTGTTAATGCAAAGGCTGCCTGAGTTGAAAAGGCCTTAAGGACATAGAATATGAGCTCTGAAAGGAACCTTTGAATATAGAATATTAGAACTACAAAAAAAGGTTTTTGATTATCTTTTCCAACGCGCCCCCCTCCATGTGATATAAAGGAATTGAGATATATAGAGGAAGGAAGTCTTAATCCAAGGCTGCATGGTAAATCAGTGGTATAACCCAAGCCAATTGGAGCTAAGTCATAAACCTAAGGGCTCCTTCTGTAGAAAAGGGAAGTGGATCCTTTGAGAAGGAAGCAGCTACTCAGATTTCATGAAGTGATGATGAGGATCCATAGAAGCCTAAAGAAGAGAAATCATGCAGTAAGGGTCAGAGGCAGATAAGGGAAATATTGCTGTAGGGTGACTCTCCCTGATGAAGAGTACTGAAGCACCTGTCTGTCAGCCTGATCTTAATAGTGTGGGAGCTGGCTCTTTACAGGGTATTTATCTGGGAACTATGGAAAACTACCCACAACCTGTCAGCCCTGATGACTATTATGTACATCTGGTGATCCATGTGGATGTTAATGATAGGGCAAGAAAGAGTTTACAAAGAATTGTGGTCTGCTAAGCTTTATGAAGTCTTAGGCAAGAAACTGAACAACTTAGGGGATCCAGTCATATTTTAATTATTGCTGCCAACCAAAGGTAAGGACTTGAGGAGAGCAGATTTGAAAGAGAATAACTGGTTAATAACATTTTCAAGTTAATTAAATTTTAAAAAATGTTTTAGGATTTTTTTGAGAAAACATTATATTTTATTGTACTCTTTAAAATGAATGGAATTGAGGAATATTATAGATATAATGGTACTTTAAACTTCCACACAAAGATTACTTAACTTCAAGTTTATCCATTTCAAGTCAAAATGGAGGCAGCAGCATAATGACACCATTCATCAGTGACATAATCCTATCCATGTCTAACAACTTTGGTCATGGTAGATCCGGTCCTTTTTGAGAGCTGACACACCACAGCCAAACGTAGCCTCATTACACATACTGTATTAAATAATCACTATGCTGCATTCACTCACTGTCAGAGCAAATTTCAGCTTGCTTTTGTTGACTTTGATTTAAGTTTTGTTTTCATTGCAAAAGAGAGGGGGTTTATATGAGAGTTATATTTGAAGATATGCAAAAATTTTGGATATTACTTTCCCTTTCCCATTCCCCTCTCGAAATTCTTCTGAACCCACTCAGGGGAGTCTTCCCCACATTTTGGAAAACTCTGACATAGAGAATAATAGTTAATCCTGAAGGAAAACGAAAAGATATAAAGACTCTTGGTAATTTACAAAAGCTTGCATTCACAAAAATCCAAGAAAGGCATCATGGCCTCAGATGTCTATGTATATATTTTAATTGTTTGAATTCACCTTCATATTTCCATTGGTCTGAACCAATGACCATATTTTACAGAATTATACCTTAGAATACTCAGAATTCAAATATCTGTAACCATTTCAGCTACTTCCTGGGATTCATTAGTCACACTAATCTCAACAAGCAAAGGTAAGGAGAGATCCTAACTCTGAGACAAAATTTACCCTCATCATTAGAGACACTAGATTGTACGGGATTTATGACTGAAGCTCTTTGGAAGGATGTATCTTTCTCAAAAGGAATAGAATAGATTGTTTTAAAGTAGTAGGCGAGGAAGCAATATTGCATGTTATATGTTGAAATATCTTGATGTAAAAAAAAAATCTAGAAAAAGAGAGATCAGTGGAGAAAGAGGCAGAAGAGTCTCTCCCCTCACAACCCTATCATTACCAGAAGTCACAGAGGAAGCCTAATAAGACAGAGGGCCTAGTTGTATTACATTTTTATGATCTTAGAAGAACATAAAGGGAGAGGGAAAGAGTGGGAGGAGGGAAGGGAAAGATAAGGGAAAGGCAACATTTGAACCTCATCTCATTTCAACTGGTTAAAGGAGGGAAGAACAACACACATTTAGGACTTCTGTTTTTGATTTTGTAATTGTTTTTGTTTTTTCAATGGGTAAGTACACATCTTAAGAAAAATCTCCTTTAAAAGCTGGTTAATAAAGTCCCTGTCCATCTCTATTGGTCTCTTTAGATAATGCCATCTTTGTAGTTAGGATCATGGATGTAAGTGAAGAGAGATAATACATGGTTTTTTAATTGAAAAACTAAACATAAAATTTAATTAAAATAAAAAAATAAGAACTGAAGGGAACATTGGAGAAAGTGACCAGCTCAACCCAGAATTTGTGATAAAGAAGGAAAGGAGAGTTGGTATGGCATAACATTCACCCTTAATTTTAAGAAAACAGGTTTTGAAAGATTCAGAGAAAGGACAGGTAGGATCTAATGAACTGAAAATGCAACAGGAGCTAGCTCAGTAGGGATAAGAAATTCAAGAATGAAATCTTAGAATGAGAAAGAGAAACTATTCTAGAAGCATGGTATAATAGAAAGGGCTCTGATTCAGAAGTTAGAAGACTTAGATTCAAATTCAATTTCTGGTGCTTACTACCTCTGTGACTTTGGTCACATCCCTTAACTGCA
This sequence comes from Notamacropus eugenii, assembly GCF_028372415.1. NCBI lineage: Eukaryota > Metazoa > Chordata > Mammalia > Diprotodontia > Macropodidae > Notamacropus > Notamacropus eugenii. Next base: position 429,499,942 of record NC_092872.1, read on the forward strand.
CCTCCCCCACTTTGGCCTCAGTTGTCACTTTTATAAAATTAGAGGATAAGACTATGTTCCCTGAAGTCCCTTTCTGTTCTACATCTATGATCCTAATGACAAAGATGGCATTATCTAAAGGGACCAATAGAGATGGGGAGGGAACTTATCAATGAGCTTTGAAAGAAATTTTTTCAAAGAGCAACAAGGGAAGGTAATGGTGAATGTACAAGCAGGACAAAGTTTTATAACAAGCATATCAAGAACACCAAAGATCAGAATGAGCTGAGACTGGCTCAGAATGCTTAGAACAGAGGAGATTGCAGGGCTTTTGCTTTGATTTTTATTTTTGCTCTTAAAGCTACATTGAAGAAAACAGTAAGATCTAAGGATTAGGACTGCTATCCAATTTGGGTAGGATGATAACAATAACAGGTGACAGGAGGCAGAATTATTCAACTTACTTCACTTTTGTTTTCTCTGTCAAGGAAAACAATTTGGGAATTGAAAGAGACAGAATAAAAAGGACTGATAGGTACTTGGAATCTTTGATGACTAATCAGAATATAGGAAAGCATTTGTTACCTTTGATAATAAGTTCAAGTCATCAGAGGTGCATAAGAACAATACTGCAGATTACTGAAAGAACTAATAGACTTGGATGCTGAGCCACCATTTGTGAGATTTGAAAGGTAGTGGAAAATGGGTGGAAGCAAACATTCCTATGAGAGAGACAGAGACACAGACATAGACACAGAAAGACAATGGAGTTTGCAAATTATAGGCCATTAAATTGCCCCTGGTTAAGGGCAAAAATTTTCAAAAATCTTATTTTTCAAATGGTGAGTGAATATTTAGGAAAGAAAGTAGTGATTCCAAAGAGCCAGCATGATTGAGTTTGAACTAGCATCATTTCCTTCTTTTGTTGGGTTTCTAGATCATTCGATTCTAAGAGGTCTGGATACAGAATAGGAGTTCACCAAGATTTTAGAAGAATAATTTGCCAGTTTCTTATGCTGTCCTTGTGGACATGTAGGCTAGGTCACAGCAGAACTCCTGCTGATTATAACCTATATTTAGCTGAAGTATTTCTCTGAGGTCTAAGGTTTTATTGTAGTTGCTGGACCAATGATGGAAAATTATAACTTGACTTTTCCTTGACTTGTGCTACAAGTTTTCCCGTATGATAACATTCTTCCATTATTTTCCGAGCCTCTTTATCCAGGCTTCCAAGGCTTCCCTCCCCTAGTGCTAGCCTTCTGCTCTATGACTTTTCTTTTGAAAGAGATGTGCATAGTTTTAGTGGACTTCAGCTAATATGGCATCTACAAACAGACTATATGAGAGGCAGAGTTTTAAAAATGAAGGGCAGTGAGAGTTCACAGTATACTGCCTTGGTCAGACTCCATCTAGAAGACTGGGCACCACAAATTGGTCCAAGTAGAGAACAATTTAAAACTATGCCCAATAAACTACAAAACTGTGTGTACCCTTTGACCTAGCAATACTACTACTAGGTCTGTACCCCAAAGAAATCAAATAAACTATAAAAATATTAAATAGCAGCTCTTTTTGTGGCGAAAAAAAATTGGAAACTCAGTGAATATCCATCAACTGGGGAATGGCTGAACAAGTTATGTGATTGAATACTATTGTACCATAAGAAATGATGATGGAGATGGTTCTAGAAAAAAGCTGAGAAGACTTATATAAGTTGATGCAAAGTGAAGTGAACGGAACCAGGAGAACATTGTACACAGTAACAGCAATATTGTACAATGATCAGCTGTAAAAAGACTTAGCTACTCTGATCAACACAATGTTCCACAATAATTCCAAGGGACTCATGATGAAAAATGTTATCCACCTTCAGAAAGAACTGGTGAACTCTGAGTATAGATTGAAGCATAACTTTTCAAACTTCAACATCTTTTTCTTGATTTTTTTCACAACTTGGCTAATGTAAAATATGTTATACATGACTTTATATAGCATTTTAAAGTTTGCAAAGCACTTTACAAATGTCTCATTTTGTTCTCACAACACAGCTAAGTAGATGTGATTTTTGTAGTTTCAGTTGAGTCCAACTCTTCATGATCTTATTTGGGGTTTTCTTGGCGAATATAATGGAGTGGTTTACCATTTCCTTCTCTAGCTCATTTTACAGATGAGAAAAGTGAGACAGATAGATTTTCAGTGACTTATCCAGGACCACCTAGCTAAAAAGTCCCTGAGGTTGGATTTGAACTAATCTTTCTGATTCCAGGCACAGCTCAGTATCCACTAGGCCACCTAGCTGACCTATCAGCTTGAGGAACTTTGAGGAAGAGATGGATAATAAACAGTAGTTTCTGTTAATCCATATATATCTTCTGAGAATTAGGGGAAGATTTGAGGTGAGAAGGGTAGGTCTCTGGGACCCTACCTTCAATTTTCTCCGACTCCTGCCCCACAAAAATTCCAAGGAATGAGAATTCATTAGATTAGCTTAGCCTGGTGTTTCAGAAAGAAAATCAAAGACAAGGTCTTCATCCTCCTTTCCTTTGTTCTGCACAACTCCATTCTCACTCTCTTGGCTATGCCAAGACACTGTGGTACTTAAATGAGATAGACCCAAGAGTAGACTCCAAATTCTAAGAAAGCTCCTGCAAATATCCAGCCACTCTCACATCTCCCTACACTTCCTGCCAGTTTCCTTGGTCCAAAAGGGCTGAAAGGGATCAAAAGAGTAAGATGTATAGCCCCTCTTCACCTTCCATTCTCCCCGATAGATTCAGGTCTAGGAGAGATCCAAAGTTTAGATAAAAAGGATTCCCTACTCTCATGGAGCAACTAGTATACAAGTATATGACATATGCATAAATCATTAATAACAATAACATGTGATTTTAAATGTCAAGTTTATCAGAGGGTTTGAGACTGTCAAGGACAAGACATCGATAGGAGCTGAAAGAAGGTACTGAAGGGTAAGTGACAAAGGAGCAGGGCTGAGAATGAGAGAGATGGTCATTTGAAGTGGGCCTTGGTCTTCCTGGTTCTCCTAGCTGTGTGAAGTCACAGGTTTCTGTGACTTCAGAGATTGTCAGAGCCCTTCAAGATTTTCTATTCGGTTTGAAGCAATGGAATGAGTCAGTGCTGGCTGGCTTGGTTATACACTGCCACTTGGGTAAGCGTGGGAAGCCGTCAGGCTGAGATTAGGAGGTAGAGCATTCTGGGGTTGGGGAACAAAGGCAATGTCACATTTCACTGCTCTGAGCCTCATTTTTCTTTTCTGCAAAAGGAAAACTTTAGACTAGAGGAGGGCTGGGATTCTCTCTAGCCATCAATTGGTGATACTATAAATTGCTGCCTGAGATAGGTAAGAAAAATCAAAGCATCCCCAGATATCCTCAATGAGCTCAAATCTACCTGTCCAGATAAATTATACCCTAAGATCAATGATTTCCTTTCTTTTGCCTTTCTACCTACTAAATTCCTGTCTCCAACCTAATCTCTACCTTATTGGTAGTTGCCCTTTCTGCCCTGCCTCTCACACAACACTTTGCAAAGAAATGCTGAAAAGACGTCAGCAGGTTACATTAGTATGTCTATTCCCCTACCAGACTTCAAGCTTCATGATTTTAAAACTCTTCTTCCCTTGCCACCAATCCTGTGAGACAAATCTTGGATTGGAAAGCAGAGATAGTGAGCCCTCTTCAGGCCCCCTTATCTGCTAGCAACTAATTAGCTATGTGACTGTAGAACAGTGCTTCAATATAATATAAGGGATTTCGGAGTAAGCCCAGTTCTCACATCTCAGAAGGCCAGCACAGACTCTCTGTTTGTAAATTTTTGGTAACCAGAGATGGGCTTTATTATCAAAAAATGGGAGGAGGAATCTACCAGCAACTTGCCGAAACCTCAAAGTTTGAAAAATCCCAGAATGCTCTTTTCTTCTAGAGTCACTTACAGCTCTGGTTGACTCCCAGACTTCTCTAGGTGCCCCCAAATCAGTTGGACATTGATTGAACCTTCCATGTGCCGTCCATGTAAGGATATTGCTTCCTTCTCACTCTCTTTCTTTCTGGGGCTAGCTGGACAGAATGAAGTCCTTCCTTGGATTCCCTTCTTGCTCCTATATAATCTCAGCTCTCTATAACTCCTATTATATTAAGTTCAAACTTTTCTACTTGTCATTCAAGGGACTCAAAAAATCTGACCCCACAGTGGCTATCAATTCCAGCCTTATCTCATTTTACTCCCCTCCACCTACTCCATGTCTCAGCCAGACCAGACCAGATCAGACCAATCCAGGCTACTTTTCCTTGTGATGTCAGAGGCCTTCAGCTCAGACCTCAATGCCTTTACTTAACATTGTTTTCTTTGCTCTGAATGCTCTCTCTTACCCTCTTCATTTCAGACATTTTCTCAGGTTTTCTCCAATGCCTGGAATGCTCTTCCTCCTCATCTCTACTTCTTGACTTCTGAGGCTCACTTTGTTGTTATTATTCATCCTTCATTTTCTTTTTTTTTCTTTGTTTTTCCATATGATAAAAAAGTTATTTATTTCTAACACATTTTCAGGAATTTTATTTTTGACTGGACTCAGATTTTGAGGTGGAGGCTCTCAGGGAAGACAGAGAATGTCTCAGCGATCTGTTCTTGTTATTTTTCTTTAGGCTTCTTCATTCTCTTGGCCAAAAGCTTAGCCTATTCTACTGCTTCCTTCTTGTACTTCTGGCTACATTGCTTCTTCAAAGCAATGCATCTATGTTTGTGCTGTAAAACACGTGGAGTCACCAGACGCTGAATTTTGGGAACCTTGGTCCTAGGTTTCTTACCTTTCTTGTTGAGGGGTTTCCTCACAACATACTGCTGGACACCATCTTCTTTGGACAAGTTGAAAAGTTGTCAGATTCTGCTAGCTCTTTTGGTGATAAGGCATGATCGTATGTGTCAGTCTTGCTATATCTTTCTCACCTTACTTCACAATAACAAAATTGAAGATGATCAGATTGGTATCCACAATACAGATTTGTGTTTTTTTCTCTAGTTCTTATAGAGAAATAACAAGAATGACCCTTACTGAGCAACAGAGAGACCTGTCCATGAGCCAAAATACCCTGCTCCATGGGGTAGCTTTGTTTTTCATTCCTACCACTGATTCAGACCACATAACCCTTCCATTCATCACCCAGAGCATCAGCAGAAACTTCAGTTGATTTCTCATAAAAGATCTGTAGCTTTCTCTCATCATCAATTTCAATGAATTTCTGACAGTCAATGACTGGGAAAGAGACGTTGAGCTTCATCTTTGCACAGCCTGTTTCAGACCTGCCATGGAAAAGAGCCTTGACTTCTGCTCCCTCTGGGCCACATAGGCTCTCACCTATCCTTCATTTTCAAAGAGGAACAATGACATCATGGGGTCATGACTTGACTCTTGCCTGAATTGAATTTAATGAGGCACAATGTCATCAGCCTCATCCTCTCTTCCTAGAGTCATCACAGTCCAGGGGCAGGACAAAAGTCAGGATGAGTGGTGATGGCCCAGGATGCAGTGGATGACCTTGCAGTCCTCAGTGTCTGACCAAGTTCTAAGTGCTCCACAGCACCATTTTTAGCCACCTTCATGGCCCTTGGAATGAATTGTTCTCATCCACCCATTCTGCCAAGGGAAGTCTTCACATGCTTGGGGTAGATAACCCTCTACCTCACCTAAGGGTTTAAACCTCTGGGATTAATGTCAACCTGGTGTAGCCGTCAGCTGAGAAGGTTTTACTGGGATGTGGCTGCTGCACATGCTGTAGCATCTTGGAGCTACGGGTAAGAGTTGGGTGCAGATGAACACCAAAGGTGAATATGCAGCCCTAAGAAGAACTCAGCAAGCCCTTCTACCAGGGGTGCTGGTCCTCCCTGAGCACCCCCTACACTAACTCCCTTTATGTTCCAGCTATTATCTCATCTTCTGCAGGAAGTCTAAGGGCAGCAAAGTAGGCAGCAAAGCTTAAGGGCAACACCATAGTGCACAGAACTCTGGGTCTGGAGTCAGGAAAACTCACCTTCCTGGATTCAAATATGACCTCAAACACTTATTAGCTGTGTGACCCTGGTCACATCACTTAACCCTGTTTATCTCAATTCCTCATCTGTAAAATGAGCTGGAGGAGGAAATGGAAAACCACCGCAGTATCTTTGCTAAGAAAACTCCAAATGGCGTCATGAAGAGTTGGAGATGACTGAACAACAAACAACTTTTTGACTCCAGACCCTGTGCTCTATACAGTGTGCCACACTTGCATATATTAGTAGGCTTTGAACCCAGATCCACTGAATCCAAATCCAGTCTTTGCTCCACAATACCTAAGAAAAAGAAATATTAATAATGAATTCTGCATTATAGGGACAAGTCCTCCAGGAAATTTTTTTTTATTAATTTATTATGGTCTAAATCCAAGCATTGTTCTGCCAGAGAGGGAAATATCCACACTGACAGTCCCCTCATTCCCTTGCTTATCTTCTTCCTACCAGACAATTTTGAAGTCACATTTATAGGCATTCCAAATAAGGAAAATTTCACAATATGATAACATATAACTTATGTAACTCAAGATAAGGTTTTTACCTCATATTTTGCTTCATCTACTTAGAACAAAGAATCACTTAATCCTGGAGAATCATTTTCCTAAAGCTACTCAATCCCTTAGGGACCATTCCCCTTCCCAGGCCTGTAGTCAGGAGATCACCCTTGGATCAGTGCCCTAATGCCTTCAGGAAAGGGAGGGGTGGGGATACAGTTTTTAGGTTGGTCTCTACTTTAATCCCTTCGGGGAAGGCTTTAATCTTAATTTGGAAGAGACTTTTCAGTCAATAAGTGTTTATTAAGAACTTACTCCTGCCAGGCATTGTGCCAAGAACTTTTCTCATTTTAAATCTATTTACTATCTTTAATCCATGTTCTGGGGATTTCCCTTTCATTCTTGACCTTTTCCATCTTTTCCTTAAAGAAAGAAGCTGGGCAGGAGAGAAAGGGGGGAAATGATTTTCATGGAGAACTTTATTTTCCTGAGAAATTTGATCAAGTACTGATAAAGTTTCTTTCCTTCTGGCAATTCTGGAAAGGACTTTAGAATGCAGAATTATTTATTTTTTAATATTTTCAGTTGAACTAAAAAGGAGATTTCAATAACCCTCCACAACTCCATCACACTCTGCCCAAACTAGTATGGGAAATTCATAGGGAGGGCTGCATCTTTGGACTGCTGTGCTCTGCACTTTTGGGAGGAAGAATTTCAGTTCAATGGTGAGTGGGTAGGAAGACCCAATTTAGGAATGAGTTGAGGTCTGCCAAAGCAGCAGGTAAAGCTGAAGTGTTCTTGTTTTTTCAAACCAAACAGCTTAATTTGCAATGCTTGGCTGGGGATTTGCAACTCTAAACTCTAAGATACACAAGAAGGCCCCCAAGGTCTTTTTATTTATTTTATTTTTGGTCAGCTACCCAGGCAAAAGCAAACAATTTCACAGCTGAGTACCTTCAAGGTCTCTGGGGTACAGGGCTGGGACCTTCCTCCTACTCTGATTTTCTGGTCTAACAACTCCCTACCACAGTGTCCCAGAGGGAACCATGGATTCACTGCCTGGATTTTTGGAGTTAGAGTAACAGGGACTGCTGTATGGCACCCAGAGTAGCAATTCTACAGAAGGACCTTGCTATAAATCAATCCCATAGATGAAAATTTAGAAGCACAGAACTGTAGAGTTGGAAGGTCATCTAGTAGAACCCTGAGCCGAGACATGAATTCCTCCTACAGATTCCCTGACAAATGATTGTCCAGACTCTGATTTTAGGAACTTCCCTATCAAGTGATGGGGAGCTTACTATATCCTGAGAAAATCGTTACCATTTTTGACCAGCTCTATTCTGTAGGAGGTTATTTCACACACCTAAGCCCAGATCTATACTACATGTGAATGACTGGTCAACTATTCGCTTTGAAAAATGATTCTTCACATAGAAAAGCTAATGTGAACTGACTCAAAGTGAAATTAGCAGAATCAGATAAACAATACTTTTTCAGTTATGTCCAACTCTTTATGACCCCATTTGGGGTTTTCTTGGAAGAAATACTGGAGTAGTCTGCCATGTCCTTCTCCAGCTTATTTTACAAGTGAGGAAACTGAGGCAAACAGGTTGAAGTGATTTGCCCAGGTCACACAACTGATAAGGGTCTAAGGCTGAATTTGAAATCAGATCTTCCTGACTCCTGACTCAGCCCTCTATCCACTGAACCACTTATCCAGCTGCTCCAGAAAAACAGCTTACCAAACAACCAAAACAATGTAAATGGGAAGTACCACGATACCTCAAAACTGAATGCTCTCCAATTATAATGACCAAGTTAGCTTCAAAGAAAAAAGAGAGAAAATACTTCCCCTCACTGCTTTGCAGAAGTGGATTACCATGGCTGCATTGCATTGCATAGAGTATCAGATTTTTTTTTTGCTATATTGATTGGTTGTGTGTGTGTGTGTGTGTGTGTGTGTTTTCCTTTCTTTCCTTTAAAAAATTCTTTATTATAATGGATAGTTCTCTGGGAGAAGGGAGTTCCAGCAGAAAATGTAGAAAATGTAAAAACAAGGTATTAATAAAAATACATTTAAATAAGAGAAAGAATTCTCCACTATACAAATGAATTCATCATTGGATTCCTTTAAATAAATTTCCTAAAGTCCACTAAAAATATAGTTTGGGCAATCGTAGTTGAAAAAGCACTATTGGAATCAGATGACCGAGATTCCAATCCCCACTCTAGTACTGGCTGCTTACATGACAAGTCACTTAACCACCAGAGCCTCAGTTTCCTTCTCCATAAAATTGAGGGTAAGGAATGGACAAAATGATCCCTCAGGAACTTTACATCTCTAAACTCTATGCTCTTTATTCATGTAATGATTCAGGAGCAAACTGGCATAATAGAGACAGGAATGAGCTCAAAGGCAGGATGCCTAGGTCCTGCCATTGTCTAGATACAGAGCCCAGACAAGTGACATGACTATTCTGAGCTTCCTGTTCATTAAGTTCATAGTCATCTGTAAAGGAGTCATAATAAGTCTTAGACTGTATGGTGATGAACCACAGGCCACATGACTGACTGGCAAAAGTTGGTGTTTTTGAGCTAGAAGGATCCATGGAAATTGCCTGGTCCAAAGTATTCATTTTGTAGATGGGAGAAATAAGACTAAGTTCTGTTCAGTGGCAGAGCTAGGATTTAAAAACAGGCATCTTGATTCCCAAAGGCAATTCTTTCCACTAAACCTGACATAGAACTTAAAAATGGAAAGGGAAAGAGACAAGTGGTATCACCTCAGGACATGGCACAGATCCAATGTGAGTGGGATCTTTGATGGGGAGACTTCTTTCTATGAGGCTATCTCAACCATGTGTTACTGCTACTGCTTCTACAATGCAAAATACAAACAGGATTTAAATGTCCTATAATCTAGTAAAAAAAGGAAAGTATAGGAAGCAAAGTTTGCACAAGTTGGGTTTGTCTCCTAGTTCCAGCGTGATTTCAGTTCTAAGAGATATTATTGGAAGGAGAAAATGGATTTCCTTTTCCTATGTGATAAAGCCTGAGTCTCTTCCTCTGGAAAATTAGTTGAAATCTATGATGTAACCTGTCCCTTCCAGCTCTAAATCCTGGGCTATTTGGAAGTTAAAATACTTCTCCAGTGCAAAAGAGAGAATAATAGCTCATATTCAAGTAGCAATTTGTGTGCAAAAATAATCTTATAATCACAATCTCATTTGAATTTGATGTTCACAATGACCCCATGAGGTAGGTAGCAAAATTATTTTTCCTATTATATGTCCAAAGGGACATGACCTGTTTAAGGCCCCATATCCATAGTGGGAGACCCTGGATTTGAACCTAGATCAAACCTAGTTTAGGCTGAAAGTTCAGAACATTCTGCTCATCAATCATAAGGAAGATAATTGGACTCTGAAGGTGAAAATTAGGCTTCCATTCCCTTGACATAGAAAAGTAAATTTTATTACTTTATTCTTTTCATGTCCTAATTACTGATCCTTCTGGATAGAGAAAAAGACCATAGAAGGAAAACCTTTCTTCATAGCCTGCTAAATACTTGTTGAATTCCTTCATTAGGATGTAAACTTCTTGAGAACAAGTATTGTCTTGTTCTCTCATCTTCAGCATCTAGCACAGTGTTTGGAAGGCAGCTTACTAAATGCTTGTTGAATGACTAATAAAATCTTGAGAAACATACCCCATTCAATTTGAATAAGCTTAGTATCACTACTGGTTGAAATTAATCAGGGTAGAGAGAAGTTAACATGGGTAAAGAGGCAAGATGGCCTGATGGAAAGAGGACAGAATTTGGTGTCAAGTTTTCTAGACTTGCAACTTAGTTCTAAACCCACATACTAGGTGAGTGACAGAGGGAAAGTCATTTTTTTACCTCTTTGTGACTTGGTTTCCTCATCTGTAAAATGAGGAGAGTATTTATTTCCTAACTTCCAAGGATAATAAGCTTTAGAACCAGAAGGGATCATCTAGTCCAACTCAATCATTTATTTTTCCAGAGAAAGAAACTGAGACCCAGAGAGGACGAGCGACTAATCCAAGGTCATATGGACAGAAATTAGGGGAGTGAGACTTGAACTTAAGGCCACTGACTCCATATCCAACAATCTTTGCACTTCAAGATGTTGCCTCTGAGGGGTAGGGTCTTGGTCAGGCTAGGATACAGAGCATAACCTCTTGGGGTTCATGGTAGGGTAGGGCTCAATAAACCTCAAAGTGCTTTCTGAAATATGAATAGTGGCCTCCAGTACTCACTTCTCTTCTCTCCCCAGACTAGAACACTGTGCTTGATAAGAGAATGAAGCCAAATGCAGCTTTGAAACCCGGAAGAGGGAAGACCTGCATAGACTCCCTCAGAGTAGGACAGGGAGAACTGACCTGGTCAGGGACACCAGCGATGAGGGAATCTCTTTTCTCAGGCTTCAGAACAGGAAGGAAAAATGACACTAAAACCTCCTTGACTTAGCAAAGTCAACATTTTGGCCAAAGCATGTCAGTTTTGGGGGAGAAATTATGAAATAATAGTAAAAAGTAAGAAGGTGGAAAGATAGAACAAGGAAATGGAAAAGATCTGGGGATTAGGAGAGCTGAAGCTCAAATATTCTTGCTTTTCATTTTTGTTTTTTTAATCCAAAGAGCATAATCTATAATGCTTGACTGGAGATGTGCAACACTATACTTGAGAAGAAACAGCAGTGACCACCAGGTCTTCTTTTCATGCTATGTTTTTGCATGAAGCATAAATACATTTCTTTTTTCCTTCTTTTTGTTCCTTCCTTTTTTCCTTCCTTCCTTCCTTCCTTCCTTCCTTCCTTCCTTCCTTCCTTCCTTCCTTCCTTTCTCCCTTCCTTCCTTCCTTCCTTCCTTCCTTCCTTCCTTCCTTCCTTCCTTCCTTCCTTCCTTCCTTCCTTCCTTCCTTCCTTCCTTCCTCTTTGTTGCTGAGTCTCTTTTAGCTCCCCTTCCCAAAAAAAGCACTGAAGTAGCTTTACCTTTGCTTTCTAGGATCACTATTGGGACCCTTCTGCTATGGATTAGAGACCCACAGTTAAAACCTTGTCTAGGTTAGACTGAGGGGTCAAACATGCAACAGCATTTTCAAATTACACAAGACCATATTTAAATGTAACTATGAAATATTTAACAAAAGAAATGAGAATACAATATCACTAGATAATGCTAATATGTGATTTTCTAACAAGACCTTGAGGGATCCTTAGGTATGATTTAGTGACCCTCCCCCTTCCTTTTCTACTAAGTTTGACATTACTGTTTCAGGACAATTGGAATGCCAATAGACTTTGCTACTTGCCCATCCTATTGATGGAAATTGACTTAGAATCAGAAACTTTAAAAAATCAGCTACTCTAATCTGATGTAAGATAGTAGGAAAGTCTTCTAAGAAAGTTTAGTAGGAAAAGCCCTGGATTTGGTATGTGGAAGGAAAGAAACCCCTAGACCTTCCTTCCCTTCGCTTTCTCAGAAACACCAGGGCAGAGGTCAGACATTACCAAAACTCTCTGTGCTTTGGGGAAGACTGGGTGGGAGTGGAGTGTGGAATTTCACAATCATAGCTCCACTTCAAGATGCACTTTTTCACCATATAGTCCCTCTTCTCTCTGAATGGCTAGAGATGCCAATGAAATCACCTCTCTTTTGTGATACAAATACTGTGCAAAAGACACTATGTTTAGAGCTTTCTTGTATGATTTGGAGATACTCTTTCCCTCCATCTGGTTACCTGATTCTCCCTGCATTTGCTTCTTGCATTTGGCCCTTGTATTTGTCATATCTTAAATAAATTTCAACCTCGAGCCATGTTTATTCTGCAGTTCTTGGTGTCTTGGAAGTGGGTTCTAAATACCTGGAAGGAGTGGGTACCATTGCCCTACTCCTTTCCAAAGTTTTAGAAAGTAAAAGACCTTTTAAAATTTCATATGAGGTGCTTTACAGTTGAGGTTCCTGTTGGGTTACCTCCTTATTTAGCAAGAAAGGTTGAAATAGGTAAAGAAGCAGGAAGTCAAGAGTCCTGGGTTTGCAGCCTAGGCCTAGTATCACTATGTGGGTAATGGAGAGAACTAATTTTTGCCCTTCTGACACTTAACTTCCTCATCTGTAAAATGGGAAGAGTATTTATTTCCTTATTTCTAAGGATGGTAAGTAACTTTAGGGTAAAAAGGATCATCTAGTCCCACCCATTTGTTTTTCAGGAAACTGAGGCCCAGAGAGACTAAGTTATTTCTCTAAGGTCACATGGGTAGTAAGAAACAGAGATGAGATTCAGACCTAGATCCTCTGACTCCAGCTACAAAAACCTTCCTGCTTCAAACTTTCCACCAGGCCTGACCTTTAAAGATTTGGGTTTTTTTGGAGATTCTTATGTTACATGTTTTTTTTTGTCTGTCTTTAGATACTTTCTATGTCACACTTGAGGTTTCCCAAATGAAATTGATAACACCGCAGATAGTGCTTCTGGTCTGGAGTCAGGAAGAGTTGAATTCAAATCCTGTTGTGGACACTTCCTATCTGTGAGCCTTGGGTAAATCACTTGACCTCTGTCTGCCTCTGCTTTTCCATTTGTAAACTGTAGACAATAGTGACACCTGTCTCTTGCAGCTGTTGTGAGGATAGAATGAGATACTCGTAAAGTACCGTATAAATGGTAGCCATCATTATCATCAATATTCTCCCTTAGTGATAAATCCAGTTCTTTCTTCAGTTCCTTTACCAGGTTAGTTTTGAATTTTGCTCATTATCTGAAGTAGTTTAGTCTTGGGGGATATGGTAGGCTCTGTGTGAGTCCTGCAAGTGCCTTTTCTCAAGAAACAAGGAGTATGGCAGCAGAAATGCATAGAACCAAAGTAAGTGAGCAAGTCAATATAATCCCATGCAATCCGATCAAAGGACCCTCTCTCTGGACCCTTGTCTTAGTTTAGATGAACTCCTCATCTGGGTGCAGTGGCCCTAGAAAGTGGCACAATTTAAAATCAGTGGGAGGCCTAAATGTACTCTCTTTCGAGTTTTGTTTTCAAGTGGTAGTCAGAGTGTTACAGTGCCATTACAATTTTATAATAGCTGTGAATTGGCCCAAACGTTCTGGAAAACTATTTGAATTATGATAAGAAAGTGATGAAAATAATCTTACTCTTTTATTCAAAGATTTCACTATCAGGGATCTAGCTACATCCAAGTAGGTCAATGACAAAAGAGAGAGAAAGAGAGAATGAACCTACATATGGGCAGGGAATAAGCATTTATAAAGCACCAACTTTATGCCAGACACTTTTACAAATATTTATTTGCAAATCATTTTACATTGTAAATCAAATTGTCATTTGATCATCTCAATAATTCTGTGATGTAGGTGCTGCTGTTATCATCACCATTTTGCAGCTGGGGAAACTGAGACAGGCAGAGGTTTAAGTGACTTACCCTGGGTCACACAGCTAAGAAGCGTTTGAGTCTGAATCTGAACTCTAGTTCTAGTACTCTAACCATAGCACTACTAGCTGTTTCTAATGCACTAAAATATTTTTACAAACACTAGGAAAGCAAAGAACTGGAAATAAGGCAGAATTGGGGACAGATAAGTTATGGTACATAATTGTAATAGGATTTTACAATTCCATAAGAAGCTATAAATATGATGAATATAAAGAAATAAGGGAAGGCTTAGATGAGCTGATACAAAGCAAAGAAAGCAGAACCTAGAAAACAATATGCATAATAGCTACAGCAGTGTAAATGAAAATAGCATTTCTTACTGTTCTTTTCAAATAAACCTAATGAAACTAAATGCTACAAAATTAAAATGGCCAGGTTTGGCATGAAAGAAGAGCAGTTTTGGCTTGTGTTTTAAGTACAATCAATCTGTCTCTTGGTTGATGGATTGCCCTCAGTCAGCTGGGTAGCATCCTAAGGCCCCTTCCTTTGGGAACTCAAGATTCTCCTCCTGGGCAAGTTTGAGGAAGAGAAACAAACCAGGATTCCTTGGTTTATATCAATCATTAGAATAGTTATGGCTTTAATTGGCTCATCTAGTATCCTTATCCCCTCTTTGATAAATTGAAGTCCCCCCCAAAAAACTCAGAAAAAAATAGCTTGCTAGTATGCTGTTTAGGGTTGTCTGAAGATGTAGATATTGAGAAAATATGTTCATGTATCTATCTTGAGTTTTGTATATCATCTATTTTTTGAAATTTATATTATATTTTTGAGATCACCTTATTAAAAAAGGAAACTTTTCACCCAAATTATTTGATTGTAATGGATTCTAAATTTGTGCTGGATTGTCTTTTCCTCTTGGTCTAGCCGACCAAGGAAAGAAGACAAAGAAAGACCTATTCCCTTTGTAAATGGAATGTTGAGGAAAATACATATCAAAGATTAAAACTTAAAATTAGCATAACAATAATAGCTTACATTGATATAGCACTTATTGCAAGCCAGACACTCTGCTAAGCATTTAACAATTACCATCTCATTTGATCTTCACAACAGCCTGAGAGGTAGATAACATTATTTTCCCTATTTTATAGATGAAAAAATTGAGGCAGAGGTTGAATGACTTGCCCAAGGTCACACAACTAGGAAGCATCTGGGGTTGCATTTGAACCCAGGTCTACCTGACTCCAGGCCCAGAACACTGTCTATTGCAACACCTGGACATCTGGTCTGCCCAGTGTGAACTCAATTTGCTATGTCAACATGAAAATAAACCTGCAAATTCAAGTGCTTCCGTACAACTAAAACTATCCATAAGGTGGAAAATAAAAGTCTTCTCATTAGTGTTGAAAATATTGGTAAAACGTATAGTAGAAAAATGGTACTGTACTTTTATTTTCATTTGTTTTTAACAGCTTAAATTAATTATTAGAGGTAAGTGCAATTTACATTCAGTGCTGCTCCTTTGAAATATCATGTGAGAGCATTAAAAACAGTATAAGTTCATGACTGATGGAGTAAATAAACTAGGGACGGGATCTAGGTCTGTGATTTCCTTGATATGAGGAACTCCTGGAGGAGTAAACCTCCACTATCAAAGCTTGTGGGTACAATAGATGCTCTTCTAGTCTTAGAGAGTTGATTAAGGGACCGAGGGAAGGCTTGCCTCGGCTCACCCAGACAGTACGTGTCAAAGGCAGAACAACCTCAAGTCTTGACTCAGAGGCCAGTTCACTATTCACTATGCCATGGCATCTCTCAGAACAAATTATACACGTTATTAATATTTGGAGTGCATTCCCTTAATTGCAAAGAGTGTTGTACCTATATTCCTGATCAATAGAGAAATATCTAAAATTTTATAGAACATATCAGAAAGAAAATGACTGAACTTCAAGTGAATGCTGGAAGACTCTAGATCTTGATTTAGTTTCTTTTTGGGACTTTTTAGTTTCACTTTCGGGTTTGAAGTTCCAGTGTTATATATAAAAAGAATACTATTTGGTAGGCACGTTGGATTTCTGATATCATTAACAAGTACACAGTGCTATTTGTCTCACATCATGAAACAAGTATCTAAAGGTTTCTGTAAAAGAGGAGTACATAACATCTATACTGTAATTGCTAAAGACAAAGAAAATAAGACGGACAAGAGAAATTCAGTATATTGACTTTTGAAGCCACTACAGGCATACAGTATACAATACCTGTTCGTGGATTCCAGATAATTGCTACTCACTCAACAGTTATTTTCAACGATCGTAAGTGTTCTTATAGTGAACAAGAAACAAAAAAGAGGGCAGAGAGATGGGTTATCACTTATTAGCTCTTGATGCATTATTTTTTTATATGCATTGTTGCATGCTGTTGCTCAGTTGCGTCCAACTCCGTGTGACCCCCTGGACTTTTGTCCATGGGTTTTTCTTGGCAAAGATACTGGAGTGGATTGCCGTTTCCTTCACCACTGTGCCCCATTTTACAGATGGGGAACTAAGACAAATAAGGATTAAATGGTTTGTCAAAGGTCACACAGCTAGTAAATGTCCGAGGTCAAATTTGAACTTGATTCTTCTCTATTCCAAGCCTGGTGCTCTATCTACTACACCACCAATTTTTGTTAGATAGTATCATTACACATGATTGTTGGGAGGCAAATGTAAAATTTGAAATGGTAAACTGATAGATAAGCTCCAAAATTTTCATCAGTAACTTAATAATATGTTCATTCTTATCCTGTCTTCCAACCATCTGATGTTCAAAGGGGGTTGAAAGAATGAGAATCGCTTACCATCCCCTCCATGGGGTCCTTTTGTTAATTGCAGGAAATACTAATGCTCATGTAGTGTTAGAATGTTATTCCTAAAATTTGCATTAGTTACAAAACATTATCTTAAGTAGAAATAATCATTTTGATTCTTTATCCTTGCTGTGCCTTTGTTTGTCTCTTGTCAACATCCATGTAAGGGTAGAATTTCAGTTAATAGCATGGGTTGATATTGGCTTGGCATGACCCGATGCTTTGCCCTTTGTACTATTGAGTATTAGAGTTTTAGTACCGTATGTTTACACTTCTGGGTAGGATGAGTGTATCATTGTAAGGCACTGAGATTGTATTCTAAACCTTCTACCTCAAAGACCTGGAATCCCTACTTTAGACCCACCAAGAAAAAAGATTATTTTGGACCCAAAAGGGCCCCCACCAAGTACTGTCAACTAACAGCAGGGCTGTTTTATATTAAGATCTTGAACTCTGAATCTGTGGAACCTATATGAAAGACTCACGCTTCTTAAGATGGGGATGACACAGAAGGCAAGCTGATCATGCTGCTCACCTCTTATCTGCCTGAGAAGCAAATAAAAATGCAACCATGAATCTACAACCTCATATTATTTCCTTTGGTTGGCCTTTACAAATTCCTTTCTGATCTAGGATGAGTCCCTATCACTTCTCTGTAAGTACACATTGGGCGGCTAGGTGGTGCTGTGGATAGAGGGCCAAGCTTAGAGTCAGAAAGATGCCTTTTCCTGGGTTCAAATCCAAACTTAGACACTTCTTTGCTGTGCAACCCTGGGCAAGTCATTTATCCCTGTTTGTCTCAGTTTCCTCATCTGTAAAATGAGTTAGAGAACCACTCCAATATCTCTGCCAAGAAAACCCTAAATGAGATCCCAAAGACTCAGACACAGCTGAAATGACTGAACAAGTTCTCATAAAATCATGCTGTCTCTGTGATTGTTAAGTCGTACCAAAATGTTCTCTTTGACATGTATTCAGTATATGAATGCTAATTAGAAGAGAATAAAAAAAGTTAGAAGCTAGAAAGTGCTATGTTTAGAAAGATCTCATATTAATTTGGTATGTATCCTATACCTCTAAATAAATCCCAAACTCTGCTACTACCTTCAGGATACCTGCACTCCTTTTAATGTTTATCAATAGAATTTACTATGTTATAATTCCTTGGAAAGGTACATGTGAATCATTTTTGATCTCACTCTGATCCAGTTATGTGTTCATACTGATGAATCAGTAGTCTACCTGCTTAGAAAAAGTCATTGACAGGCCCTAGCACATCTAGGTTTAAGCCAGTTCTAAGTGGGATATGTTAGATTGCTGGGGAAATTTGAGGAGACAGCCTTGTGAAGGCTTATTTTGTTTTGTGGCTTTGAATGGGAAAACGTCTCACATGTGATGGCTTCAGACAGACTTTGTTATTACAATCTTGGGACATGTGGAGTCATGATTAATCATGGACTATCTCAAATTATCTTCTTCAAACTTTATGTAGGATCAAACGGAGCTAATAATGTTGTACCAACCATATCTGTAACAGATTGGCCTGTGGCTTAAACCAACAGTTTTATGAACAATGTCCCTTCTAACAAGATGCTAGACCTCTTGGCCTTCTCATTGCCCTGGTGTTTTACCCTTGAGGCCTTTGGGCCTTGCGCTTTGGCTGATATTGTTCCCTAAAGACTCTTGTACTTTGCCATCTACCCTGCTGCAGCAGGGTAGGAGTGGGGCTCCTATCTACTCTGCAGCTAAATACTCAGTCCCATGTGAATGCTGTCCCCTAAGTAGAATGTAGGGCAGCTAGCTGGCAGATAGAGCCCCAGACCTGAGTTGAAAGCCAGCCTCAGACACTTCCTAGCTTGGTGACCCTGGGCAAGTCACTTAACCCTGTTTGCCTCAGTTTCCTCATCTGTAAAATGAGCTGGATAAAGAAATGGCAAACCACTCCAGTATCTTTGCCAAGAAAACCTCAATGGGGTCGTGAAGAATCATACTTGACTGAACAATAAGGATGTGAGCTCCCTGAGTTTCTATTTGCACCTTCCAATTATAGTACAATGCTTAGCATTTAGTAAGAGTTTAATAAATCATTTTGATTCCCCCTCTTATGGTAAAGTCCTCTGATCTTGAGTGAGATAATTAATTTCTTTTAACAACTGGATGCTAATTGAATCTGTAATCCAGAGTGATAAAGTTATAGAGATAAAAATATTCCCCTTAAGAATCAGTCCATGTCCTAACCATTTTGATTAAATAGTCCCCTGTGCTTATGGAGGTTTGTATGTGTAAGCTAGGGGTGGGGAACTTGCCACCTTGAGGCCACAAGTGGCCCTTTAGGTCCTCAAGTGCAGCCCTTTGACTGAATCCAAACTTCACAGAACAAATTCCCTCAAGTAAAGGATTTGTCCTGTAAAACTTGGATTCAGTCAAAAGGCTGCACCCAAGGACCTAGAAGGCCACATGTAGCCTTGTGGCCTCAGGTTATCCATCCCTGGTGTAGGCTGTGGGGCCCATAGAAGCATAACATCAGGTAAGCCTTGGTTCCCAAATGAACTTGGAAGACAAAAAGAACCTGTCTACTCTTGCTCTATCCTCTCTTTACAATCCAGATATGTCCTCAATTACCATTGCTTTGGTTCACATAAGACATGTTCTACTTTGGATGAAGAATGTGTTAAGGTCCATTCCCATCATGACCAAATGTCTCATTTTCCCATCTCATGAGACCTCGGGCATCCCCGATATATGAAATTCTTAGCAAAAGTATTGAAAAAACATTACTCTTTTTTCATTATAGCCACCCCATCTCAAGGAGCTTACATTCTACTGGGGAGAGACTACACATAAAAGCCTGCTGAAAAGTAGGGGGAGTAGAAGGGAGAAAGAAAAGAAAATTGATGGAAGTGGAGATGGTGGAAAACTAGGGATGAATCTTAGCTCTGCTACAAATTACTTATGTTGACATGAGAAAAAACGTTTCCTATCTTTGAACTTCAGTTTTTGTTTTCTGTAAAATGTGGGAGTTTGGTTAGATAATCTTAGGACCTAGTCAGCTCTAAATCCTAGAGTCCTATGAATCCCAGATGTGCTTATCATGCCTTCACCCTTGTGATCCTACTTATCCTTCAGTGAGTCCAAGTGCCTACTATATGTATTCTGGGCAACTAGGTGGCAGAGTGGATGGAATGCTAGACCTACTCTTAGAAAGACTAATCTTCCTGAGTTCAAATCTGACCTCAGACACTAGCTGTGTGACCCTTGACAAGTGACTTAGCCCTGTTTGCCTAATTCCTCATCTGTAACATGAACTGGAGAAGAAAATGGCAAACCACTCCAGTAACTTTGTTAAGAAAACTGCAGATGGAGGTACAGAGAGTCAGACATGGCTGAAAACCCCTAGAAAACAGTAAAATTGTAAGCTAACCATCTCAAATAGCTGTTATGAGAATCAAATGAGCTAATGGAGATTTTGTTTTGTAAATTTTCAAGTACTGTGTTAATGTGAGGCACATAAAGGACACTCTCCTGCGGTCCCCTGATGTTTGATCATGGTGTCTAGGTTATCCTGAATTATGACAGCCTGGAGAAGTCCTATGAATCTAATAAGGATCATTAGATCTGAGGGATTGTTTTGAGCAGGTATTCTAACCATTTTTGGTGTCATGGACTCCTTTGGCATTTTGCTGAAAACCTAGGACCTCTTATCAGAAGAATGTCTTAAAAATTCATAATTGAAAGAAATGATAAATTTCAGTTTAAGGTTATTGGAAATAAAGGTGTAATTTTTTCCCCACCCAAGTTCACAGATCCCCTGAAATTTATCCATGGATGCCTTGGGGGTCTCACATTAAGAATCCCTAATCTAGACGAGCTTCCTCATTTAATAGAAGAGGAAACTGAAGTCTAGACAAGTGAAGTCATTTGTCCGAGATCATCCTACAGTAAGTGGACATGCTGAGGTTCAAACCCAGAATCTCAGTCTCCAAGATCAGTCCTCTTTCCACAGACCAGTGTGGTCTCTTTTTGTTCCCACAAGAACTCTCTGAGACAGTCTGAGCAAATGTCATCATCCCCATTTTACAGATAATTGAAACTCACAGAGGCTTTGAGCACAGTAATGGATACTACAGTATGTCTTCTCTCACTGCAGCAGTCGGTGAACATATACTGTGTGCCAGGCATTATCCTAAATATAGGAATAGAAAGGCAGTCTCTGGCCTTGAGGAGCTCACAATCTAATGGAGGGGGAGAAGTTCATAAAAAGAAGCTGAAAGGGGGGAGGGAGGAGCAGGGGGTGTTGAGGAGGGGTGAGTTTCAGAACTGAGGTCACCTCAAAAGACCATAAGTTTCTGGAGATTATGAAGTACTGGAGAGCTGTGGAGTGTGGAAGCATGATACTCATCCCGAGACTGTGACTACGAGGTGATGATTTAAAAAAAATTACAAGTATCTAGAAAACTGTTTTCTAAGAAATGCAGAACTAGTACTATGCATTGGTGATGGGTGTGTGTGTGTGTGTGTGTGTGTGTGTGTGTGTATGTGTGTGCTTACACCAGGAAAATTATGGAATCTAGAGGTATTAAAGTAAACATTTGTTACTATTGTGATTATTAACAAACCTCTTTCCAGTTACAAAAACATTTTCACAAACTTTGTCTTATTAAATCCTCATCGGATAATGCTGGTGTCATTGCTGTTTTATAGATGAGGTTCATAAAGGTAAAGAGAACTTGACCCAAGTTGCATGTCTAGTAAGCAGTGCTACTAAGATCCACGCCCTAGTCTTCTGACTCTGACACCATATTTCTGTCTGTCTCTCTCTCTGTCTCTGTCTCTCTCTCTCCTTCTCTCTCTGTCTCTGTCTCTCTCTCTCATAGAGAAGCCTAGAGTTGGAAAGCCTCTTAGCCGACCTTTAGCTGAAGTATGACTCCACTCTACAATACCTCTTAGAGATAGTTAGCCTTAATTCTCAGTGAGCAGGAGCTCACAGCTTAATGAGACAGTGCCTTGGAATAGCTCTATTAAGACTTTTTTCCTTATATGGAACTGAAATCTTAACTTAGTAAAAACAAATAAACAAACAACAACCCTCAGTGAATTCATTGTCCGTTTCATGAGTGCACACAGGTTATTTGATATGCAGCATGGTATAGTAGATCACTGACTTTAGACTTAAAGAACCCAGGTTCAAGTCCTATTTTTGGTATACCTGTGTGATTTGGGGTAAGTTGCTTAACCTCTCTGGGACTCAGTTCCCTCATCTTTCAAAAATGAGGTGGTGTTGGGCTAATATTCTTTGGGGTCCCTTTCTAGCTGTAAATTGGGTCTTTACAATTTTCATCATACTCTGTCTTTTCACAGATGAGGAAATTGAAACCCAGATATGGGAAAGCGATGTGTTCCAGCTACCACACTGCATCAATAAGGGTGCCAGATCTAAAATTTTGCTCTCCCAGATCCCATCCTCATACTCTTTTGACAGAACTATAGTTGATCCTTTGGGAAGAGATTCTAGGCTCCACATCAGCTTCAGTGAAATATTTTTCTGGGTCCTGCAAGAAATAAGAGAGAACCAGAAGGGATGCCTCCTTAGAGGACCAAGCCTCTTCCTAAGCCTTCTGTGAGTTCGTGAAAATAAAAAGTGGGAGGTAAGGCCAAGATTTCTCAAATCCAGGAGAGAACCCTAAAGGATTCCCCAACACCACCACCCACCAACCCAGACCTCAAAAGGAGTTTTTTTTTCTCATATCACATGCATTTAAAGCCTAGGACAGTATCTTGCATATATTATGTGTTTAATAAATATGAGTTTAATTGAATTAAATTCAATTTGCCAGTTGGAAGAGAAGGTAATACTCTCTTCTCTGCCCTTGATGAAAAATACCTGATGCAGTCAGAAGAGCACAGATGTGGAGTCAGTGGGCCTGGCTTCCAATTCTGGCCCGGCTAATGCCGGCCCATGTTCTGCCCCTCCATTCCGATACTCAGTTTTGTTATACACACACACACACACACACACACACACATCCAACACATACACACATATATGTATATATGTACATATATACACACCCATATCTATACACACACACACACACACACACACACACACACATCTTCTAGAATTTAATTCTATGATGAGAATGTTGACCAGAACTGAATGTAAAACAAGGCCTCCATTTCTGAGCTGAGATCTCTCCACCAAGTCAGTAATCAACAAGCATTTGTTAGGTAGCAATATGTGCCAGGCACTGTGCTCAGCGATACTGGGACACAAAGACAAAACCCAAACATTTCCCACTCTCAGGGAGATTGTATTCTATCAGAGGAGACAATATGTGCAAATATAAACAAATCCTGAAGAAATACAAAGTAAATACCAAGGTGTTTAAGAGAGGGAGGACAAGTCTCAAAGCTTTCTTCTCTTGATGTCTTAAGCCTGATCTTCTAGTTCAAGAAAGCCACATACAGTAGGGATCCCTTGTCTGACCCTTATTCATTAAAGCTTCAAGTCTTGTGTAACATTTCAGGCTCAAATTTGCTTCTGTTTAATTTGTCTCTGATTTGGCTTATATGTCATACCCTTTCCCCCATCTCCCCAAGTGTAATCAGCAATTGTTGACTTTGGAGGACAGTAAGAAATACCACAATTGTGATATTTCATACTGCTTTCTTGAAATCTGTCATCACATCCTTCATTTCCTGATTCTTCTGTCAAGTTTGGCTATATAAGGTCCCTATTCTCAGAAGAAGTTGAAGGAGGAGTCAGAGTATCTGAGAATTCATCTCTGCTGAGACGCCTCTGAGAGATCCAGGTCAGACCAACCATTCCATCTCCATCTTCCCTTGGAGGTAGGACAAGAAGTTTCTTTGCTCTTCTTATGACTAAAAAACCAAAAAACCTTTCAAAGACCTGCTTTCCTCAAATCCCTATAAGCCTCTGCTCTTACATTAAGGAATTGAGTGAATAAAGCAGCTTTCCTAGGGGACCTTGTTTGACTAATTATTCAAGGCATAGCTGAGTGAGTCTATTTTAAAATCAAACAGGACTGATGAATCTCAGTGCAAATGTACATCTATATGATTGACTCAATAAATCAATAACAGGCTAGGGAGTGGATTTGTGAATTCATTGATATAAGGAATTGATAGATGAAGAAATTCTCTCTACTAATACAGGTCAGCAACTGGTAGTCTTAGAGAATTATTTAGAAGAGTAGGGAGAGAGTAAATATCCAGGATCACATAGCAAGGATGTGACAGAGATATTGATTGGAAGCCAGGTCAGTCTAGCTCCCATACTCACACACATATGTGCATATAAATACATATACAGAGACAGATAGATAATCTTGCCACTACCACTGGACCAATAATATTGCTTAATAAATGATATAATTAATTGTCTAGGAAGTCTTGGTCAAATCCTTTCCTTGTAATGGACATAATTTTCTTCCTCTATAAAATGAAAATGTTCACCTAAATGGTCCATAAGGGTTGATGTTTTATTCTTATTTCCCTTTCAATTCACAAATTCCATAACTCTAGACCAGAGGCTTAACTGGTGTGTGTGTGTGTGTGTGTGTGTGTGTGTCTGTGTGTGTGTGTGTGTGTGTGTGTGTGTGTGATAGATCTCTTTGGCACTCTGCTGAAATTTATGGACCCCTCCTCAGAGCAATGTTTTTAAAAGATAAAATACATAGGATTACAAAGGAAATAAGTTAGACAAATACAGTTACTGAAATATCGGGGGGGAAATTCACAGACTCCACATTTAGAACTCTTGCTCTAGAAATAGGAAATCTGGAAGTGATAGTAATGATAAGACAGTTAATGTTAATTATGAAACCACTAAATTGAGTATACCTTTAATATGATGGTTTGAATAGAAATTAAAGTTTGTCTCTATTCAGGACTACCCAATTGAGTGTTTTGACTAAAGCCTAAATAGGTGCAGCACATCTTCAGAAAAGTGTCAGAAACAGCCAAATTCTTGAATCTATGATGGAGTTTTCCAATCTTTGTCCAACCCCAGGAAGTAACAGCCCCTAGCATTATTGAATATTAGATTGAGAATGAACCTTATACATAGAACATTGAATGTCAGGACTGGAATGGTTCTCAGAGTTGTAGATTAGACATCTTTAATGGCAGACTTGGGGTTAGAACCCACAGTTCCTGACTGCCAAGAGTTGAATATTCTTTCCACTGCACCACTCTAAGTGCCCTGCTGGTCATGCTACTTCATGGGAGACTAGTAAAACTTGAGAAGGCCCAAAAGGAGTTTGGTATTCCCAAATGCTTGAGGGGAACCTGTGCAAGAATATAGGAAGCAGTTTTAGGTCAAAGCAAATGAAATTGGTACCAAGGAAGAAACAATCAGAGTGAGCCCTGAGGCTTTGCACAGGACAGAAACAGGAATTCAAGAAAAACTGAGATGTATTTGAGGGGCTCCTTCAAAAACAGAAATTACGTGTGGAGCACAGGTCCAACCTAAAGCAGGGAACCTCATCCCCTTGTTTTCCTTCAAACAGATTCCTTGGGAACCCAGTGAAGAAACCATCTTGGACTAAGGAACCATTGTCACAGACCCCTAGGTAGGGAGAGGGAAGGTATTTCTTCCCTTCTTTATTTACCACATTAATTTAAACCTTTAAATTTGTATTTGTCTGAATAATAGCAATAGCTAATTTGATTAGAGATTTCTGACTATCACAAGTGCGTCCAGAGGAAAAATTTAGCCTTCACTTTATGTTTAAGTAATTTTTTAAAATTGCCTAATGTGTTCATTCTTTTGATGTCCTCCATCAACTCTTTCTCACCCCTCAAAAAGGGTTTCTTGTGGCCCCATTCAACTGTGGGTGTCTCTCTCTGGTTTGATTCGTGTTGACTCTTTTTCTTTCTATGAATCAGGAGCAAAGAAGATGCTTCAGATTTGGGGCCTCATCCTCGTCTGTGGCCTGAACACACAGAGCTTGGCCCAACTTGAAGCCATCCCTGTGGATCCTGTTGGTGTCCTTGGCCCTGTTCAGTCCCTTACCCCACCAGATCTCCTCTCAGGCTTATTAGATGGTAAGTTAACCTCTTAGTGGGCAATTGCTGTGGAAGGAAAAGATGGAATTCTTGAGTGCCCTAGGAAGGGTACCTCAAGGGTGATCTAATCCAACCCATTTCTGTAGCATGAATCCCTTCTCTAGTATCCAAGGATGGGAAATGCATGAGATCTAGAGAAATCTATTCTGCCTTAAAGCATTCTGACTGATTAATAAGGTTTTCCTTCTAAGGACTGAAATGCACCTAAGTGTATTGGGGAAGGGAGGGCAGTAGCAAGGTAAAATAGAAAGGGATATGGCATTTGGAAGATGGGGAAAGCCCAACTCATGGGTATATCAAAGGATCAAGGCAGATCCTTCAAACCCTTCCCTGTTGGACATACTAATCTTTGAGTTTTATGGAGGACCTTGCACTTTGTGTATAATAATAACCTAAATTCATTCCAAAGCATGACTAACCACTTAGCACTACACAGGGTCTACACAGGAAAGAATCTTGGATTTGTAGTCAGAGAATTGAGTTTGAGTCCCAGGTCTTCCAAACACTACCAATGAATCCTTGGATAAGTCACAACTCAAATTCTTCACCTATAGAATGAAGGATTTGGGCTAAATGAAGTCTCAGGTCCCTTCCAGCTCTAAATCCTATCATTCCATTCCAGGTCTCACAAAGGGACTTCACAACTTAAATGTGCTTGGTATTCTCCACAATCTCCCCATCATGGATATTCTACAAACTGGGAGAGGTTCATCAGGAGGTCTCCTTGGAGGCTTACTACCCAAAGTATCCTCGCTGATTCCTGGGCTGCAGAATATACTTTCGTGAGTCTCCTTGATGTGTGATTAGCCTCAAATTTGAATGAGTAAATGAGAAGGTCCTTAACAAAGACAACATTCCTGATGTCCATGAAGCAAGGTGGCTAAAAAGAGCATGAGGAAAGGTTGAGAGGGTCTTTAAATGGCACAGATGGCAGAGAAGGTTGAGAAGTTTTTCATCTTCTGGTAGTTAGAGAGGGAAACTCAAGAACCAATAGGTCTAATTTGAAAGACAGTAGTATAACTACAAAGAGTATTTGATTTTGGAGAGGAAAGACCTGGGATCTATCACTGATTCTTTGCTACTAACTTGCTGGGTGACTTTGAACAAACACTTTAACTTCTCTGGGCCTCAGTTTCTCCATCTGTAAAATGTAGGAGTTGGGCTAAGCGATCATTAAGGTAACTTTCAACTCTAAAATTCTTTGAGTCTACAAGAAAGTCCTTGGATTAGATGCTGGGTGTGGGTATAAATATGTCTCTTGGTTACCAGATCCGCACCACCTCTGCATTTCCAATTAGACATTAGGCAATGGTATTAGTAAGGATATCAATGTGCCAGGTACTGTTCTAGGGACTGAAGATACAAAGACAAAAACAATACTATTCCCACTCTTGATAAATTTACAATCCATGGGGTGAGATAACATATACATGAATAAATATATGCAAAGTACATTGTTAAAACATTTACATTTGTAAATTTGTAATATTTAGGCTTTTGCTCTACTTCAAAATATGTTTTGGGGGTGTGTTTTTGGCAGGAAGGGGTGAGATGGGGAAGGCACTAGTAGTTGGGGGGGGGGAAATTTCATAGAGAAAATCAGTCAATAAACATTTATGAAGAGCCAGATATTGTGCGAAGGGTGTGAATACAAAAAGAGGCAAAGATAGTCCCTGCCCTCAAGGAGATCACAATCTAACAGGGGAGATAACAAGCAAACAAATATGTAAAACCAAGTTATTGCTGGATAAGGAAGAAATAGTTAAAAAAGAGAGGAGGAACTAGAATTAAGAAGCATCGATTGAAAAGACTTTTGAAGGAAACAAGGGATTGTGGGAGGTGGAGGTAAGATGGGAGAAGATTCCAGGCATGGAGGGTAGCCAATGTAAGAGCACAGAGATGGGAGATGGATTGTTATGTATGAGGAAAAGCAGGAAGGCATGTTTAACTGGACCAAGGAGTTGGAAAGGTAGGTTAGGGTTAGGATGTGAAGGGCTTTTAATGACTGAGGAGCTTGTATTTTGACTCTAGAAGCAGTAGAGAGCTAGTGGAGTTTGCTGAGTAGGGCTCCAGTCAAAAGTCAATGCCAGGGTTCAGAATTTATGGAACCTTTGGCTGAAGATACCCTCCCAATCTGTCTAGCCCCTTTCTCTCAACTGAGAAATGATGGGTGTTCACGAATGGTTTGATTTGTGGCTCAAGGTGTGGTTCATCCTCTAAAGGATATAAATTTGGGGGAGTTCCCTTACAATGTGACTCTCTGTGCAGGATCAGTGTCACCAATCCTGTCCTCTTGGAACTTGGGCTAGAACAGTCTCCTGATGGACATCGACTTTTTGTAACAATCCCTCTTGGAATGGTCTTGGAACTGAAAACGTGAGTGATATTTAAGAGCCTGGAAGGTCCTGTTCAGGAAATGAGGGAGGGTATTAGCACAAGGGACTTGGATCCCCAGGGATTTTAGGCTTATCCAGTGTATGAAAGATGTCAGGTGAGGTGGTCAATTGGGAGCATTGCCACTCTATTGAATGTACATTCTCTGAGTCCAGGGTGTATCAGAGTGTGGTTTCATTTTCAACTAACCATGGAGGTTAACATTGAGAATCCTTCAACTTCAGAGAAGTTCCTGACTTCCTTCATCATTCCCTTGAGAGACTTCATCTGGTATGTCTCCTCCAAGCCATTCCTTGGACAGTTAGAGTCTGGGATCCTATTCCATGATTGGTCATGTTTGGCTCCCCATGATCTGACCTAATTAGACCTGTTGTAACAGCCCTGAAGCAGGAAATTTGAAATCAGGGACCAGTTAGAACAGGACTTTGTGTCAGAAGACTCGAGTGTGAGACCCTGTTGTGCCACTTACCTGTTGTGGGACTTTGGGCAAGTCATGACTCCTTTCTGTGCCTCAGTTCTGTCTTCCATGAAATGAGGAATTAACCTTAATGATTTTTCAGTCCCTTTCAGCTCTGACAGCCAAATGGGTTAATGAGGTTTGCTGAATCCAAGAATTGCTGCCTTCCTGGGCACCATCCAATTTCAGGGCCAAAGAATCTGGAATTGTTGCCATTTCTGTTTGCCCTAATGGCAAGAAGCTGCATAGAGACCGCATTGTACTCTGACCCTCAGTTTCTTCATCTACACTGTAGGAATGATAATCCCTGTTCTTTTGGCATCATAGGGCATTTGAGAAGTTTGATTGTGAAAATGAATGTGAGAGTTGTCTGGAATGTACTGAGTACTTACAAAGGGAAAGTCTACAAGTGAACAGAGTGGGAGCTCTGCATAACCACAACTCCATTCCTGCTTTGATGTGGTCAATAGAGGATCTTCTTCCTCCTCTCTCTCTATCTCTGTCTCTTTCCCCAATCTGTCTTTATTGCTTTATTTTTCTTGCTTAGGTTACTGATTGATGACCTTCTTAAGGTGGATGTTAAGCTGAATATCACAGTGGAGCTCATCGCAGTGAGGGATAAAGATGGAAAAATCCACTTGGTGATTGGTGATTGTAAGCATGACCCTGGCAGCTTAAAGATCAGTCTCCTGGAAGGGTGAGTCATCAAGGATCAATCCTTTGGGGGCCTGATCTCACCAGCCAATGCCTATGCTTGGTGGTGGGAAATGAGCTTTTATTTTCCCTCTTTTGATCTGTTCATTTGACCAGGCTCCAACAGAAGAAAAGGGCTGATTGGCCATAGACTCAGGAATTTCCCACCAATGAGAAAATATTCAATCTTTCATCCTGCTCCCACCCCCAATGTGCTAATTCTCTATCCATATATTCCTTCCATTTTCCAGGGTTGCACCAATTCTAGTACAAGAACTTGTAGACACAGTGACAAAAACTCTGTTTGAAACTCTTCCACAGTTGCTACAGAAAGAGGTAAATGTAAAAATGCAGTTTTCCTCAGAATCATTAGGTCAGATTATTACTTTGGAGCAGGTTAATGCACCCTGAAAGTGAGGAGATAAGGGATCATAGGATCATAGATTCAAAGCTGGGAAGGAGTTTGTAGGTTAAGGCTGATCCCCTCCTTTTACAAATGGGAAAGCTGAGGCCAATAGAGGTTAAGTGACTTGTCCAAGGTCGCACAGATTTTAAAAAATATCTGAAATGGGATTTGGACCCAGGTTTTCCTGATTGCCCTGCACTTTCCTACTACTCCATGTTGTTTTAATGAGATGGGAGGAGATTCTATCTCTGCCTGACTTGCTCTGTGACTTTTTCTGGGCTTCATGTTCCCCAAGTGTAAAATAAAAGGATTTAATGAGGTTGTTTCAAAAGTCCTTTTGAGCTCTAACATTGAATAATATATGTTCTAAGGACCCTTCTAGCTCTGATATTCAATGTTTTATCTGATCACTGACAATCTCTCCAGGTCAGGAACCCCAGTGATGAGAAGTCCTGTGGGATCTCCCTTCTGTTTCTGTTCATTGTTTCATTCATCTCACCTTCCCTTCTGTGCTGGTGTTGTAGGTCTGTCCTCTGGTTAATGAGGTCCTCAGTGGTCTGGATGTTACCTTGGTACATGATGTGGCTGGTAAGTTTCTGATCAAATATTCTTCCTCTCTGTCTGCAAATGATTGGATAGCCCAGATGATTTTGCCATATCTCCATGTTGTCACACTTGACATTTAAGTACTGTGAGCAAAAAAAAACAGAACTTACCACCTCAAATGAATACAAATCTGGGATCTCATCTGTTAAATTCTGCTTTTGCTTCTCATCTAGCCCCAGACCCCTGTGGAGGGTCTCAATTTCCTCATCTGTATATTAAAGGTATTGAACTACATAATGTCTAAGTTCTTCTCTACCTCTAATCAATGATCCTATAAGGAGATTCATGTCGGATAGCAGAGAAACTCAACTGAGCACAGCTTATTAGTTCCTTCTCTGCTGGAACTGGCTGTCCCCATTCAAATCCAGAGAAAAGGTTGCTGATCCATCTGGTGGTAGGTTTTGGCCTCTTCAGAATTCGTTATCCCTGGCTCCTTTAAGACTATTTTCTCAAAGTTCCTGAAGGTGGAACTAGAGACTGATTCTCAAGACCCTCTGTTTCATGTTGGTTCCCCCAGTTTGAGACATATGTTCTTCCTTTCAGATTTATTAATCCATGGGCTTTCACTGCATGTTAAAGTGTAAACTTTCTCAAAAGAGACAAACCCTTTCTTCAAGTAGGTAAGGGTTACTATATACCTTTAATTTTCTGTGTTTTCCAGTGCATTTCCTATAAATGTAGAATTTTGGAATCTTATAATCTAGAATCTGTTAATCCTGGAAATGTAGGACTGTGGAATCTGAGAATTTCAGAGAAGTAAAATCATAGATTTATCGAGGTCCAAATTTACTCCTGACAGAAACTTTTTCTCACTTCAAATTTTCTCCTTCTTGAAGGACCCCCAACAGAAGAGACCTGAGTACCTGTGTTGGAGTTGACACTAACTGAAATGAAATACATTTGATTTACTGGGGTCCATGAGGTTTGTCTTCCCTGTCTTTGGATCCACTCTCCACAACTGAACCTTCTTTTTGGGCATGCTATTCTTTCCCTTGAGTTTTTCTTGCAATAAACTTCTCCCTATCTCTGCATTGATGGAATAGTCATTGTTCATTCTCTTTGATACCAATTAAGTGGTGAGTGGTGGTAACAGGTGAGTTGAGCATGTTCTTTTGTCTTGAGGAAGCTCTTCAGGGCAGGCACAAAGCCCAAAACTGGGCACTCAGAAGGTACTTAATTAGTCTGTATTTGTCAGCATCAGGAGAAATAGGTTTTGTTAAGCTCACCCATTATCCCTCAGCTAGGTAACTGTTGCTTTGATCAAATCACTCACAATTCTGGGCCTTGGTCTCCTAATGAGAAAAATGGGATGATATCCATCTAGGAGAAAATGAGTTCATAGACAAAGTTTTTTGGAGAAATGGAGTCTGGATGAAAAATTGTTGTTATTATTATATATGCAGGTAAAGTCATAATTTCCTGGGAACTTTGAAAAATATAAGGGATACAATATGTGAATCCATAGTCCTTGCTCTCCCTCCTGGCTCCTCCCATATCCTCTCTCTGTTTTTTAAATCCTCCTTCACTACTCTGGATGAACTTGAATCTCTAGAATCTATCTGTATCCATTGGAATCCCCATTGGTCCCAGGGGACAGGAAAGATGATAAAATCCTGAACCTAGAGTTAGGTCTGGTTTCTTTCAGGTCACAAACTTCTTTTAGGTCACAAATCTAACAATCTAGATTGGCAGTCAGGATAATGGGGTTCTGGTCATGGCTCTACCCTTACCTTAGTTCAGGAATTTCTTTGAGCACATCATGAGTGTCAGAGCTGAAGGGGTCTCACAGTAGGCCTAGACCCACCTCACTAGAGGAGGAAACTGAGAGTCAAAGAGAGAAAGTTATTCCTCCAAGGGCACATACTCAGCAGCAGAAGGAGATTTTTCTTAGTGGAGGTGTTGGGCTAGTAGGCAGTGAGGTAGCATGGTTGATGGAACATAAAACTTTGAGTCAGGAAAACCTGAGTTCAAATCTAGCCTTGGATACTTACTATGTGCATGTCATTTGTCCTCTCTTTTAGCATCTGTGTGTTACTTGACCTCTGCTTGTTTTAGTTTCCTTAGCTATAAAACGGTTGTCTTCCCCACCATCATCACCATGCACACACGTACTGTTAATTACCTACTACTGCCCCAATTCCATTTAATCCCTTAGCATCAACATATTTTTAAAAAGGGATATTTCTTATGAAGATTTAGCAAGATAAATAGTACAAGTATTTTTACCTAATACTATGGGGGCACACTCTATACTATCCCACCTTGGTCTCTGGGGAGAGTGGGACAGTTTCTCAATAGCATTGTTCCTACCAGCTTTATGTCCAAATGCTGCATCACTAGTGGATTTGTCCTTGTCTCAGCTACCAGTAGCCTAGAACCCAAAGGTCACTCCTTGTTCCTGGGGACAGCGATTCTGGGCTAGCTAAAAATAATACTGAGAGGATAGGAAACCTGAACATTCATTCTTCTGGCCTTTTAAGACTCATAAGACTGCATTCTTCAATTCCTTCACCTAGCATTTAAAAGAAAAAATGCAGGGATGAAAGACATAGATCATGTGTCAGCCACAGTGGGCAGGGCCCAGGGCCTCTCTCCTTGTGGCATTGTCTTTCCCCGCATGCCATTAACAAAGAAATAAAATCAAGAGCAAAAGAACTGAACAGAATGTCTTAAGAGTGAAATTTCTGAGGTTGAGACCTTTTTGAAGAGCTTCTATAAATATCTTTTGTACATGTGGATCCTTTTTACATCTTTTATAATCTCTTTGAGATGCAGACCTAACAGTGGTATTGCTGGATGAAAGGGTATACACAGTTCATAAAGCTTACTTTTAAGAGTCCCAGGGAGCCACATTTCCCCAAAACCCACTAACATATATAAAATATTTGAAATATGCTCCCATCATAATTTGGACTTTAGTCACAAATTTAGTCTGTAATTAGTTTGTAATGCCATAAATTTTAGCAAATGGGGAAATGATCTCCTTCTCAGTTATCTATTTTCTCTCTCTCTTTCCAGTTTAAGAATAAATTTTGACCGTGTTAGAGGAGAATCTAGTCTATTTGATTGGCCATCCACAATTCAGTCTATCCTCAGACTGAATTGGGATCACTATCCTCAGAAGCCACTTCCAGAGATTGTTTTTCAATCATTGTCTAGCATGGAAGAGTGTATTTATTTTTAGACTCTTCCTTGTCTCCCAGAACCAGATAACACAAAAAATCCAGTTAGAAGATGGGAGAAAACATAATAGATAGGTCTCTTGCTTATAAGTTTGCCAAATATCAAGTGGAAGGGCACAGGGTTCAGATTTCTCTTAGTCTTGGTCCAGGTAGATACTTAGAAACAAAAGAAAGCACTTCTGTTGAATTAAGAGGTTCTCTGATATAATCTTTGCATTCTACTGCCAAGTCATTGCAAGATACCAAGTTAAATAGTCCCAACTCTGGGCAACAGTTCATAACTAAGAAAATATCAGGTACAAGAGC
The DNA here is from genome assembly GCF_028372415.1 of Notamacropus eugenii. Classification (NCBI taxonomy): domain Eukaryota; kingdom Metazoa; phylum Chordata; class Mammalia; order Diprotodontia; family Macropodidae; genus Notamacropus; species Notamacropus eugenii. Next base: position 429,533,879 of record NC_092872.1, read on the forward strand.
TCTGTTAAAGTCATCGAAGGATCCAGTTGATCCTCAGATTAGATCAGGAACCATTGATATACCATATGATAAATATACCAAAGGATCTAGTCTAGCCTCATTTTAATAAGTGATATGCTATATATGGACAAAATATAGTTAGTCAACACTTCTGATATTATGGTTGCTATATAATAAATAAGCCAAAGGGCCAAATCTTTTCTTAGGCTGGATCAGGAGCCATTGACTGTCTTAAATACCAACTCAATTTCTAATAGGTATCCTCCTAGTTATTTTCTCACCAGTTTCATAGAGTAGAAATTAAAGAAAATGACTCACTGCTCTGTAGAATTTTGGAGACAGTAGAATACTACAAGGCAAGAGTGGGTAAGAAATTTTACCTATTAGATGCCTCAGTGATCCCAGATATCCCCTGGGGATGCCAGCCATTCTGCCAACTCTGCCAAATCTCGTTTGGTTCTCACAAAATTTCTGAGACGATACTAGGGCAGAGAAATTTCTGAACTGAGAATTTCTCAAATTTCTTTTTCAACCTTTATGTAGGATCAAACAGAGCTAATAATGTTGTACCAACCATATCTGTAACAGATTGGCCTGTGGCTTAAACTAACAGTTTTATGAACAATGTCCCTTCTAATAAGATGCTAGACCTCTTGGCCTTCTCATTGCCCTGGTGTTTTACCCTTGAGACCTTTGGGCCTTGCGCTTTGTTTGATATTGCTCCCTAAAAACTCTTGTACTTTGCCATCTACCCTGCTGCAGCAGGGTAGGAGTGGGGCTCCTATCTACTCTGCAGCTAAATACTCAGTCCCATGTGAATGCTGTCCCCTAAGTAGAATGTAGGGCAGCTAGCTGGCAGATAGAGCCCCAGACCTGAGTTGAAAGCCAGCCTCAGACACTTCCTAGCTTGGTGACCCTGGGCAAGTCACTTAACCCTGTTTGCCTCAGTTTCCTCATCTGTAAAATGAGCTGGATAAAGAAATGGCAAACCACTCCAGTATCTTTGCCAAGAAAACCTCAATGGGGTCGTGAAGAATCATACTTGACTGAACAATAAGGATGTGAGCTCCCTGAGTTTCTATTTGCACCTTCCAATTATAGTACAATGCTTAGCATTTAGTAAGAGTTTAATAAATCATTTTGATTCCCCCTCTTATGGTAAAGTCCTCTGATCTTGAGTGAGATAATTAATTTCTTTTAACAACTGGATGCTAATTGAATCTGTAATCCAGAGTGATAAAGTTATAGAGATAAAAATATTCCCCTTAAGAATCAGTCCATGTCCTAACCATTTTGATTAAATAGTCCCCTGTGCTTATGGAGGTTTGTATGTGTAAGCTAGGGGTGGGGAACTTGCCACCTTGAGGCCACAAGTGGCCCTTTAGGTCCTCAAGTGCAGCCCTTTGACTGAATCCAAACTTCACAGAACAAATTCCCTCAAGTAAAGGATTTGTCCTGTAAAACTTGGATTCAGTCAAAAGGCTGCACCCAAGGACCTAGAAGGCCACATGTAGCCTTGTGGCCTCAGGTTATCCATCCCTGGTGTAGGCTGTGGGGCCCATAGAAGCATAACATCAGGTAAGCCTTGGTTCCCAAATGAACTTGGAAGACAAAAAGAACCTGTCTACTCTTGCTCTATCCTCTCTTTACAATCCAGATATGTCCTCAATTACCATTGCTTTGGTTCACATAAGACATGTTCTACTTTGGATGAAGAATGTGTTAAGGTCCATTCCCATCATGACCAAATGTCTCATTTTCCCATCTCATGAGACCTCGGGCATCCCCGATATATGAAATTCTTAGCAAAAGTATTGAAAAAACATTACTCTTTTTTCATTATAGCCACCCCATCTCAAGGAGCTTACATTCTACTGGGGAGAGACTACACATAAAAGCCTGCTGAAAAGTAGGGGGAGTAGAAGGGAGAAAGAAAAGAAAATTGATGGAAGTGGAGATGGTGGAAAACTAGGGATGAATCTTAGCTCTGCTACAAATTACTTATGTTGACATGAGAAAAAACGTTTCCTATCTTTGAACTTCAGTTTTTGTTTTCTGTAAAATGTGGGAGTTTGGTTAGATAATCTTAGGACCTAGTCAGCTCTAAATCCTAGAGTCCTATGAATCCCAGATGTGCTTATCATGCCTTCACCCTTGTGATCCTACTTATCCTTCAGTGAGTCCAAGTGCCTACTATATGTATTCTGGGCAACTAGGTGGCAGAGTGGATGGAATGCTAGACCTACTCTTAGAAAGACTAATCTTCCTGAGTTCAAATCTGACCTCAGACACTAGCTGTGTGACCCTTGACAAGTGACTTAGCCCTGTTTGCCTAATTCCTCATCTGTAACATGAACTGGAGAAGAAAATGGCAAACCACTCCAGTAACTTTGTTAAGAAAACTGCAGATGGAGGTACAGAGAGTCAGACATGGCTGAAAACCCCTAGAAAACAGTAAAATTGTAAGCTAACCATCTCAAATAGCTGTTATGAGAATCAAATGAGCTAATGGAGATTTTGTTTTGTAAATTTTCAAGTACTGTGTTAATGTGAGGCACATAAAGGACACTCTCCTGCGGTCCCCTGATGTTTGATCATGGTGTCTAGGTTATCCTGAATTATGACAGCCTGGAGAAGTCCTATGAATCTAATAAGGATCATTAGATCTGAGGGATTGTTTTGAGCAGGTATTCTAACCATTTTTGGTGTCATGGACTCCTTTGGCATTTTGCTGAAAACCTAGGACCTCTTATCAGAAGAATGTCTTAAAAATTCATAATTGAAAGAAATGATAAATTTCAGTTTAAGGTTATTGGAAATAAAGGTGTAATTTTTTCCCCACCCAAGTTCACAGATCCCCTGAAATTTATCCATGGATGCCTTGGGGGTCTCACATTAAGAATCCCTAATCTAGACGAGCTTCCTCATTTAATAGAAGAGGAAACTGAAGTCTAGACAAGTGAAGTCATTTGTCCGAGATCATCCTACAGTAAGTGGACATGCTGAGGTTCAAACCCAGAATCTCAGTCTCCAAGATCAGTCCTCTTTCCACAGACCAGTGTGGTCTCTTTTTGTTCCCACAAGAACTCTCTGAGACAGTCTGAGCAAATGTCATCATCCCCATTTTACAGATAATTGAAACTCACAGAGGCTTTGAGCACAGTAATGGATACTACAGTATGTCTTCTCTCACTGCAGCAGTCGGTGAACATATACTGTGTGCCAGGCATTATCCTAAATATAGGAATAGAAAGGCAGTCTCTGGCCTTGAGGAGCTCACAATCTAATGGAGGGGGAGAAGTTCATAAAAAGAAGCTGAAAGGGGGGAGGGAGGAGCAGGGGGTGTTGAGGAGGGGTGAGTTTCAGAACTGAGGTCACCTCAAAAGACCATAAGTTTCTGGAGATTATGAAGTACTGGAGAGCTGTGGAGTGTGGAAGCATGATACTCATCCCGAGACTGTGACTACGAGGTGATGATTTAAAAAAAATTACAAGTATCTAGAAAACTGTTTTCTAAGAAATGCAGAACTAGTACTATGCATTGGTGATGGGTGTGTGTGTGTGTGTGTGTGTGTGTGTGTGTGTGTGTATGTGTGTGCTTACACCAGGAAAATTATGGAATCTAGAGGTATTAAAGTAAACATTTGTTACTATTGTGATTATTAACAAACCTCTTTCCAGTTACAAAAACATTTTCACAAACTTTGTCTTATTAAATCCTCATCGGATAATGCTGGTGTCATTGCTGTTTTATAGATGAGGTTCATAAAGGTAAAGAGAACTTGACCCAAGTTGCATGTCTAGTAAGCAGTGCTACTAAGATCCACGCCCTAGTCTTCTGACTCTGACACCATATTTCTGTCTGTCTCTCTCTCTGTCTCTGTCTCTCTCTCTCCTTCTCTCTCTGTCTCTGTCTCTCTCTCTCATAGAGAAGCCTAGAGTTGGAAAGCCTCTTAGCCGACCTTTAGCTGAAGTATGACTCCACTCTACAATACCTCTTAGAGATAGTTAGCCTTAATTCTCAGTGAGCAGGAGCTCACAGCTTAATGAGACAGTGCCTTGGAATAGCTCTATTAAGACTTTTTTCCTTATATGGAACTGAAATCTTAACTTAGTAAAAACAAATAAACAAACAACAACCCTCAGTGAATTCATTGTCCGTTTCATGAGTGCACACAGGTTATTTGATATGCAGCATGGTATAGTAGATCACTGACTTTAGACTTAAAGAACCCAGGTTCAAGTCCTATTTTTGGTATACCTGTGTGATTTGGGGTAAGTTGCTTAACCTCTCTGGGACTCAGTTCCCTCATCTTTCAAAAATGAGGTGGTGTTGGGCTAATATTCTTTGGGGTCCCTTTCTAGCTGTAAATTGGGTCTTTACAATTTTCATCATACTCTGTCTTTTCACAGATGAGGAAATTGAAACCCAGATATGGGAAAGCGATGTGTTCCAGCTACCACACTGCATCAATAAGGGTGCCAGATCCAAAATTTTGCTCTCCCAGATCCCATCCTCATACTCTTTTGACAGAACTATAGTTGATCCTTTGGGAAGAGATTCTAGGCTCCACATCAGCTTCAGTGAAATATTTTTCTGGGTCCTGCAAGAAATAAGAGAGAACCAGAAGGGATGCCTCCTTAGAGGACCAAGCCTCTTCCTAAGCCTTCTGTGAGTTCGTGAAAATAAAAAGTGGGAGGTAAGGCCAAGATTTCTCAAATCCAGGAGAGAACCCTAAAGGATTCCCCAACACCACCACCCACCAACCCAGACCTCAAAAGGAGTTTTTTTTTCTCATATCACATGCATTTAAAGCCTAGGACAGTATCTTGCATATATTATGTGTTTAATAAATATGAGTTTAATTGAATTAAATTCAATTTGCCAGTTGGAAGAGAAGGTAATATTCTCTCTCTGCCCTTGATGAATAAAGCTCTGATGCAGTCAGAAGAACACCAGATGTGGAGTCAGTGGGCCTGGCTTCCAATTCTGGCCCGGCTAATGCCGGCCCATGTTCTGCCCCTCCATTCCGATACTCAGTTTGCTTATACGCACTTGTACATACATACACACATCCAACACATACACACATATATGTATATATATACATATATATCCACACATATCTGTATATATATTCATACACACACACACACATCTTCTAGAATTTAATTCTGTGATGAGAATGTTGACCAGAACTGAATGTAAAACAAGGCCTCCATTTCTGAGCTGAGATCTCTCCACCAAGTCAGTAATCAACAAGCATTTGTTAGGTAGCAATATGTGCCAGGCACTGTGCTCAGCGATACTGGGACACAAAGACAAAACCCAAACATTTCCCACTCTCAGGGAGATTGTATTCTATCAGAGGAGACAATATGTGCAAATATAAACAAATCCTGAAGAAATACAAAGTAAATACCAAGGTGTTTAAAAGAGGGAGGACAAGTCTCAAAGCTTTCTTCTCTTGATGTCTTAAGCCTGATCTTCTAGTTCAAGAAAGCCACATACAGTAGGGATCCCTTGTCTGACCCTTATTCATTAAAGCTTCAAGTCTTGTGTAACATTTCTGGCTCAAATTTGCTTCTGTTTAATTTGTCTCTGATTTGGCTTATATGTCATACCCTTTCCCCCATCTCCCCAAGTGTAATCAGCAATTGTTGACTTTGGAGGACAGTAAGAAATACCACAATTATGATATTTCACGCTGGTTTCTTGAAATCCGTCATCACATTCTTCATTTCCTGATTCTTCTGTCAAGTTTTGCTATATAAAGTCCCTATTCTCAGAAGAAGTTGAAGGAGGAGTCAGAGTATCTGAGAATTCATCTCTGCTGAGACGCCTCTGAGAGATCCAGGTAAGACCAACCATTCCATCCCCATCTTCCCTTGGAGGTAGGACAAGAAGTTTCTTTGCTCTTCTTATGACTAAAAAACCAAAAAACCTTTCAAAGACCTGCTTTCCTCAAATCCCTATAAGCCTCTGCTCTTACATTAAGGAATTGAGTGAATAAAGCAGCTTTCCTAGGGGACCTTGTTTGACTAATTATTCAAGGCATAGCTGAGTGAGTCTATTTTAAAATCAAACAGGACTGATGAATCTCAGAGCAAATGTACATCTATATGATTGACTCAATAAATCAATAACAGGCTAGGGAGTGGATTTGTGAATTCATTGATATAAGGAATTGATAGATGAAGAAATTCTCTCTACTAATACAGGTCAGCAACTGGTAGTCTTAGAGAATTATTTAGATGAGTAGGGAGAGAGTAAATATCCAGGCTCACATAGCCAGGATGTGACAGAGACACTGATTTGGAGCCAGGTCAGTCTACCATATACACACATATGTACATGTATGTATATATGTGTGCATATTCACACACATATATACATATAAATACATATACACAGATAGGTAGATAGTCTTGCCACTGCCACCAGACCAATGATATTGCTTAATAAATGATATAATTACTTGTCTAGGAAGTCTTGCTCAAATCCTCTCCTTGTGGTGGACATAATTTTCTTCCTCTGTAAAATGAAAAGATTCAACTAGATGGTCCCTAAGGGCTGATGTTTTATTCTCATTTCCCTTTCAGTTCACAAATTCTGTAACTCTAGACTAGAGGCTTAACTGGTGTGTGTGTGTGTGTGTGTGTGTGTGTGTGTGTGTGTATGTGTGAGACAGATCTCTTTGGCACTCTGCTAAAGCTTGTGGACCCTTCCTCAGAGTAATGTTTTTAAAAAATAAAGCACATAGGATTATAAAGGAAACAAGTTATAAAAATACAGTTACTGAAATATTGGGGGGAAAATTCACAGATGCCACATTTAGAACCCTTGCTCTAGAAATAGGAAATCTGGAAGTGATAGTAATGATAAGACAGTTAATGTTAATTATGAAACCACTAAATTGAGTATACCTTTTATATGATGGTTTGAATAGAAATTAAAGTTTGTCTTTATTCAGGACTACCCAATTGAGTGTTTTGACTAAAGCCTAAATAGGTGCAGCACATCTTCAGAAAAGTGTCAGAAACAGCCAAATTCTTGAATCTATGATGGAGTTTTCCAATCTTTGTCCAACCCCAGGAAGTAACAGCCCCTAGAATTATTGAATATTAGATTGAGAATGAACCTTATACATAGAACATTGAATGTCAGGACTGGAATGGTTCTCAGAGTTGTAGATTAGACATCTTTAATGGCAGACTTGGGGTTAGAACCCACAGTTCCTGACTGCCAAGAGTTGAATATTCTTTCCACTGCACCACTCTAAGTGCCCTGCTGGTCATGCTACTTCATGGGAGACTAGTAAAACTTGAGAAGGCCCAAAAGGATTTTGGTATTCCCAAATGCTTGAGGGGAACCTGTGCAAGAATATAGGAAGCAGTTTTAGGTCAAAGCAAATGAAATTGGTACCAAGGAAGAAACAATCAGAGTGAGCCCTGAGGCTTTGCACAGGCCAGAAACAGGAATTCAAGAAAAACTGAGATGTATTTGAGGGGCTCCTTCAAAAACGGAAATTATGTGTGGAGCACAGGTCCAACCTAAAGCAGGGAACCTCACCCCCTTGTTTTCCCTCAAACAGACTCCTTGGGAACCCAGTGAAGAAACCATCTTGGACTAAGGAACCATTGTCACAGATCTCTGGGTAGGGAGAGGGAAGGTGTTTCTTCCCTCCCTTATTTACCATATTGATTTAAACCTTTAAATTTGCATTTGTCTGAACAGCAGCAATAGCTAGTTTGATTAGAGATTTCTGACTATCACAAGTGTGTCCAGAGGAACAATTTAAGCTTTCACTTTGTATTTAATTAATTTTTTAAAATTGCCTAATGTGTTCATTCTTTTGATAGCCTCCATCAACTCTCTCTCACCTCCCCCCCCAAAAAGGGTTTCTTGTGGTCCCGTGTGGCTATTGGTGCCTGTCTCTGGTCTGATTTGTGTTGGCTCTTTGTTCTTACTATGAATTAGGATCAACGAAGATGCTTCAGATTTGGGGCCTCATCCTCGTCTATGGCCTGATCACACAGAGCTTGGCCCAACTTGAAGCCATCCCTGTGGATCCTGTTGGTGTCCTTGGCCCTGTTCAGTCCCTTACCCCACCAGATCTCCTCTCAGGCTTATCAGATGGCAAGTTAACCTCTTAGTGGGCAATTGCTGTGGAAGGAAAAGATGGAATTCTTGAGTGCCCTAGGAAGGGTACCTCAAGGGTGATCTAATCCAACCCATTTCTGTAGCATGAATCCCTTCTCTAGTATCCAAGGATGGGAAATGCATGAGATCTAGAGAAATCTATTCTGCCTTAAAGCATTCTGACTGATTAAAAAGGTTTTCCTTCTAAGGACTGAAATGCACCTAAGTGTATTGGGGAAGGGAGGGCAGTAGCAAGGTAAGATGGAAAGGGAGGTGGCATTTGGAAGATGGGGAAAGCCCAACTCATGGGTATATCAAAGGATCAAGACAGAGCCTTCAAACCCTTCCCTGTTGGACATACTAATCTTTGAGTTTTATGGAGGACCTTGCACTTTGTGTATAATAATAACCTAAATTCATTCCAAAGCATGACTAACCATTTAGCACTACACAAGGTCTACACAGGAAAGAATCTTGGATTTGTAGTCAGAGAATTGAGTTTGAGTCCCAGCTCTTCCAAACACTACCAATGAATCCTTGGATAAGTCATAACTCAAATTCTTCACCTATAGAATGAAGGATTTGGGCTAAATGAAGTCTCAGGTCCCTTCCAGCTCTAAATCCTATCATTCCATTCCAGGTCTCACAAAGGGACTTCACAACTCAAACATGCTTGGTATTCTCCGCAATCTCCCCATCATGGATATTCTACAAACTGGGAGAGGTTCATCAGGAGGTCTCCTTGGAGGCTTACTACCCAAAGTATCCTCACTGGTTCCTGGGCTGCAGAATATACTTTCGTGAGTCTCCTTGATGTGTGATTAACCTCAAACTTGAATGAGGAAATGAGAAGGTCCTTGACATAGACAACATTCCTGATGTCCATGAGGGAAGGTGGCTAAAAAGAACATGAGGAAAGATTGGGAAGGTCTTTAAATGGCACAGATGGCAGAGAAGGTTGAGAAGTTTTTCATCTTCTGGTAGTTAGAGAGGAGAAACTCAAGAACCAATAAGTCTAATTTGAAAGATAGTATTACTACAAAGACTACTTGATTTTGGAGAGGAAAGACCTGGGATCTATCACTGATTCTTTGCTACTAACTTGCTGGGTGACTTTAACCAAATACTTTAACTTCTGTGGACCTTGGTTTCTCCATCTGTAAAATGTAGGAGTTGGGCTAAATGATCATTATGGTAACTTTCAACTCTAAAATTCTTTGAGTCTACAAGAAAGTCCTTGGATTAGATGCTGGGTGTGGGTATAAATATGTCTCTTGGTTACAAGATCCGCACCACCTCTGCATTTCCAATTAGACATTAGACAATGGTATTAGTCAGGATATCAATATACAGGCATTTATTAAGGTCCTCCTATGTGCCAGCTACTGTGCTAGGCACTGAAGATACAAAGACAAAAACAATATCATTCCCACTCTTGACACATTTATAATCCATGTGGTGTGATGACATGTACATGAATAAATATATGCAAAGTACGTTGTTAAAACATTTACATTTGTAAATTTGTAAAATTTGGGCCTTTGTTCCACTTCAAAATATGTTTTGGGGTGTGTTTTCGGCAGGAAGGGGTGAGATGGGGAAGGCACTAGTAGTTGAGGGGGGGGGGAAGATTTCATAGAGAAAATCAGTCAATAAACATTTATTAAGAGCCAGATGTTGTGCGAAGGGGTGGGAATACAAAAAGAGGCAAAGATAGTCCCTGCCCTCAAGGATATCACAATCTAACAGGGGAGATAACAAGCAAACAAATATGTAAAACCAAGTTATTTGCTGGATAAGAAACTAATAGTTAAAAAAGAAAGGAAGAACTAGAATTAAAAAGCATCAATTGAATAGACTTGAAGGAAAGAAGGGATTGTGGGAGGTGGAGGTGAGATGGGAGAACATTCCAGGCATGGAGGGTAGCCAATGTAAGAGCATAGAAATGGGAGATGGATTGTTATGTATGAGGAAAAGCAGAAAGGCACATTGAACTGGACCAAGGAGTTGGAAAGGTAGGTTAGAGTTAGGTTGTGAAAGGCCTTTAATGACAGAGGAGCTTGTATTTTGATTCTAGAAGCAGTAGAGAGCTAGTGGAGTTTGCTGAGTAGGGCTCCAGTCAAAAGTCAATGCCAAGGTTCAGAATTTATGGAACCTTTGGTTGAAAATACCCTCCCAATCTGTCTAGCCCCTTTCTCTCAACTGAGAAATGATGGGTGTTCACGAATGGTTTGATTTGTGGTTCAAGGTGTGGTTCATCCTCTAAAGGATATAAATTTGGGGGAGTTCCCTTACAATGTGGCTCTCTGTGCAGGATCAGTGTCACCAATCCTGTCCTCTTGGAACTTGGGCTAGAACAGTCTCCTGATGGACATCGACTTTTTGTAACAATCCCTCTTGGAATGGTCTTGGAACTGAAAACGTGAGTGATATTTAAGGCCTGGAAGGTCCTGTTCAGGAAATGAGGGAGGGTATTAGCACAAGGGACTTGGATCCCCAGGGATTTTAGGCTTATCCAGTGTATGAAAGATGTCAGGTGAGGTGGTCAATTGGGAGCATTGCCATTCTATTGAATGTACATTCTCTGAGTCCAGGGTGTATCAGAGTGTGGTTTCATTTTCAACTAACCATGGAGGTTAACATTGAGAATCCTTCAACTTCAGAGAAGTTCCTGACTTCCTTCATCATTCCCTTGAGAGACTTCATCTGGTATGTCTCCTCCAAGCCATTCCTTGGACAGTTAGAGTCTGGGATCCTATTCCATGATTGGTCATGTTTGGCTCCCTATGACCTGATCCAATCAGACCTGTTGTAACAGCCCTGAAGCAGGAAATTTGAAATCAGGGACCAGTTAGAACAGGACTTTGTGTCAGAAGACTCGAGTGTGAGACCCTGTTGTGCCACTTACTTGTTGTGGGACCTTGGGCAAGTCATGACTCTTTTCTGTGCCTCAGTTCTGTCTTCCATGAAATGAGGAATTAACCTTAATGATTTTTCAGTCCCTTTCAGCTCTGACAGCCAAATGGGTCAATAGGGTTTGCTGAATCCGAGAATTGCTGCCTTCCTGGGCACCATCCAATTTCAGGGCCAAAGAATCTGGAACTGTTGCCATTTCTGTTTTGCCCTAATGGCAGGAGGCTGCATAGAGACCACATTGTGCTATGACCCTTAGTTTCTTCATCTGCACTGTAGGAATGATAATCCCTGTTCTTTTGGCATCATAGGGCATTTGAGAAGTTTGATTGTGAAAATGAATGTGAGAGTTGTCTGGAATGTACTGAGTACTTACAAAGGGAAAGTCTACATGTGAACAGAGTGGGAGCTCTGCATAACCACAACTCCATTCCTGGTTTGATGTGGCCAGTAGAGGATCTTCTTCCTCCTCTCTCTCTGTCTCTGTCTCTTTCCCCAATCTGTCTTTATTGCTTTATTTTTCTTGCTTAGGTTACTGATTGATGACCTTCTTAAGGTGGATGTTAAGCTGAATATCACAGTGGAGCTCATCGCAGTGAGGGGTAAAGATGGAAAAATCCACTTGGTGATTGGTGATTGTAAGCATGACCCTGGTAGCTTAAAGATCAGTCTCCTGGAAAGGTGAGTCATCAAGGACCAGTCCTTTGGGGGACTGACCTCACCATCCAATGTCCATGCTTGGTGGTGGGAAATGAGCTTTTATTTTCCCTGTTTTCACCTGTTCAGTTGACCAGGCTCCAACAGAAGAAAAAGGCTGATTGGCCATAGACTCAGGAATTTCCCACCAATGAGAAAATATTCAATCTTTCATCCTGCTCCCACTCCCAACGTGCTAATTCTCCATCTATATGTTCCTTCCATTTTCCAGGGTTGCACCAATCCTAGTGCAACAACTTGTAGACAGAGTGACAGGAACTCTGATTAAAAATCTTCCACAACTGCTACAGAAAGAGGTAAATATAAAAATGCATATTTCCTTGGAATTATCATGTCAAAGTATTACTTTGGAGCAGTTTAAAGTACGCTGACAGTGAGAAGATAAGGGATCATAGGATCATAGATTTAAAGCTGGGAAGGAGTTTGGAGGTCAAGGCTGATGCCCTCCTTTTACAAATGGGAAAGGGCCAATAGAGGTTAAGTGACTTGTCCAAGGTCACACAGATTTTAAAAAATTTCTGAAATGAGATTTGGACCTAATGAGATGGGAGGAGATTCTATCTCTGCCACTGACTTGCTCTGTGACTTTTTCTGGGCTTCATATTCCCCAAATATAAAATGAAAGGATTTAATGAGGTTGTTTCAAAAGTCCTTTTGAGCTCTAACATTGAATAATCTATGTGTAAGGACCCTTCTAGCTCTGATATTCAGTGTTTTATCTGATCACTGACAATCTCTCCAGGTCAGGAACCTCAATGATGAGAAGTCCTGTGGGATCTCCCTTCTGTTTCTGTTCATTGTTTCATTCATCTCACCTTCCCTTCTGTGCTGGTGTTGTAGGTCTGTCCTCTGGTTAATGAGGTCCTCAGTGGTCTGGATGTTACCTTGGTACATGATGTGGCTGGTAAGTTTCTGATCAAATATTCTTCCTCTCTGTCTGCAAATGATTGGATAGCCCAGATGATTTTGCCATATCTCCATGTTGTCACACTTGACATTTAAATACTGAGCACAAAACAGAACAGAACTTATCACCTCAAATGAATACAAATCTGGGATCTCATCTGATAAATTCTGCTTTTGCTTCTCATCTAGCCCCAGACCCCTGTGGAGGGTCTCAATTTCCTCATCTATATATTAAAGGTATTGAACTACATAATGTCTAAGTTCTTCTCTACCTCTAATCAATGATCCTATAAGGAGATTCATGTCGGATAGCAGAGAAACTCAACTGAGCACAGCTTATTAGTTCCTTCTCTGCTGGAACTGGCTGTCCCCATTCAAACCCAGAGAAAAGGTTGCTGATCCATCTGGTGGTAGGTTCTGGCCTCTTCAGAATTCGTTATCCCTGGCTCCTTTAAGACTATTTTCTCAAAGTTCCTGAAGGTGGAACTAGAGACTGATTCTCAAGATCCTCTGTTTCACTTTGGCTCCCTCAGTTTGAGACATATGTTCTTCCTTTCAGATTTATTAATCCGTGGGCTTTCACTGAATGTTAAAGTATAAACTTTCTCAAAAGAGACCAACCCTTTCTTCAAGCAGGTAACGGCTATATATCTTTAATTTTCTGTGTTTTCCAGTGCATTTCCTATGAATGTAGAATTTTGGAATCTTATAATCTAGAATCTGTGAATCCTGGAAATGTAGGACTGTGCAATCTGAGAGTTCCAGACAAGTAAACTTGTAGATTTATCCAGGCCCAAATTTGCTCCCGACAGAAACTTTTCTGATTTCAAATTTTTTCCCTCTTGAAGGACCCCTAACAGAAGAGACCTGAGTTCCTGTGTTGGAGTTGACACTAAATGAGATGAAATACATTCGATTTACTGGGGTCCATGAGGTTTGTCTTCCCTGTCTTTGGATCCACTCTCCACATCTGAACCTTCTTTTTGGGCATCCTGTTCTTTCCCTTGAGTTTTTCTTGTAATAAACTTCTCTCTATCTCTGCATTGATGGAATAGTCATTGTTCATTCTCTTTGATACCAATTAAGTGGTGAGTGGTGGTAACAGTTGAGCTGAACATGTTTTCGTATTTTAAGGAAGCTCTTCAGGGCAGGCACAAAGCCCAAGAACGGGCACTCAGAAGGTACTTAATTAGTTTGTTATTTGTCAGCATCAGGAGAAATAGGTTTTGTTAAAGCTCACCACTATCCCTCAGCTAGGTAACTGTCACTTTGATCAAATCACTCAACAATTCTGGGCCTTAGCCTCCTAATGAGAAAAATGGGATGATATCCATCCAGGAGAAAATGAGTTCATAGACAAAGTTTTTTGGAGAAATGGAGTCTGGATGAAAAATTGATTATACTGTTATATATGCAGGTAAAACCATAATTTCCCGGGAACTTTGGAAAATATAAGGGATGTAATCTGTGAATCCATAGCCCTTCCTCTCCCTCCTGGCTCCTCCCATATCCTCTCTCTGTTTTTCAAAGCCTTGTCCACTACTCTGGATGGACTTAAATCTCTGGAATCTATCTGTATCCATTGGAATCCCCATTGGCCCCAGGGGCCAGAAGAGATAATAAAATCCTGAACCTAGAGTTAGGTCTGGTTTCTTCCAGGTCACAAAATTCTTTTAGGTCACAAATTTAACAATCTAGATTGGCAGTCAGGATACTAGGGTTCTGATCATGCCTCTACCCTTACCTTAGTTCAGGAATTTCAGCAAGTTCTTTGAGCACATCATGAGTGTCAGAGCTGAAGGGGTCTCACAGTAGGCCTAGACCCATCTCGTTATTTGACAGAGGAGGAAACTGAGAGTCAAAGAGAGAAAGTTATTCCTCCAAGGGCACATACTCAGCAGCAGAAGGAGATTTTTTTTTAGTGGAGGTGTTGGGCTAGTAGGCAGTGAGGTACCATGGTGGATGGAACATAGTGTTGGGGTTGGAAGCTCAATTCCGTGTGGACAGTCTCGGGCGGGTAAAGGTGGGAACTTCTAAATCTTAGAGCTCTCACGAGACCCCCCCAGGAAACGGCTGGGAATCGAGGTGAACCGAGCTATCTCGTGTATTTCCGCCTCTTCCCGTGAGAAACGTGATGGGAGAGAGATCTCCCCACCCTTGAGATTGTCCCGGATCTGGGCACACTATTGTTATCTAACAGCACGGTATTTAGATGCAAACTATGGTACTGGAGAGTTAAGTAGGATCAGGGAAGCCTGAAAGCTCTCTTAGCACGTGAGGAGCCAAAGAGGACACAAGGCTCCGCTTTTCCTCTTCTCCTTCTCTCCCCTCCCCCTCTCTCCCCACTTGTACTTCTACTTCCAATCTCTTATTGTAAGATCTTTGCCTCCTTGGGAGATTCTCTTTCCCTCCTAAGGAAGAATCCCCTGCACTTGTAACCGAGACCCTGAAATAAAGCTCAACCCTTGTTTGACTCTGGAACGTCCTTTCTCTCATACGAGTATCCGGTTTGGCCAACCGAAGACCTCGGGAGGTGAGGTAAGAAGACTCGGGTAGCCCACAGGCCTCTAGGCCTGGCAACATAGAACTTTGAATCAGGAAAATCTGAGTTCAAATCCAGCCTTAGGTACTTGCTGTCTCCATGTCATTTATCCTCTGTTTTAGCATCTCTGTGTTACTTGACCTCTGCTTGTTTTACTTTCCTCAGCTATAAAATGGTTGTCTTCCCCACCACCATGACCATGCACACACGTACTATTAATTACCTACTACTGCCCCAATTCCATTTAATCCCTTAGCATCAACATACTTTTAAAAAGGGATATTTCTTATGAAGATTTAGCAAGATAAATAGTACAAGTATTTTTACCTAATACTATGGGGGCACACTCTACACTATCCCACCTTGGTCTCTGGGGAGAGTGGGACAGTTTCTCAATAGCATTGTTCCTACCAGCTTTATGTCCAAATGCTGCATCACTAGTGGATTTATCCTTATCTCAGCTACCAGTAGCCTAGCACCCAAAGGCCACTCCTTGCTCCTAGGGACAGCGATGCTAGTCTAGCTACAAAAAATGCTGAGAGGATAGGAAACCTGAACATTCACTCTTCAGACCTTTTAAGACTCATAAGACTGCATTCTTCAATCCCTTCACCTAGCATTTAAAGAAAAAATGCAGGGGTGAAGGACATAGGTCACATGTCAGCTACAGGAGGCAAGGTCCACGGCCTCTCTCCTTGTGGCATTGTCTTTCCCCGCATGCCATCGACAAAGACATAAAATCAAGAGCAGAAGAACCAAATAGAATGTCTTAAGAATGAAATTTCTGGGGTTAAAACCTTTTTGAAGGAGCCTCTAGCTCATCTAAGTCTTTCCAGGCTTTTCTGAAATCTGCCTGCTCATCATTTCTTATAGCACAATAGTATTTTCACATTCATATACATAACTTGCTCAGCCATTCCCCAATTGATAGACATCCTCTCAATTTCAAATTCTTTGCCACCACAAAAAGAGCTGCTATAAATTTTTTGTACATGTGGATCCTTTTTCCATCTTTTATAATCTCTTTAAGATGCAGACCTAATAGTGGTATTGCTGGATGAAAGGGTATACACAGTTCATAAAGTTTACTTTTAAGAGTTCCAGGGAGCCACATTCCCCCCAAACCCACTAACATATATAAAATATTTGAAATATACTCCCATTATAATTTGGAAGTACACAGTAAACAGACTACACTTTAGTCACAAATGTGGTCTGTAATTAGTTTGTAATGCAATAAATTTTGGCAAATGGGGAAATGATCTCCTTCCCATTTATCTAGTTTCTCTCTCTCTCTCTCTCTCTC
The DNA here is from genome assembly GCF_028372415.1 of Notamacropus eugenii. Classification (NCBI taxonomy): domain Eukaryota; kingdom Metazoa; phylum Chordata; class Mammalia; order Diprotodontia; family Macropodidae; genus Notamacropus; species Notamacropus eugenii. The sequence goes on from NC_092872.1 coordinate 429,550,406, forward strand.
TCTCTCTCTCTCTCTCTCTCTCTCTCTCTCTCTCTCTCTCTCTTTCTCTCTCTCTCTCTCTCTCTCTCTCTTTCTCTCACTTACTGTCTTTCTCTCCCTCTCCTTCTCTCTCTCTCTCCATTACCCACCCCCACCTAGTCTTTGACTCATTAAACCATAGAAAAAAGCCAGTTGGATTTACCAAGACAGAATAAAGACAATGCTGACGGTATATGAACTATATTACACAAAACAAATAAACACAAAGAAAACATTGATTATTCTTTTCTTAAGAAAAATTGTAAGGTCTATAGAGCTTGGAATTCTAGGAGAGGGACAGTGAAGTTTCTTGGTCTATAGGTAGAGGCAGGGGGAGAGGAGTCTTTTAGGATCCTTTAATGTTTTCACAATTCCTGACTGGTCTTACGTATATCTTTCTCCAGAGAATATTTTAAGCTAGCAACAATCTTTGGCTTCCTTCTCTCCCCCCACCACAATTTATGCTTCTCCAAAATACCAATAGTCCTAGGATGAGGAACTTTCACACACCATCAAAATAGATTAGTTTGTCAGAATTGAAATTCCTACCATCTGACCACTGCCAACTAGAATTTTCATTAAAATATTCATCCCAGATGTGACATAGGGTCACTAAATGCTTTAGATACATACATTAAGGCCACTTTCCAGTTTAAGAGTAAATTTTGACCACATTAGAGGAGAATTTAGTTTACTTCGTTGGCCATCCATGATTCAGTCTATCCTCAGACTGAATTGGGATCACTATCCTCAGAAATCACTTCCAGAGATTTTTTTCAATCATTGTCTAGCATGAAAGAGTATATTTATTTTTAGACTTTTCCTTGTCTCCTAGAGCCAGATAACACAAAAAATCCAGTTAGAAGATGGGAGAAAAGAGAATAGATAGGTCTCTTGCTTATAAGCTTGCCAAATATCAAGTGGAAGGGCACAGGGTTCAGATTTCTCTTAGTCTTTGTCCAGGTAGCTACTTAGAAACAAAAGAAACTCTTGTTGAAAGAAGAGGTTCTCTGATGGAGTCTTTGCATTCTACTGCCAAGTCATTGCAAGATACTCAAGTTAAATAGTCCCAACTCTGGGCAACATTTTATAACTAAAAACATATCAGGTACAAGAGCTCTGTTAAAATCATCACCCAGTTGATTGTCAGATTAGAGCAGGAATCACTGATATACCATGCGATAAATATACCTAAGGATCTAGTCCTTTTAATAATCTAATCTAATTTAATCTAGTCCTCAGTTTAATAAGTGACATGCTATATATGGACAAAACATAGTTAGCCAATACTTCTGACATTATGACTGCTATATAATAAATAGGCCAAAGGGCCAAATCTTTCCTTAGGCTGGGCCAGGAGCCATTGACTATCTTAAATACCAACTCAATTTCTAATAGGTGTCCTTCTAGTTATCTTCTTACCAGTTTCATAGGGTAGAAATTAAAGGTAATGACTCACTGCTCTGTAGAATTGTGGAGATAGTGGAATGTTAGGAGGTATGAGTGGGTAAGAAATCTTACCTATTAGGTGCCTCAGTGATCCCAGACTTCCAGATATCCCCTGGGGATCCCAGCCATTCTGCCAACTATGCCAAATCTCATTTGGTTCTCACAAAAGTTCTGAGAAGATACTAGGCCACAGATTATTATTCTCATTTTAGAAATTAGGAAAGAAAGAGACTTCAATGGATCTTTAGTTAGAGCCATCTTTCTATCCTCATGGTCCAATATTTCATCTTGGGGATTCTCCAGGATTGGACTTATCCACTTAAGCAGGTCTTGTTGACCATCAACTGCCTTACTCACCACCCTCCCTCTACCCACTCTGGCATTCTTTAGTCAGTCACATTGTCCCATGGAAATGAAGCCTGGAAGCTGTGACAGGTAAAGCCCAGGCATATACAATAACGAGACATAGGAATGGTAGTCACTTATAAACCCATTTAGCCTTCTAGATGTTGAGGGAAACTGGGGTTCTGGGTTCCAGCAGTTGACTAATAACCAAGTAAGTGATGATTTCAGTCCGATATGACTTCCAGAAATGAATGGTGATTTAAGCCAGAGATCTTGAGAAATGAAAGGCACCTTAAAACTTAGAATGTCAAAGCTTGAAGGTCATAGGATTCGAATTGAAAAGTTCCTGAAAGATGATCTAAATCTACCACCTCCTTTCATGGATGAAAAAACTGAGGCCCCAAAAATGTCCTGTCTAAGGTCACCCAACAAGCTGGTGGCAGAAGCAAGATGAGAGCCCAGGTTTCTTTGCTCCTTACTCCAAGGCTCTTTCCTCTGCACCCAGCTTCCTCTTAGATCTTAGAGGGTTGATATTGTTTGGTAAACAAATAGCATTTTATTTTACCTCTCTTCAGCACCAACTCTCATATTCTCATTCCTTACTATTCACTGAAAGAGAATACAAGAAAAAGAGAGGACACATTCTCCACTTATGCAGAAAATCAACAATAAGTAAGTATAGCATATGCCCTTCTGTGTTCTATTGTTTGTCCCAATCTACTTCATCAGATTTCTCCAATGCAGAGCAGGCATGGTGGAGCTGGAGTTGTCTTTGAGGCTAGACTTTTTTGGGTTCAACAGAAATTTCAGTAAGTAATGACAAACAGGTCATGGCTATTAGCAATCATCAGAATGACAGCAGGCAGGTCTCCAACTAGAAGTGGAATTTGCTAGATTTTCATAGACATCCAGCCACATATGATTAAAAAGAACTCTTTGCTGCCATAGGAGCAATCTTTCCTCCATTGTTAATTGATGAGAGCACTCTCATGTATTTCTTGCACTGTAATTTCACCATCTTCCCCCCCCTGCACTCCTCCCCACACCTCTAATGAAGGAGAAAGGGAGATAAGAGGGAGAGAAAATATTTTTTTTTTGTTAAAGGAGATAATCTAAATTAAAATTTTTTAAAGGATGTAATATTTTTTTAAAAGACATAATCATTTTCACCAAAACAACAATAGAAGTCATAGGAAGAAGACCATCATTTTAAAATCTCAAGATTGTTTCTCTACCCTTCTATGAAGCTCTGAACAGCTGCCTAGAGTCTTATGACCATGATTTGCAACCACCAAAAACTTAGTCACTCCCCTCCCTCCCCACACACAGTTTAAGGAGTCTCAATAGAGAAAAACAATCTTTAAGCTTTACTTTTCTGAAACAGATATAACAAATATTCCTGCTTCCCCCTCTTCCTAGTCTGCTTTAAGTTGCTCTCTCCTTCTGCCCTGTCTTGAATACCATGTGACCTCACTCATGTGATCCAGAATTTCTGGATCGATCTTATTAATTCCTATGAGTACTATTGGAATGGTCCAATTCCCTGAACTGTGTTTAAAATCAGGAGCCAATAAGAGATATTCATGAAGGAAGGGACGGTGAATCTAATGTCCCTCCTAGTTCATCCAGTATTGGAAAGAACATCTTTAGGTCATACTAAAAGCCTCTGAAACCAGTCCACAGTGAAACACTGTTCTCTGGGCTGTCCACCATTGAAAGTCTGCTTCCAACAAGGTTCCTTCTATTTGACATCAGTGATTGCAGAATGGAAAGTTCTTTTTTAAAAAATTATTTGTTTTCAATTTTCTACAAACACTTCCATAAACCTTAGATTTTCTCCCACTTCCTCCCCCCTCCCTCCCTGAGATGGTATGCAATTTTATATAAATATATTCTACACAAATATTCTTATTAAATATTTTCACATAGTCATGTTACATAGAAGAAATAAAATGAATGGGAGAAACCATGAGAAAAACCCAAACAAAACAAAACATAACACAAGAGAAAATATTCTGCTTCATTCTGCATTCCAATTCCTTAGTTGTTTCTCTGGATATGGATGGCATTTTGCCTTGAGTCCTTTGGGAATGTTTTAGGTCCTTGCATTGCTGTGAAGGGCTAAGTATACCAGAAAAATGCTTTGCACACTGTGATTGTTACTATGCACAAAGTTCTCCTGGTTCTACTCCTTTCACTCAGCATCAGTCCATATAAGTCCTTCCAGGCCTCTCTGAAGTCTTCCTGTTCATCATTTCTTATAGCAGAATAGTATTCCATTACATTCATATACCACAATTTGTTCAGCCATTCTCCAACTGATGGGCATCCCCTTGATTTCCAGTTCTTGGCCACCACAAAGAGAGTTGCTATAAATAATTTTGTACACATGGGACCTTTTCCCATTTTTATGAGTTTTTGGGGATAAAGTACCAGAAGTGATATTTCTGGGTCAAAGTATATGCACATTTTTGTAACCCTTTGAACATAGTTCCAAATTGCTCTCCAGAATGGTTGGATTAGCTCACAGCTCCACCAACAATGAATTAGTATTCCAAGTCTCCTACATCTTCTCCAACATTTATTATCTTCCTGTTTTGTCATGTTAGCCAATCGGATAGGTGTGATGTGGTACCTCAGAGTTGTTTTGATTTGCATCTCTCTAATCAATAGTGATGTAGAGCATTTTTTATTTGACTATAGATAGCTTTAATTTCTTTCTCTGAGAACTGCCTGTTCATGTCCTTTGACCATTTGTCAACTGGGGAATGACTTGTGTTTTTGCACATTTGACTCAGTTCTCTATAGATTTTAGAAATGAGACCTTTATCACAGACACTAGGTACAAAAGTTCTTTTCCAGTTTTCTGTTTCCCTTCTAATCTTGGTTGCATTGGGTTTGTTTGTGCAAAAAACTTTTCAATTTAATGTAATTAACAATATCCATTTTGCACTTCAAAATGGTCTCTGTCTCTTGTTTGGTCATAAATGTCTCCATTCTTCATAAATCTGACAAATGCACTATTCCTTGCTCCACTAATTTGTTTATAGTATCAATCTTTATACCTAGATCATGGATCCATTTAGATTTTATTCTTGTGTATAGTGTCAGGCATTAGTCTATACCCTGTTTCCACCACACTGTTATCCAGTTTTCCCAGCAGGTTTTGTGAAACAGTGAGTTCTTATCCCAGAAACTGGGGTCCTTGGGTTTATCAAACAATAGATTGCAATATTCATTGACTACTGTGTTTTGAGTACCTAAGTTATTTCACTGGTTTATCCCTATGTTTCTTAGCCAATACCAAGTTGTTTTGATGATTGCTCTTTTATAATGCAATTTGAGATCTGGTAGGGCCCTAGCATTTCTTTTCATGAATTTCCTTGATATTCTGGAACTTTTGTTCCTCCAGATGAATTTTGAAGTTATTTTTTTCTAGCTCTAAAAAATATTTTTCTGGTAGTTTGATATGGCATTGAATAAGTAAATTAATTTATGTAGATTTGCCATCTTTATTATTTTAACTCAACCTACCCATGATCAACTAATGTTTTTCCACATACTTAGATCTGACTTTATGTGTTTTGTAATTGTGTTCATATAGTCCCTGGGTTTGTTTTGGCAGGCAGACTCCCAGATATTTTATAGTGTCTACCATAACTTTAAATAGGATTTCTCTGTCTCTTGTTGTTGAGTTTTGTTAGTAATATATATATATATATATATATATATATGTATATATACATATACATATATATAAATGCAAATGATTTATGTGGGTTTATTTTGTAACCTGAAACTTTGCCAAAGTTGTTTAATATTTCAAATAGTTTTTTACTTGATTCTCTAGCAATCTCTAAGTATATCATCATATCATCTACAAAGAGTGATAACTTAGTTTCTTCTTTGCCTATTCTAATTCCGTCAATTCCTTCTAAAGCTAACATTCCCAGTATCATATTGAATAACAGTGGTGATAATAGATATCCTTATTTCACCCCTGATCTTATTGAAAATGCAGCTAGTTAATCCCCATTGCATGTAATACTTGCTGATGGTTTTAGGTAGATACTGTTTATTATTTTATGGGAAGTTTCATTTATTCCTATTCTTTCCAATATTTTCAATAGAAATAGGTGTTGTATTTTGTCAAAAGCTTTTTCAGCATCTATTGAGATAATATTGTTTCTGTTAGTTTTGTTGTTGATATGATCAATAATGCTGATAGTTTTCCTAATATTGAACTAGCCCTGCATTCCTGGTATAAATCTTACCTTATCATAATGTATTATTTTCATGGTAAGTTGCTGTATTCTTTTTGCTAATATCTTATTTAAAATTTTTGGATCTATATTGATTAGAGAAATTGGTCTATAATTTTCTCTGTTTTGGCTCTTTCTAGTTTAGATATCAGAACCCTGTTTGTATCATAAAAAGAATTAGGTAGGACTCCACCAATTTTCTTAAATAGTCTATATACAGTATTGGAATTAATTATTCTTTAAATATTTGATAGAATTCACTTGTAAATCCATTGATCCCTGGAGATTTTTTCCTAGGGAGTTTATTGATGGCTTGTTCAATTTCTTTTTCTGATATGAGCTTATATAAGTATTCAAATTCCTCTTCTGTTAATCTGGGCTATACATATATATATATATATATATATATATATATATATATATATATATATATATATATTCATCCATATTATTTGGATTGTAAAATTTATGGGCACACAGATAGGCAAAGTTTTAATTTTCTCCTCGTTGGAGGTGAGTTCACCATTTTCATTTTTGATATTGGTAATTTGGTTTTTTTTCTTTGTTTTTTTAGTCAAACTGACCAAAGGTTTATCAATTTTATTGGTTTTTTCATAAAACCAACTCTTAGTTTTATTTATTAGTTCAATTATTTTTTTTAATTTCAATTTTATTAATCTCTCCTTTGTTTTTCAGTACTTCTAATTTGATATTTACTTGGGGATTTTCAATTTCTTATTTTCTAGCTTTTTCAGCTGCATGTCAAATTCATTGACCTCCTCTTTCTCTATTTTATTCATGTAGGCATTCAATGATATAAAACTTGCACTAAGAACTACTTTTGCAGCATCGCATAAGTTTGGGTCAGTTGTCTCATTATTGTCATTCTTTGAATAAAGTTATTGATTGTTTCTGTGATTTGTTGCTTAACCCACTCTTTCTTAAGGTTAGATTAATTCATTTCCAATTAACTTTTGGTCTATTTTCCCATGGCCTTCTGTTATATATAATTTTTATTGTATTATGATATGAAAAGGATGCATTGACTATCTCTATTTTTTTTGCACCGGACTGTGAGATTTTCATGTCCTAATACATGGTCAATTTTTGTATATGTGTCATGTACCACTGAGACAAAACTATATTCCTTTCTATCCCCGTTCAATTTTTCCCACAAATCTATCATATCTACATTATCCAGAGTTCTATTCACCTCCTTAAATTGTTTCTTGTTTATTTTGAGGTTAGATTTATCAAGTTCAGAGAGGGAGTGGTTGAAGTACCCCACTAGTATAGTATTGCTGTCTATTTCTTCCTATAACTCCCTTAGCCTCTCCTCTAATAATTTGGATGCTATACCACTTGGAGCATATATGTTTAGTAATGGTATTGCTTCACTGTCTATTGTGCCTTTTGGCAGGATATGGTTTCCTTCCTTATATCTTTTGATTAGATTTATGTCTGCTTTTGCTTTGTCTGATATTAAGATTGCTACCCCTGCTTTTTTTTACATCAGCTGAAGCATAATATATTCTGCTCCAACCTTTTCCATTTACCTTTTGTGTATCCTCTTGTTTCAAATGTGTTTCTTATAAACAACATATTGTTGGATTATGGTTTTTAATCTGTTCTGCTATCCACCTCTGTTTTATGGGAGAGTTCTTCCCATTCACATTCACAGTTATGATTACTATCTGTTTCTCTCCCTCCATCCTATTCCCCCCCATTTATGCTTTCTCACTTCTCTCTTTTCCTCCACAACAGAGTTTTGATTTTTGACCACCACCTCCCTCAGTCTTCTCTCCCTTCTATCAGCCCTCCTTTATTTCCCCTTTTTTTCTTACAACTTCTTCCCTCCCTTTTAACCTCTCCTCCCTGTTCTTTCCCTTTTCCCCTCCTACTGCCTATATGGCTAGTTAGATTTCTATACTTAACTGAGTTTGTTTACCCTATTTGAACCAAATCAGATGAGGGTAAATCTCAAACAGTGCTCATCTCCCTCCCCTCTTTCCCTCTACAGTAATATGTTTTTGTGCCTCTTTCTATGATGTAATTTACCTTTTTCTGCCTCCTCTTACATATCTTCTTACAAACCCTTAGCACTAATAATCACATTTTTAAAATCATCACATCACTTAATTTATAGCCACTTCCTCTGTCTATGTATATACCTTTTAAATGTCATAATGAATTTACACTTGTCAGGATTAACAAGTAACATCTTCCCTTATAGGGATGTAAACAGTCTGCCCATATTGAGTACCAAGTTGGATATTTTCCCCTATGTTTACCTTTTTATGTTTCTGTTGAGACTTATGTTTGAAGATTAAATTTTCTGCTAAGCTCTGGCCTCTTCATCAGGAAAGTCTGGAAATCTCTTATTTCATTGAATGTCCATCTCCTTATCTGAAATATTATGCTCAATTTTGCTGGGTAATTGATCCTTGGTAATAGTCTAAGTTCCTTTGTCTTATGAAATATAATATTTGAAAACCTCTGATCTTTTAATAAAGAAACTGCAAGGTCCTGTGTGGTCCTTATTGTAGTTCCTCAATATTTGAATTGTTTACTTTTGGTTGCTTACAGTATTTTCTCCTTAACTTGATAGTTTTGGAATGTGTCAACAATATTCCTTGGTATTTTCAATTTGAGATCTCTTTCAGGAAGTGATCAGTGGATTCTTTCAATGATTATTTTGCTCTCTAAATCTAGGATCTCAGGGCAGTTTTCCTTGATGATTTCTTGGAAGACATTGCCCAGGCTCTTTTTTTGCATCATGGTTTTCCAGTAGACCATTAATTCTTAGATTTTCTCTCCTGAATATATTTTCCAGGTCAGTTCTTTTTCCAATGAGATATTTTATATTTTCTTCCATTTATTCATTCTTTAGATTCAGTTTGACTGATTCTTGATTTCTCATAGAGTCATTAACTTCTACTTGCCCAATTCTAATTTTTAATAAATTGTTTTCTTCATTTAACTTTTGCATCTCCTTTTCCATTTGTCCAACTATTCCAGCTAGGTTTTTTATCTCCTTATCCATTTGTCTGATTTTCTTTTTAAATTCTTCTGTGAATTCTTTTTTCATATTTTTAAAATAATTGGCCAATTTTTCTTCTACCTCCCTAATTTGGTTTTTGAAATCCTTCTTGAGCTCATCTAAGAATGCTCTTTGGGCTTCAGACCAGTTCATATTCTCTTTAGAGGTTTCAGATGGGAGTACAGTCTCAATGCTGACCTCTTTGGTATTTGTGTTTTGATCCTTGTCCACATATTAAGATTCTATGGTCTTTTCTTTTCTGGTTTGCTTCCTGCTCATGATGATTTCCTTTTCCTTGACTTTTAGAGTGTATCTCTGCTTCTGGGGCACAGAAGGCTCTGTCCCATGGTTCTTGTGCTTAGAACTTGAGGCTTTTTGTATTGTGGCCTCTAGTTCTTTCAGCTAGAAACTAGAATGCTGCAGCTTACCTGGTACTGAGCTGGGTGGTGTGCCAAAGCAAAGGCCAGGAGAAGTATTTCTGAAATTCCTGGAGTTACCCTGGAACTCACTGCAGGATGTGTGGGGGAGAAGTGGTCTGACCTCAGAAGGTCTCCTCTCCTGAGCTAGAGCACAGGTAGGCCCAGTGGTTGGTAAACCCCCATCTGTGCTGTGTCTGCCCAATTTTCCTGGCTGTGCTAAGGCATATTTGGGGTCCTGGTGTTGGTGTTTATGGGCTCCACCCACATGGGGCTCAGGATTTCCTCCTGGTTTGCCAAAGTGGGACTATCTGGGACAGCTCTAGTCCTACACTGGTCCCCTTCAGCCACAGCAAAAGGGACCTCCCTTTACGATTTTCCTAGCCTCTTGGGCTAATAAATTACTTACTCTTTTCACTGATTCCATTATTTTAGGATTTTTCATGGGGAAATATGCTCTGGGTTTTTCAAGGTCAACAAGGGGAATGGGAGAGCATTTACAATCACACCACCATCTTGTCTCCTGGAAATTCAAGTAGGTGACTTACAGACATTTAATCTGTAGGCTAATAGTCTCTGGAGTAGCTGCTTCTGTTACCTGGGGTTCTGTGCTTCTCTGTCACTCAGTTCCACTGGATTCCCATCCTGGGCTGATATGTTTGAGATCTGCACTGCTGCCTCTGCTTCAGATTGCCCATGGATCCTGCTACACTTTGCAACGCAGAGTCTACACTGGTACAGCCTGTGTGCAGTGTACTCTACACTCTTCTAGCCCTAGAGAATGAGAAGGTCTTGAAAACAGTCTAGAAACCAGTTATTACAAAATTTCTTCATGTAAATATGAAAATAGTTTCAAGGGATCCCTGAGTTCTTTATTTTAATTTTTCTTACAGAGGACGAGGTCTTGCCTGGTGTAGCATCAAGTGCTATGGATTCAAGGCCCCTGGTGTTGAATTTTTAACCATCAGTTGCTAATCTGTCCACCTTCCCTGATGCCAGCTAATTTGTTGAAGCAAATAGTTTTGATATATGTAGGTGCAGATAAGAGTTGTGTTCATTTGGGTTCCCTTGGGAAAGGAGAAGCAATGAACACAGTGAGTACAGTGTAGCCCAGGAGAATTTAGAACCTAGAGGACCTAGGTTTAAGTCACGGTTCCACTGCTTACTACCTGTGTAATTATAGGCAAGTCATTTCATCTTGGAATGTTTGCATTCCTCATCTGCGAAATGAGGTCATATTAGATTTTCTTTAAGGCATTTTCAGCTCAAAATCTTTGATCCAGCAAGCAACTAAGAATTCCATGTTGAACTTATTTTTTGTCATCCTCATCAGAAGTTAATGAAGAGATCAAAACAACCTTTGCATATATTTTGAATTTTTTTTTCAGGGAGGAGGGCCAGCTAGGTGGCACAGTGAATAGCGTGCTGGGACTGAAGTCAGGAAGACCTGAGTTCAAATCTGGTCTTAGACTCTTACTATGGTTAATGTATAATCCTGAGCAAGTCACCTAACCTTGTTTGCCTTTATTTCCTCATCTGTAAAATGGGCCAGAGAAGGAAATGGCAAACCACTCTGGTATATTTGCCAAGAAAGCATGCTAATGGGGTCTTGAAGAGTTAGACATGGCTAAAAACAACTAAAGAAAAACAACAACCTAAAACAACATGTAATAGTGACTTTCTGGCTCTCACTGTCTGAAACTAGTTCTATCATATTTCACCTCTTCCCCAGAATACTCCAGTATTTTTAAGATGTTTAGACTCTCCCTTTGGCTCAAATCCCTGCCATACTTATTGTCTCCCCCCAGTTTTAGGAGGAATCAAGCATCCTAGTTCCATTTAATCACAAATAATGCTTTAATATTTATTTCAAAGCATAGTAAAAACAAACATACAAACATTCCTCCTAAGATAGGGTTGGGGTAGAGAATAATCCCACCTTATAGGGATTCTCTCTTTGGAGAAGGGAAGGGGATTAGGTTCACAGTTTAGTTCAGTTGCCATTTAGCATCAGTCTTGCCAAATTCCAAGTCTAAATCTCATTCCATTGTGTTCCCAAATGTGGGCTTCTCAAGGTTTCCCCACTGGTCTGGCAAATAACATTTAGTTTGGCATCTTGGCTATAACATCCCCATTGCCTGAGCTCCCAGAAGCCACCCACCTGTTTTCAGAACACAAAAGGACAAACAGACCAAAACTTCACAGCTGTTTCTCTGGACCGAGGGTCAAAGGGGCTCCTGACCCTTCTCTCAGGGCATGGTAACCATGCTATAGGTCAGCAAGACTTTCACTACTGGATGACCCCAGAAAGAGAAAAAGACTGTCCTCATCTGAAAATTTGAAACACATTGTCCATTCTGGTTACAGAACCAATGGAAAAAGTTTGTTTCTACAAACAAAGTAGAGGAATGTATAATGTCTTCTCCTGGAACCAGATTCCTGACATCTCTCGTATGGATGCTTCCATCTTAGGTGACCTGAGAATGCACCAATGTTTTATTTACATTCACATATATTCTTTTCTCCAGTAGAGTATGAGTTCCTTGAAAAGAAGGACTATATCCTTTTTCTTTGTATGCTCAATACCTACCACATAATTGGCCCTTACTAAGTATTTATTAATTGATTACAGTAAGGTGACAAGGGAAGTGATCTCTGAGTCAGAAGATCTGGGCTTTACTCTCTATCCTTGCTGCTTAGTGAGACCATAACACTTTACTACCTCGAGTAGTAATTGTCTTCCTGATAAGGCTGTTCTTGCTGACCCCAATTGCAGGTTTCCTTGGCAGAGACATTGGAGTGGTTTGCCATTTCCTTCTCCAGCTTATTTTACAGATGAGGAAACTGAGGCAAAGAAGGCTAGGTGACTTACCCAAGATCGCACAGCCAAGAAGTGTCTGAGGCCATTGTGAGGGTCATTGTGAGCTGGGGCTGATCAGGGAAAGAACTTTTTATATCTTGTCTCCTTATATTACTTACTTTACATAATTTCTATTACTATAAATGATTGTATTGTTTATGACTATAATTATAATTTTATTATATATTATTGAATATCTTAAATAAAATATCACATATAATTACATATTAAATATCTTATACATAATTGACTATAAAATATGTAGCATATGTAATATATAAATATATAGTATATGTATAAAATAAATGTATAGTATGCATAGTTATACAAATAATTTTAAGTATATATTACTTACAAATAAATTATATTATTATTTATACAACTTTATATTATCTCTATCTATATTATATCTATCAACAATATATTACTAGAGAACAGTAGAATGGAAAAGGTACTAGAGTTAACCAAGTCATTAAGACTTGTTTCAAAACCTGCTTCTGACATCTATGAGCTGTGTCACCCTGTACAAGTAATTTGGTCTATAGCTGTAGCAAGCTATACCTATTAGAATTTAGCTTTCTAAAATCTTGGTAGAGGTAGTTCCCACACCTGGAATTCTCTAAGTTGTCAAAATCACTGATCTTGAATCTCTGCCTTGGATCCTCTTCCCCCCCACCCCACCTCTGTTTCTGTTTCTTTGTTACTGTCTATGTCTTTCTTATCTCATTAGCTACCAAAGGTTAAATTATCACCTCTATTCTGATGATATATATATATATATATATATATATATATATATATATATATATATATATATATATATATATATATACACACACACACATATATGTGTGTCTGATGTGTAGATATACACATATACATATGTGTGATACGTGTATGTATATGTACGTTTGTTTATCTATCTCTCTGGTCCCAAAGCTCATTGATGCAAACCTCTTTCCTTCTTGGTGGAAATCAATGTCTTGCTCTGCAAGGGTGGAGCTGATGAGAGGAGAAAAAGCTCAAACTTTAACCAGTTTCCTTTGAGTCTTCTTGACTTCTTCAGTCAAGTCATTTTGGTTGTTGATGGCTCCTGACTTTGAGAGAGAAGATGGAAGAAATCACCACACTTCAGGCTGCTGAAGGAAAATACTCTGGGAATACATGAGAGGAGCAGGTGATCTTCATCATGTTCCTATTTCCAGCTTGCTAGAGACTTCAGGGAGTTTCCTTCTGGGTAAGATTCAGGACTTTGTCTCTTGGTTGAGCTGAGTTACTTCAATCTGGAAAGCTCCTCCAGAGGCAGAGGGGTCTATTTGTGAGGCTATTGCAATAATCCACATGAGAAATGAGGACTAGACTAGAGATACGACTGTGTGAATTGAAAGGAGGGGATGAGTGTGAGGGATGTATAAGATTTGGCACCTGACTGGATATGTGAGATGAGGGGCAGTAAAGAGAGGAAGACTACCTGGAAGTTGTGAACCTGGATGCCTGGAAGGATGGTGGTGTCTGAGGAGAAACAGGGAAGTCCAGCAGAGGGATAGGTTTGGAGGGGCAGTTTGGGCCATGTTGAACTTGAGACTGTTATTTCTCCAGCATTTTAAGGTTTTCTATGTAACTTCATTTGATTTTCATTACAATCATGTAAGGTTAGTACAATTGGTATTATTCTCACTTTGCCGATGAGGAAACTGAGGCTCTGAAAAATAGAATAACTCACAAATTAACACAGAATGAATAAGTAACAGAGGCTAAATTCAAAACCAGCTTTGCCTTTAATTCTAAACCCTAGCACTCCCTCTGCCATATCATACTGCCTGTCTTCTGCTTAGGAATTTGGTGGCCTTGGTTGATATGACAGTAAAGATGACTGAATTCCAGAGAAAATGAAGGAGAGCCAACTTTGAACAAAGGAATATATCCAAATCAAGTAGGGCCACAAAGTTCCCAAGCACATGAATCTTGAATCACAGGACCTTTGAATTGAAAGCTAGAAGGGGCCTTGGAGATAGTCTAGTACAAATCCCTCATTTTACAGATGAAGAATCTTATATCCCGAGAACTTGAGGTCACACAGGCAGGAAAAAGAGGCACTGTTTGATTCTAGTTCTTCAGACTCTGCTGAAAGCTTACGGTAATTCTCATCAGGTTCCTCTAGACACTCTCTTACTGAAACTCTTACTTTTCCTTGACTGCATTTTTATTAGGGTCTATCCCCACTCTAGGGCAGTTGGGTGGCAAAGTGCATGGTGTGATAGCTGTGATGTCAGGAGTACTTGAGTTCAAATCCAGCCTCAGACATTAATTTAGCTGTGTGACCCTGGGCAAGTCACTTAACCCTGTTTGCTTCAGCTTCTTATCAGTAGAATGAGCTGGAGAAGGAAATGGCTAACCATTCTAGTATCTTTGCCAAGAAAATCCCAAATGGGTCAGAAAGGATCAGATGCAACTGAACAACAATAACATTCCCCTCTTATTCATCTCATTGAAGGGACCACTATGTGCCCAAACCAAATAAAAGCTGATTTAATATTAATTTAAGCTTAATAAAAATGAAGCACGCTTTTCATATATGTCCTAACACTCACATACACATAGTAACAAAAACATTTTTACAATACTTGTTTGTCTAACTTCCTGGGATCCATGCCAGATCTTGCAAGTTTCCAGAATCTTTATACACACCAACAAAGGAGATTAAGAAAAAGGGATGTTATATAATGCTTCTTTGTTGGGGGAAGTAGAGACATCTTCAAGGGTCTTTATAGGCAAACTAGTTTTGCTAAAGCTAAGACCTTTACTTCAACCTTCTCAACTCTAGAATTGGCCTTTAAGTAAGTGTGTTCCCTCCAAAAATGTAAATCACAGCCCATCTATATCTGTGCATTTTATGTGACTTAAAATCTCTTCCCATTCTAGTCTGTCCTCCACTCGGTCATCAAAGTAATTTTCCTAAAGCTCCCTACTAGATAAACTCCAGTGATTTTCTATCATTTCCAGGATCAAAGAGAAAACCCTCTGTTTGGCCTTTAAAAATCTGTTGTAATCTGTTCCTCTTTACCTTTCCAGTCTTCTTACACCTTACTCCCTACTAAATACTCTCAGAACTAGTGTCATCAGAATCTTTGTTATTCCTCAAGCAATACATTCCATCTTGGGATGTCACTCATTTTCTTTGACTGTCCCCTCATACCTAAAAAGGTTTTTCCTCCTCATCTCTGTCTCCTGGCTTCTCTGGTTTCCCTCAAGTGCCAACTAAAGTACCACCTTATACAGGAAACCTTTCCCAATTCTTGTTAATTATAGTGCCTTTCCCCTGTTGATTATTTCCAACTTATCTCACAGACAGCTTGTTTGCACATAGTCATTTGTATGTTGTCTCTCCATTGAACTGTGATCTCCTTAAAGAGAAGGGCTATCTTTTACTTCTTTTTGTATCCCCAGAGTTTAGCACAGTGCCTAACGCATAGTAGTAGGTGCTAAAAAATGCTTATTAACTGATCATATCATGTTAGTCTATGACCAGATGGGAAAAAAAGAGTTACTATTAATATCTCTAATTATTTCTTCAGATAAGCTGAGCTGTGCTGAGAATGTACCAGTCTGTCTTAAAAGTGGTGCTCTGGACCCATTTTAATTGTGTTCCCCACACCTTGACCCAACTTGAGTCATCTCTGACAATGCTTTTAACATTGGATCCAAATGTTCCTTCCAACTACTTTTTTTTATGAGATACGTGGTTTGAGTTGTCTGAACTCATACACACGTATACATATGTACATATACATGTGCACATATGCATATACACATGCCTATATGCATACATAAATATACATCTATGTACCTACATATATTCATGCATATAGGGGACAAGGGGAAAATCTAGGTCAAACATATATAAGGCAAGGGATGAATTGTAAGGCTGTCACTCTCATCAGGATCTACCCATGAATAATAATATTGTTACCCAAATGCCAAAGTTCATCTTTTTTGTGCAGTAGTAACAGCCATATTTCTCTGCTCTCCAGGAGTGCTCCTTTCTGGGTATATCCACCACCTAATATGGTAGGGATGTGTGAAGCATCATAGATACTGTATACCAGCTCCTGTCATGGCACAGGGCTCACTGCTTCCCTTTGGATAATGCCCAAGTGCAATTGACTATGGCCTGTCTTCCCCACCTGAGCTATTTAAAAGAGGGCCCCAGGGTAATCATTGGATAACAAATACCCTTTACTGAATTTCCTTCACATCTGGAGGTGTGGGAGTGGGGTTGGGCTTTGTTAAGTCAAGGTTCTTTGTCATATATAAGCAAAGTTCAGAAAGTGGATTTTGAGAATCTTCTCCAGCATTTAAGCCTGCATATCAAATGTGACCAGGTTGTTCTAGACATAAACCCATGCCTTATATAATAAGGCAATAATAACAGTTTCAAAGATGGAGGGTAGAAGCAAGTATATGAAAGAAAAAAACATGAAAGAAACAATAATAGAAATGTGTGAATCAATCAGTCAATATTTATTAAGTGCCTGTTTATGCCAGGCACTATTCTAGGTGATGGAGATGTAAATATAAAGATGCAACATTTTATTGGAGGAGACAAACACAGAAAAAATAGATATGAAATAGATACAAGATAAATTTTATTTGCAATACACTAGTTGCTGGTATAATCAGGAAGGGCTCATTTAGAAGGGGATACTTAAGTCAATCTTGACAGAAACTAGGAAAGGTAAAGAGGGAATGCAGCAGGGGGAGGGGAGACATTTGGCACTGTGGATTCTAGTCTCCAGAAGGGTGTGAGTGAGAGCAGGAGATTTATCTGTCAAGCTGAGACCACAGGCTTGGGCAGAAGTATCCTTTGCTGCCAAGGTCTTTGCCAACCGCGGATTCAGGCTACATGTTAATCTGCTGAGAATCAAGGTTTCCCTGGATTTAAACACAAAATTTGCAAAAAGATAAAAACTGCAAAAAAAATGGTTCTTCACACAAAAAGTGGGAAGAAGGGAAAGAAACTTACAAAAGAAACAGTGATAGCTAATTGTAACACAACCTTGAAAAGCATACCAGTCAGTCCGTTAAAAACACATTCAAAATATTGTTGATCATTTCAACCTTCATGGCACCTCTGTGAAGTTGGCATTTATTGAGGAAAATAACAACAACAATTTTTAGATGTAAGTTTAGATGTAAGATGCCAGAAATAATTTATTAATTAAAACATTCTACTTGTAAGCATTACTGTTTGGAGCAGAGATTCTCAGTTCTTTTAATGTATCATGGACCCTTTCGTAATGAGGAGAAGCCCATGGATCCCCTGTCACAATAATGTTTTTAAATTATTGATTCATTTCAGTTAGAGGCTAGTGAAAATAACAATCTATTTTTTCCTCCCTGAAATTCAAGGAAGTCATAAAATCAACCCATCTTAGTTTAAGAACCTCTATCTTGAAGAGAGAAAGATATTCATCTTGCTTTTGAAAATCTCTCTCTGGAGAAACATATTGGGAAGAGAAAGGGAGAAATGGAATGGGGCAAATTATCTCTCATAAAAGAGGCAGACAAAAGACTTTTTAGTGGAGGGAAAAAGAGGGGAGGTGAGAGGAAAACATGAAGTTTACTCTCATCACATTCCACTAAATAAATGGAATAAAAGGAATAAAATAAAGGAATAAAATGCACACTCATTTTGGTATGAAAACCTATCTTACAATACAGGAAAGTGGGCAAGAAGGGGATAAGCAGGGTGGGGGGGGGATGATGGAAGGGAGGGCAATGGGAGGAGGGAGCAATTTGAAGTCACTCTTGGGCAGGGACAGGATCAAGAGAGAATAGAAGCAATGCGGGGTAGGATAGAATGGAGGGAAATATAGTTAGTCTTACACAACACGACTATTATGGAAGTCATTTGCAAAACTACACAGATATGGCCTATATTGAATTGCTTGCCTTCCCAAAGGGAATGGGTGGGGAGTGAGGGATGAAGAGAAGTTGGAACTCAAAGTTTTAGGAACAACTGTCGAGTACTGTTCTTGCTACCAGGAAATAAGAAATACAAGTAATGGAGTATAGAAAGTTATCTGGCCCTACAGGACAAAAGAGAAGATGGGGATAAGGGAAGGGAGGGATGTTAGAAGAAAGGGCAGATTGGTGATAGGGGCAATTAGAATGCTCAGCGTTTTGGGTTGGGGGGGAAGGGAGAAATGGGGAGAAAATTTGGAACCCAAAATTTTGTGGAAATGAATGTTAAAAGTTAAATAAAGAAATTTAAGAAAATGAAAAAAAAAAAGAAAATCTCTCTCTGACACAAGACATGTTTAATGAAAATTTTTAGTATTCTCAGAAAAGTTCTACTATTAGATAAAACATAATTACAGAGCTCAAGGGAAATGGTAGCTATTATTTCAGTCAATCAGTAAGTTAGCAATTATTAAGTACCTGTTATGGATTCCATTTCAGCAAAGGGGAAAATAGTTATTTAAAATGTTAGGATATCATGGATAATCATTTACTGAAACCAGCAAGTTCTTCAGTTCTTTGATCTCAAAAACACTATATATTCTTTTTAAAAAAAATTATTTATGGTTTATAATTTATTTTGAATATTTTTTCTTTTTTCCTTTTTGAGTCCCAAATTTTCTTCCTCCTTCCCATCCCCTCCCCTAACCATTGAGAAGGCAAGCAATATAGCATTCATTGTACATGTTAAATCACACAAAACAAATGTCTGTATTAGCCACATGTTTTTTAAAAGCAAGAAAAATAAAGAAGATTATGCTTCATTTTTAACTCAGAATTCATCAGTTCTCTTGCTCTGGAGGTGGGTAGTGGGTAGCATTTTGTTCATCATGAGACCTTTGGAATTGTCTTGAGGATCCCTATACACTCTATAAAAGTTTTTTTAAAATTTTTCCCCAGTTACATGTAAAAGCATTTTTAACATTCATTTTTTAAAATTTGAGTTCCAAATTCTCTCTTCCTCCCTCCCCATGCCCTCATTGAGAAGACAAGCAATTCAATATAGGTTATATATGTATAGGCACACAAACATTTCCATTTTAGTCATATGGTGTAAGGAAACATAACCACTCCCTCAAAAAGAAATATCTCAAGAAAAATGAAGAAAGTAAAAAAAAAAATGTATGTTTCAATCTGTATTCAGACACCATCAGTTCTTTCTCTGGGGATGGGTAGCATTTTTGATGATAAATCCTTCAGAGTTGTCTTGAATCATTGTATTGCTGAGAATAGTTAAGTCATTCATAGCTGATCATCTTACAATATTGCTGTTACTTTATATATGGTACATTTCATTTTGTATCACCTCATGTAAGTCCAGGTCTTTCTGAGAGCATCTTCCTCATCATTTCTAATAATACAATAGTGTTCCATGATAATCATATATCACAACTTGTTAAGCCATTCCCCAATTGATGGGCATCCCTTCAATTTCCATTTCTCTACTACCAGAAAAGAAATGCCATAAAAATTTTTGTACATATAGGTCTTTTTCCTTTTTTAAAAAAATTTCTTTTGGGATACAGACCTAGTAGTGGTGTTGCTAGGTCAAAGGGTACACATGGCAGGGCAGAGCCCAGATGGCAGAGTAAGAGCAGCGAATCACTTGAGCTCTCACCCAAATCCCTCCAAATACCTATAAAAATGACTAAATAAATTCTAGAGCAGCAAAACCCACAAAATGACAGAGTGAAACAAATTTCCAGCCCAAGTCAACCTGGGTAGTCAACAGGAATGGTCTGTTGCACCAGGTTAAGAGAGGAGTGCAGTCTAGTGCAAAATATACCAGCATAGACCAGGCCTCAGCAAACCCAAAGCAGGCCCCAGGGGACTGAATCAATGGTACCTATAGTAGTTTCCAGAATTCTCAACCCACAAATGCCAAAGATGACTTACAAGGTCAGTAGGAAAAGTCTGTCAGATGTGAATGAGAGATGAGAAAAGTTCTGGTTCCAGCCCTGGGATGGCAAAAGTAGAAGCAATAGCAGTGACTACTTCTGAAGGTCTCAGTCCCCTGGTGCAGACAGTGTAGAGACCAAGTGGCCGATCAGAGGGAGATTGCAGGGATCTTTTTGCTGACTCTGAGACAGGATTCTCTTGTTTTGCCGGTGCTTGGATCTGGATTGCAGTTCTGGGGTGAAGAGATGATCTGACATGACAGAGCTTGTGGTGGGGGTTGAGAGGAAATTTTCCTTACTATTCCAAGGAAGAAAATAATGTTTGTAGCAATTCACAGACCAGAACACAAGCCAGGAAAGAAGTAAATGTCTCTCATTTGATCATACCACCTAGCAAGAACTGAAAATTTACAGGTCTCTAAAAGTATTTATGAAAACAGCTGGACAAAAACCCTGAGGCTTGGGATGATAGGCCCACAATAGAAGCAGAACCCTACCTTAACAAAGAGTTAAATAGTCAAGTAATTGGCTGGGAAATAAGCAAATAGTGGGGAAAAGACCTCATACTATAGAATCTTACTTTGGTGACAAAGAAGATCAAAACATACAACCAAAAGAAGACAACAAAGTCAAAGCTCCTACATCCACCAAGAAAAATATAAATTGATCTCAGGCCATGAAAAAGCTTAAATAGGATTTTGAAGATCAAGTGAGAGAAGTAGAGGAAAAATTGGGAAGGAAAATGAGAGTGATTCAAGAAAATCATGAAAAATATGTCAACAGCTTGCTGAAGGAGAACCCCAAAATGCTGAAAAAAATAACGCCTTAAAAATAGACTAATCCAAATAGCAAAAGAGATCCAAAAAGCCAATGAGGAGGACGTCTTAAAAAGCATAACTGACCAAGTGGAAAAGAAGGTTCAAAAGCTCAGTGAAAAAATAATTCCCTAAAATTTAGAATGGAGCAAATGGAAGCAAATGACTCTATGAGAAGTGAGAAATTATAAAACAAAGCTAATAGAGTGAAAAAATAAAAGACAGTGTGAAATATCTCATTGGAAAAACAACTGACCTGGAAAATAGATCTGGGAGAAATAATTTAAAAATTATTGAACTACCTGAAAGCTATGATAAAAAAAAAAAACGTAGACATCATCTTTCAAGAAATTATCAAGAAAAACTGCCCTGTTGTTCTGGAACCAGCAGGTAAAATGGAAATTGAGGCAGTTCATGGATCACCTCTTGAAAGAGATCTCAAAAGGAAACCTCCTAGGAATATTATAGCCAAATTCCAGAGTTCCCGGGTCTATGAGAAAATATTGCAAGCAGCCAAAAAGAAAGAATTTGAGTATTGTGGAAAAACAATCAGGATGACACAAAATTTAGCAGCTTTTACATTAAGGAATTAGAGGGCTTGGAATATGAAATTCTGGAGGTCAAAGGAACTAGGATTAAAACTAAGAATCATCTACCTAGCAAAACTAAGTATAATTTTGCAGGGGGAAAAGTGGATATTCAATGAAATAGAGGACTTTCAAGCATTTTTGATGAAAAAACCAAAGCTGAATAGAAAATTTGACTTTCAAATATAAGAATCAAGAGAAGCATGAAAAATTAAACAGGAAAGAAAAATCATAAGGGACTTATTAAAGTTGAACTGTTCACATTCCTATATGGAAAGATGATATTTGTAACATATGAGACCTTTCTCAATATTAGGGTAGTTGGAGGGAATATATATATATATACACACACACACACACACACACACACACACACACATATACATATATATACACATACACACACATATATGCATACATATACATGCATACATATATATGGAGGAGGGTGCACAGGGTGAGGTGAACATGTATGGATATCTAAAAATTAAAATTAAAGGGTAAAAGAGAGGAATGTACTGAAAGAGGGAGAAAGGGACAGGTAGAATGGGGATAGATTATCTCACATAAAAGAGGCAAGAAAAAGTTTTTACAGTGGAGGGGAAGAGGGGGGAGATGAGAAGGAATGAGTGAACCTTACTTTCATCAGATTTGGCTGAAAGAGGAAATAACACATGCTCAATTGGGTATGGAAATCTATCTTATCCTATAGGAATGTAGGGAGGAAGGGGATACAAGAGGCAGGGATGATAGGAGGGAAGGCAGATTGGGGAGAAGGTAATCAGAAGCAAACACTTTTGAGGAGGGACAGAGTCAAAAGTGAGAACAGAATAAACAGGGGGCAGGATAGGATGGAAGGAAATATAGTTAGTCTTTCACAACATGACTATTATGGAAGTATTTTGCATGATTATGCATGTATAACATATCAAATTGCTTGTCTTCTCAGTGAGGGTGGGTGGGTGGGGAAAGGGAGAAAATTTGGAACCCAAAGCTTAAAAAACGATAAAAATTATTATTACATGCAAGTGTGAAATAAGATATGCACGCAATGGGGTACAGAAATCTATCTTGCCATACAGGGAAATATAAGGGGATAAGAGCGGGGGGAGAGGTGGCAAAAGGGAGGGCAGATTGGGGGAAGGAGTAATCACAATGCACACCATCTTGGGGTGAGGTTGGGGAGAGATGGGGAAAACATTTGGAACTCAAAATCTTGTGAAAGTGGAATCTTGTGAAAACTAAATTAAATAAAATTTTAAAATGCAAGGTAAAAAAAAAGAAATGTAAGCATGGCTTTATAACCCTTTGGGCATAGTTCTAAATTTCTCTACAGAATGGTTGAATCAGTTCAAAACTTCACCAACATTGCACTAATGTCTCATTTTTACCATGTCCCCTCCAACATTTTCATTTTCCTTTTCTGTTCTATTAACTAATCTGAAAGGTATGAGGTAGAATTGTTTTAATTCAATTTCTCCAATCAATAGTGAGTTAGAGCATTTTTTTCATGTTGATATAGATAGCTTTGATTATTTCATCTGAAAGTTGTTCACATCTTTTGATCATTTATCAATTTGGGAATGACTCTTATTTTTATAAATGTAACTAAGTTCTCTGTATGTTTGAGAAATGAGGCCTTTATCAGAGAAACTTGCATCACAATTTTTTCGCAATTACCACTGCTAACTATATTTCCCTCATCCTATCCATGCCCCATTTATTCTATTCTCTCTCCTCTTTCACTCTGTCCCTCCTCAAAAGTATTTTACTTCTGACTACCACCTCCCCCAATGTGCACTCTCTTATCCTTCTCTTATCCTCTTCCCCTTCTACTTTCCTTTAGGAGTTAATACGTATGTTGTTCACTCTTTGAGGCAATTCTTATGAGAGCAAGGTACATCTACTCTCTCCCACCCTCTTCACTACCACTGTAAAAGCTTTTTCTTCCCTCTTTTATGTGAGATAATTTACCACATTCTACCTTTCTCTTTCTTTCCTCCCAATACACTTCCCTCTCACCCTTTAATTTTATCTTTTAGATATTATCCCTTCATATTCAACTCACATCTGTGCCTTCTGTCTATATATACTCCTTCTAACTGCCCTAATAAAGAGAAAGTTCTTATGAGTTACAAGTGTCATCCTCCCATATAGCAATGTAAACAGTTTGACCTTATTAATTCCCTTATGATTTCCCTTGCCTGTTTACCTTTTTATGCTTCTCTTGAGTCTTGTATTTGAAAGTCAAATTTTCTATTGAGCTCTGTTTTTTTCATCAAGAATGCTTGAAAGTCCTCTGTTTCATTGAATATTCATTTTTCCCTGCATGATTATACTCACTTTTGCTGCGTAAGTAATTCTTCATTGTAATCCTGGCTATTTTGCCCACCAGAATATCATATTCTAAGCCCTCTGATACCTTAATATAGAAGGTGGTAAACCTTGTGTTATCATGATTCTGGCTCCCTGATATTTGAATTGTTTCTTTTTGATTGCTTGCAATATTTTCTCTTTGACCTGGGAACTCTGGAATTTTCCTGTCATTGTCCTGAGAGTTTTAATTTGGGGATCTTTTTTTAGGAGGTGATTAGTGAATTCTTTCCATTTCATTTTACTCTCTGATTCTAGAATATCAAGGTTATTTCTCTTGATAATTTCTTGAAAGGTAAGGTCTAGCTTTTTTGTTTTTGGTCATAGCTTTCATGTATTTCAACAATTTTTAAATTATCTCTCCTGGATTTACTTTTCAGGTCACTTGTTTTTCCAGTGAAGTATTTCACATTGTCTCCTATTTTTTCATTCTTTTGGTTTTGATTTATTGTTTCTTGATTTCTCATAAAGTTATTAGCTTCCATTTGCTCCATTCTAATTTTTAAGGAATTGTTTTCTTCAGTGAGCTTTTGTACCTCCTTTTCCATTTGGCCAGTTCTTATTTTAAGGAGTTTTTTCTCTTTCTTTTTTTGGTAACAAAAGCATTTATTTTGTATTTTATACAGTACAACCTGAAGTCTGCAACAGGACTCTCAACAATTGCCCAGGAGTTCATAGACACTGTATCCTTCTCAACAGCTTGGTTCTAGGGACAGGGAATCCACACAAACACAGGCAGGATTGGAGGGGTTGAATGAAGAGGACATAGTAAGAGGAGTGTATTTCAGTCCTTTCTTAAAGAAGAGGCAGCAGAGCATTCTGAATCACTGAAAAACCTGTGCAAATGGGGTTCTAAGCAATGAACCATGTTGGGGGCAAGGGGGAGCGGGAAGGAGACCACTGGGAGAAACAAGTTTGTTTTTTGGAGGGGTAGGGGTGGCAAGTTGTGGTTATTTATATTAATAATGCCTTAAGCCCTGGGGTCTAATACTAACAGGATCATATCTGTTCAAGTAATTTTCACATCCAACAGGCAATTTTGTGGCTGATCACAATCCACAGTAACCATGGGGTGGAGACAGAGAGACTGTGACAGAAGAAGAGGCCAAAACAAGTGGTATGTACAAAATGAAGGATAAGAGAAGTCCACAATATGGTGAGTCCAAAGCTCTTTCAGCCCAGGAAGTAGCAAGTACACAAAATTCGAGTGAAGGTAGTTTCTTTAAAATAATGAAAAGTGCCCAAGACCTCATCTTTCAATGGAGAAATAAAACAAAAAAAGTCATAATCTTAACAAATGCTGTTGCCTCTGTTCAACTGGTGGCAGAGGATGCCAAAATGTCCTACCAACTAAGAGGTCAAGCATATGCGTGAGTGTGTATGTGAGTGTGTGTATGTGTGTGTGTGTGTGTGTGTGTGAGAGAGAGAGAGAGAGAGAGAGAGAGATAGAGGGGGGAGGAGAGGCAGTGGAGGCAGAGCTGGTTGTAATGTGGTTGGGGTAGGCACTGACACTCCAACATGATTCCTATGGAAAGGTGATTTGGGGGTCAGAGTTCTGGTTTTTGGCCTACTGGTAAGGAGATGTTTGGTTGGGGGTGGGGGTAGGCTAAGTAAAACAAAACCTTAACTCTCCAAAGTAAAGAAGTGAATGCAAATTCACTGTAACCAGTACTGACCCTGTTGGGGTAAGGATGAGACAGGGGTCCATCATGGCCTACATCTGTATTAGTCTAGTTCAACCTACAATCAATGGAAAATTCTCACACTGGGCAGGGGAGAGGAGCTAGTTAAGGGAGATAGTCTCATCTCTGTTGTTTTTTTTTAAATTCTTAATTTACACTTTAAATAACCTCAAACTTAGTGCCTCAAATATAATTTAATCCTAAAAGTCTTTAAAGGCTCCCTGAAACAAAAACAATAAAGGGTGTATTGTCTCTCTTAAAAGTCTCCTCACTCTGGCAGACATTCTCTTTCCCCTCCCTGCCCTGCCCAGTCCCCATTTTTACCCTGACTTAGAGCTTGCAAACTGCATCAAGCCATTTGTGCTCGTAGATTTGGGCCTCTCTAAGCAGAAGCCCAGAGCTCTGCTCCAAATGAGCTGTGCCAGCACCCCCAGCGCCTGTGAAACTCCAGAGAACTGTGCAATAATTCATCTCTGTCATGCCGTAGTACTGGAGAAGCACCCCATTGTGGGCATCTACATTGGGAAGGGGTTCTTGGCAGAGCAGTTCGTTTTGCCCATTCTTTTGGAGAGGCAGCTCACCTGTTCCTTGGTTTGAATTTATCCAGTCATAAGCAGCCAGAATAAACCCTTGGGAAGGGGTTCTTCCCCTCCCTTGGCCTTAGGGAGCAACTTCTGGCACTCTGGGATACTGTAGCCATGGAAACAGATACCCTCATCAGGGTCCAGAACTGATGTTTCATATATTAATTCTTTAATACCTCTCAGTTCTTAATACCTCAGAAGTTCTTAGTTGCTCAGACTTAGAAACTATCATCCCAGATCATCAGGTGTTCAAATTAACGAGAACTTCTACATCTAATTGTGCTCAGATTGGTTTGGAAACTCTTACCCAAATGAAATCTCCTCAAAACACATACTGACAAGAGCAATTCTTAAAGCCATTTTTTTTGTATTTTGGACCATTGTAGCCATCTGGTGAAGCCTATACACACCTTCTCAGAACAATTTTGTAAATATATAAAATAGGAGTGGAGCCCAGATGGCAGCGTAAAAACTGGGACTCACCCAAGCTCTCCCACAAACTCCTTTGAATTCCTCTAAAAAAGTAAATCTGAACAAATTCTAGAGTGGTGGAATCCACATGGAGACCGATTGTGACAGATTTCCAGTCCAAGACAACCTGGAGAGTAAACAGGAAGGGTCTGTTGCACTGGACTGTGAGAGGAGCACAGTCTTGCACATATGTATGCTACATCAGTGCAGACTCAACCATAGCAAAGCAGGAGCAGGGCCCAGCGAACTGAATCATTGGCAGCAGTGCCAATTCCTAGACCTCTCAGCACATGACAGGGGTCTGTTGGAACTGAGTGAGAGAGAAATGAAGTCCTGTACAGGTCCTGTGGCAGGGGCAACAGCTACTCCTGGGACTATTGGCCCACAGACTGAATATTTGAAAGTCATCTATTTAAACTTCTGGGAATCAAGATGGCAGACTAAGCTACAAGTTGCTCTCACCCTCCCTTGTTGACCTTGAAAAACCCAGAGGATATTGCTCCAGGAAAAAATCCTAGAATAATGGAGCCAGTAGAAAGACAGGGTATGGAAGTCTTTTAGCTCGGGGGGCTAGAGGGATTTACAGGAAAGGTCTCTCTTGCTGTGACTGAAGGGAGGCAATACAGGATGGGAGGCCTCCC
This sequence comes from Notamacropus eugenii, assembly GCF_028372415.1. NCBI lineage: Eukaryota > Metazoa > Chordata > Mammalia > Diprotodontia > Macropodidae > Notamacropus > Notamacropus eugenii. Next base: position 429,577,868 of record NC_092872.1, read on the forward strand.
AGCAAGCCAGTGGTAAGCCCCATCTCAGCAGACCATCCAGAGGTGCTGAGCCCCAGGATGAAGGAGTAGGCAAGCACCAACGCTAGGCACACTCCAGCTCAGCACCAGGTAGACTACTAGACCACTACAGCATCCAAATACAAGCACCTGAGGCCCCAGCACAGAAAACCAGTACCCCTAGCCCCCAGCACAAGAAGTCTGGGACAGTCCTCCCTGGACCCCAGAAGCAGAGACCAGATTTGAGACATCGAAAATCAATCAAACAAAATGAGAAGAAGTCAAGTAGAGGAGGCAGGAGGGGTAAGAAACAAGAGATATGCACAAACATAATAACTAAGATCAGAAGTAGAATATTTCTGGGAAAGTATATATCTATATATGTATGTATATGTGTATGTATATAACTATAGCTATAGAGAAACATATCTAAACATTATTGTAGCCTTCTGGGGGTGTGTGGGGGGAGGGAAAAAAAGAGCAAAGTAAAAAAAAGTGCACAGCAGAGAACAAAAAAACTCACAAAGAAGTAAAGAACAGATGGACAATTCTCAACACAACGTGTAGTATTCATCATACAGGCTATCTGGAAATGAAAATATATTGTTACATATTTTGAATCCTCTCTTATGTTCTGCTATGCACATGACATGTTTTTCTTTCCTACTTTGTTTTTAAGTTCCAATATTTAAGTTTATGATGTGTTTTTGTTTCTTTTCTCTATTCCGTATTGTATTTTGGCCCTTGAGTCCAAAATAAAAAAAATAAGAAAAGAAAATGCACAGTATTAAAGAAAACCAAAATCCTACATTATGCTGTTTACAAGAAACACATCTGAAACAGAGGGATACACACAGGGTAAAAGTAAAAGGCTAGAATATAATATATTATGCTTCTGCTGAAGTAAAAAAAAAAAAAGCAGGAGTAGCAATCCTGATCTCAAACAAAGCAAAATCAAAAATATATCTAATTAAAAGAGAGAAGGAAGGAAATTATATCCTTCTAAAAGGCACTATAGACAATAAGTAATATCTTTACTAAACATATATGCACCAAGTGCTATAGCATCCAAGTTCTTAGAGAAGTTCAGGGAATTACAGGAAGAAATTGACAGCAAAACTATACTGATGTGGAACTTCAACCTCCCCCTCTCTGAATTACATAAATCTATCTGCAAAATAAACAAGAAAAAAGTTAAGGTGAGTGAATCGAATTTTAGAAAAGCTAGATATGGTAGACCGCTGGAGAAAATTGAATGCAAATAGAAAGAAATATATATATTTTTTCTCAGTGGAACATGGCACCTACACAAAAACCGACCATGTACTAAGGCATAAAAACTTCACAATCCAATGCAGAAAGGCAGAAAGAGTCAATACACTCTTTTGAGATCATTATGCAATAAAAATTATATGTAACAAAGGGCCATGGAAAGATAGACTAAAATGTATAAAATAAAATACATAAGATTGTAAAGGAAACCAAATACTTTCAAATACAGTTTTAGAATAATTTTTTGGAAAGTTCATGGATTCCAGGTTAAGAACCCCTGGATGAGAATGTAATAAAGGGTAATTTGTTGCTTTCTACTTCTTTGGAGAAAAAGAGACAGAACATGTCAAATCCAAATTAATAACAATGTATGTACACTGAAGCACACATGCAGAGAAGGATTAAAAATAAAATAATTCCTCATCCATCACAACAAGCACATGTAAACAGAAATAACACCAGCTGGAATATTCTTTTAAAAAAATTAAGTAATTTATTTGTTACAAATTCTTTTTCTCCTCTTCCTCCTTCTCTATTGAGAAGGCAAAAAAAATTTTACAAATATTTAGTCACAAAACTAATTCCTGCATTATCCAGAAAGAAAGGAAGAAAAAAGGAAGGAAGGAAGTGAAGGAGGGAAGAAAGAAAAAGGGAAGATGGGAGAGAGGGAGGGAAGAAGAAAAAGAAATATGCTTCAGTTTGTACTTTAAGTTTATTACTGCTCCCTAATGAGTCATTTGGAGATGTTGTTGGTCATTGTATTGATAAGAGTTCCTAAGACTTTTAGAGTTGATTATTTTTACAACATTGTTGTTATTGTATGAATTGCTCTCCTGGTCTTTCCAAGTTATTTTTTCCCCTGAAACCATACCTTTCATCATTTCTCTCTTTTTATAAAAATATATTTATTTATTTTTAGTTTTCAACATTCATTTCCACAAGATTTTGAGTCCCAAATTTTCTCCCCATCTCCCCTTCCTCTCCACTCCAGTTATCCCTTCCCCCAGTCTGCCCTCCCTTCTATTACTCCTCCTTTTACCTCCTTCCCCCTTGCTTCCATGTCGGGAAAGATATATTTCTATACTCCTGTGCCTGTATATCTTATTTTCCAGTTGCATGTAAAAACAATTTTTAACATTTGTTTTTAAAACTTTGAGTTCCAAATTCTCTCCTTTCTTCCCTCCCCATCTACCCTCATTGAGAAAGCAATCAATTCAATATAGGTTATACATGTTGTAGTTATGCACAACACTTCCACAATAGTCATGTTGTGGAAGACTATAGTTCTCTCCATCCTATTCCATCTTCCTACTTATTCCATTTTCTCCTTTGACTTTGTTCCTCTTCACAAGTGTTTGGTTCTGACTACCCCCTCATTCAGTCTTCCCTCCCTTCTATCATCCCCTCCACTTCTCCATTTGTCCCTTACCTTCCTGGAGGTTAAGACACCCAACTGAGTGTGTATATTTTCATTCCCTCCATAAGACAAATCCAATGACAGTAAGGTCCACTCATTCTCTCTCACTTCCTTCCTCTTCCTGTTCATTGTGAAACCTTGTTCTTGCCTCTTTTAAGTCAGATAGTTTACCTCATTCTATCTCTCCCTTTCTCCTTCTTCCAATATGTTCCTCTTTTACCCCTTAATATTATTTTTTAGATATCATCCCTTCATATTCAACTCACCATGTGCTATCTATCTATCTATCTATCTATCTATCTATCTATCTATCTATCTATCTATCTATCTATCTATCTCTTCCAGCTATTCTAGTACTGAGAAAGATCTCATGAGTTATAAATATCATCTTTCCATACAGGAATATATAAACAGTTTAACTTTAACAAGTCCCTTATGATTTCTCTTTCCTATTTACCTTTTCATACTTCTCTTCATTCTTGTATTTGAAAGTAAAATTTTTGGGGCATAGCCAAGATGGCAGAGTAACAGCATCCATTTTCTAGAGCCCTGCTGCCAAGCCCAGCCAAATACCTATAAAAATGACTCTAAACAAATTTTGGAGCTGCAGAACCCATAGAATGACAGAGTGAAACAAAGCTCTAGCCCAAGACAGCCCAGAAGGTCACTGGGAAGTGTCTTTCACACTACACAGGAGGCAGAGCATGGGCCAACTTGGGCTGTGCCAGCATAGAGAGGACATGAGCAGACCTTGGTGAGGCTGAATCTCTCACTTCTGTGGTAGTTTCCAGACTTTAGGACCCCAAAATGCCAAGGACAAATTGGAAGCTAAGTGGAAAAAGCCTGTGGGACCAGTGTGGGAGAGTCAAGTCCAGCCCCAACCCCAGAATGGCAGAAGGGGAAGAGGAGGGAGGAACCTGCAGCAACCACAGCAGCAGCAGGGGAAGACATAGCAACTGTTTCTGGAGCTTTATGCCCATAGATTGTGGGGGAATCAAGTGGCTGACAGTAAACCCCCACCCCCACTGGAAGCAGAGAACTACCTTGACAAAGAGCTCAAAAGTCAAGTAAATAAAAACTAAAAAAGAATCAGACTTTAGAAGCTTACTTTGGTGACAAGAAAGACCAAAACATGCAAACAGAAGGCAACATAGTCAAAGTTTCTCAATCCAAAGCCTCCAAGAAAACTATAAATTGGTCTCAGGATATGGAAGAGCTCAAAAAGGATTTTGGAAATCAAATAAGATAAGTTGAGTAAAAACTTGGGAAGAGAAATGAGAGTGATGCGAGAAAATCATGAAAAATGAGTCAACAGTTTGCTAAAACAGACCCAAAAAAATTGCTGAAGAAAATAACACTGTAAAAATAGATTAACCTGAATGACAAAAGAGATCCAAAAAGCCAATGAAGAGAAGAATGCCCTAAAAAGCAGAATTGGCCAGATGGAAAAGGAAGTCCAAAATTTCGTTGAAGAAGATAATTCCTTAAAGATCAGAATGGAGCGGATGAAAGCTAATGACTTTATGAAAAATCAACAAATTGTAAAAAACAAAAACAAAAACAAAAAAACCCAAAGGAATGAAAAAACAGACGATAATGTGAAATATCTCATTGGAAAAACAACTGACCTGAGAAACAGATCCAGGAGAGACAATTTTAAAACTATGGGACTATCTGAAAGCCATGATCAAAAAAAGGAGCCCAGAAGGAAACCTGCCTTGATATTCTAGAATCAGAAGGTAAAATAAATATTGAAAGAATACACCAATCACCTCCTGAAAGAGATTTCAAAAGGAAAACTCCTAGGAATATTTTAACCAAATTCCTGAGCTCCCAGGTCAAGGAGAAAATATTGCAAGTAGCCAGAAATAAACAGTTTGAGTATTGTGGGAATACAGTCAGGATAACACAAGATCTAGCAGCTTCTACATTAAGGGATTGAAGGTCTGGGAACATGATATTCCAAAAGTCAAAGGAACTAGGATTAAAACCAAGAATCATCTACCCAGCAAAACTGAGTATTATGCTTCAGGGGGGAAATGGTCATTCAATGAAACAGAGGACTTTCAAGAATTCTTGATGAAAAGATCAGAGCTGAATAGAAAATTTGACTTTCAAACACAAGAATCAAGAGAAGCATGAAAAGGTAAACAGGAAATAGAAATAATAGGAGACTTACTAAAGTTGGAATGTTTACATTCCTACATGGAAAGGTAATATTTATAACTCTTGAGTCTTTTCTCAGTACTAGAGTAGTTGAAGGGATTATATACATATAGACAGAGGTCACAGGGTGAGTTGAATAGAAAGGAATGATATCTGAAAAAATAAAATTAAGGGATGAGAGGAATATATTGGGAGGAGAAAGGAAAAATAGAATGGGGCAAATTGTCTCTCATATACAAGAGGCAAGAAAATGTTTTCAATGGAAGGGTAGAGAGGGGAAGTGAGAGGGAAAAAGTGAATCTTACTCTCATCACATTTGGCTTAAGTGCATATTCAATTTGGTATGAAACTCTGTCTTACACAACAGGAAAGTAGGGGAGAAGCAGATAAGTGGGGATTGGGGGGATGGTGGAAGGGAGGGCAAATGGGAGGAGGGTATAATTAAAAGTAAATGCTTTTGAGGAGGGATAGGGTCAAAAGAGAGAATAGGACAAATGGGGGGCAGGATAGGATGGAGGGAAATAGTCTTTCACAACATGACATATGTGGAACTCTTTTGCATAACTACATGTGTACAACATATATTGAATTGCTCACCTTCTCAGTGCAGATGGGTGGGGAGGGAAAGAGGACAAGAAGCTGGAACTCAAAGTGTTTTTTTTTTAATATATAATTTATTTATTTTTCAGTTCTCTACATTCACTTCCACAAGAATTTGAATTCAAAATTTTCTCCCCATTTCTCCCCATCCACCACCCCAGGACAGCATGCACCCCATCCACTCTTTCCTCCAGTCTGTCCTCCCCTCTATTATCCATCTGTCTTCATCCTCCTTCTCCTCTATTTTCCTGTAGGGCAAAATAGATGTCTATACTCCATTGCCTGTATACCTTAATTTCCAGTTGCATGCTAAAACATTTTTTAACATTCATTCTTAAAGCTTTGAGCCCTTATTCTCTCCCTCTCTCCCCACCCACCCTCACTGAGAAAACAAGCAATTCATTATAGGTTATACATGTGTAACAATTCAAAGCACTTCCATTCTAGTTGTTGTAAAAGATTAACCACGTTTCCCTCTGTCCTATCTTGCCCTCCATTTATTCCATTTTCTCCCTTCACCTATCCTCCCACAATAGTGTTTGCTTCTGATTATCCCTTTCCCCAATTTGCTGTTCCTTCTATTTTCTTCCCTCTTCTATCCCCTTGCCCCTTGCCTTCCTGCAAAGTAATGTAGATTTCCACGTTCAACTGAATGTGTGTTGTTCCCTCCATAAGCCAAATTCTATGAGAGTAAGGCTCAATTATTTCCTCTCATCTCCCCCCTCTTCCCCTCCATTGTAAAAGTTCTTTCTTCCCTCTTTTGCGTGATATGATTTGCTACATCCTAAATCTCCCTTTCTCCTCTTCACTTTTTAATTGTAGATACTGGCAATTTGATTTTCCTCTTTTTTAAAAAAAAATCAAATTAGCTAAAGATGTTTTCTCTTTATTTAAAGTCAACTTATAGTTTTGTTAATTCAATGGGGCTTTTTGTTTTTGCTTTAAATTTTGTTGTTCTCTGATATTCAGAATTTATCTTAGTTTTAATTGAGGTTTTATAATTTATTAATTTTCTATTTTTTCATACCCAGTTCACTGATTGTTTGTTCTCTTTTTTGTTGATTAAAGTATCTAGAGATAAAACTTTCCTTTAAGAGACTACTTATGTTGTATCCCCCAAATTTTGTTATATTGTCTCATTATTGTCACGATCTTCAAAGAAATTACCTATTGTTTCTGTGGTTTGTTCTTAGACTAATTCTTTATGATCATGTTATTTAGTCTCCAGTTAATTTTTAATCCTTTCTTCAGTCTTTTACTAACTATAGATGAGGTGCAGCTAGGCAGTGCAGTGAATAAAGCACCAGTTCAGGAGTCAGGAGGACTTGAGTTCAAATCTTACCTCAGACACTGGACACTCACTAACTGTGTGACCTTGGGCAAGTCACAACCCCAATTGCCTCATCCTGGGTCATCTCCAGTCATTCTGGTGAATATCTGGTCACTGGATTCAGATGTCTCGGAGGAGGAGTGAGGCTGGTGACCTGCATAGCCCTCCTTAACTCAAAACAAAATCAAGTGCAAGTCATGTCATTATTTTTCTAATGGTATGGTCTTCTTTGTGCAATGAAGGATGAACACACACACACACATTCCATTCAACAGCAAATTTTATTTTTTTAGGTATTCTCCCTTCATGTTCAGCTCACTTTTTGCCCTCTGTCTATATAATTATGTATATGTATATATATATATATATATACATGCACACATGTATGCATATATATACAGATATACATACATACACACATACACCCATGTACATATACATACACACACGTATAATATACACATACATACATACCCATACACACCTACATATATATTTTTTCCCTCTAACTAGCCTCATACTGAAAGAGGTCTCATGAGTTACTAATAATATCTTTCCATGTAAGAATATAAGCTGTTCTGTTTTAATGAGTTCCTTAAGGCTTGTCTTTCCCATTTGCCTTTTCATGTTTCTCTTGATTCTTATACTTGAAATTCAAATTATCTACTCAGCTCTTGTCTTTTCAACAAGAATGCTTGTAAGTCCTCTATTTCATTGAAATTCTATTTTTTCTCCTGAAGTATTATACTCAGTTTTGCTGGGTAGGTGATTCTTGGTTTTAACCTTATCTCCTTTGAACTCTGGAATGTCATATTCCAAGCCTTTCAATCCCTTAGCATAGAAGCTGCTAATTCTTATGTTATCCTGATTGTATTTCCACAATACTTGAATTGTTTTTTTTCTGGCTGCTTGTAATATTTTCTCCTTCACTTGCAAACTCTGGAATTTGGTTACAATATTCCTATGAGTTTTCCTTTTGGGATCTTTTCCAGGAGGTATTTGGTGAATTCTTTTCACATCTACTTTATCCTTTGGTTCTGGAGTATCAGGGCAGTTTTCCTTGACAATTTCTTGGAAAATGATGTCTAGGCTCTTTTTTCTGCTTTCTTTTTTTAATGCTTATTTATTTGTTTTTAATTTTCAGCATTCATTTACACAAAGTTTTGAGTTCCAAATTTTCTCCCCATCTCTCCCCTCTGCAATCCCAAAAAGCCTTGCATTCTGATTACGCTTTCCCTCAATATGCCCTCCCTTCTATCACACCCCTCTCTTCCCTTATCCCCTTCTTCTGTCTTTTCTTATAGGGCAAGATAGATTTCTACACCCCATTACTCGTATTTCTTATTTCCCAGTTGTATGCAAAAACAATTCTCAAAATTCGTTCCTAACACTTTGAATTCCAACTTCTCTCCCTTCTTCCCTCCCCACCTTTCCCCATTGAGAAGGTAAGCAATTCAATATAGGCTATATATGTGTAGTTTTGCAAAAGACTTCCATAATAGTCACGTTGTGTAAGACTAACTATATTTCCCTCCATCCTATCCTGCCCCCCATTTATTCTATTCTCTCTTTTGACCTTGTCCTTCCCCAAAAGGGTTTACTTCTAATTACTCCCTTCTCCCATTTGGCTTTCCTTCTATCATTCCCCTCACCCTACTTGTCCCCTTCTCCCCTACTTTCCAGTAGTGTAATATAGATTTTCATACCAAATTGAGTGAGCATGTTATTACCTTCTTAAGCCAAATGTGAAGAGAGTAAGCTTCACTTTTCCCCTCTCAACTCCTCCCTTGTCTCTTCCATTGAAAAAGCTTGTTCTTGCCTCTTTTAGGACAGACGATTTGTCTCATTTCATTTCTCCCTTTCTTCTCCCAATATATTCCTCTCTCACCCCTTAATTTTATTTTTTTTAGATTTCATCCCTTCTTATTCAACTCACCTTGTGCTCTCTCCACATATATGTATGTATGTATGTATGTATGTATATATAGATAGATAGATTCACACACACATATGTGCGTGTGTGTTTATAATCCTTCCAACTACTCAAATACTGAGAAAAGTCTCAAGAGTTATAAATATTATCTTTTCATGTAGGAATATAAACAGTTCAACTTTAGGAAGTCCCTTATGATTTCTCTTTTCTGTTTACCTTTTCATGTTTCTCTTGTTTCTTGTGTCTGAAAGTCAAATTTTCTATTTTGTTCTGGTATTTTCATCAAGAATGCTTGAAAGTCCTCTATTTCATTGAATGGACATTTTTTCCCTGAAGTATTATAGTCAGTTTTGCTGAGTAGGTGATTCTTGGTTTTAATCCTAGTTCTTTTGACTTCTGGAATATCATATTCAAAGCCTTTCTATCCCTTAGTGTAAAAGCTGCCATAACCTGTGTTACCCTGATTGTATTTCCACAATATTTGAATTGTTTCTTTCAAGCTGCTTTCAATATTTCTCTCCTTGACCTGGGAGCTCTGGAATTTGGCTACAATATTCCTAGGAGTTTCTCTTTTCAGGTCTCTTTCAGGAAGTGATCGGTGGATTCTTTCAATATTTATTTTTCCTTCTGGTTCTAGAATGTCAGGGCAGTTTTCCTTGATAATTTGATGAAAGATGATGTCTAGGCTCCTTTTTTGTCATGGCTTTCAGGTAATCCCATAATTTTTAAATTGTCTCTCCAGGGTCAATTTTCCAGGTCACTTGTTTTTCCAATGAGATATTTCACATTATCTTCTATTTTTTCATTCTTTTTGTTTTGTTTGGTAATTTCTTGGTTTCTCATAAAGTCATTAGCTTCCATCTGCTCCATTCTGATATTTAAAGAGCTATTTTCTTCAGTGAGCTTTTGATCCTCCTTTTCCATTTGGCTAATTCTGCTTTTTAAAGCATTCTTTTCCTTATTGACTTTTTGGACCTCTTTTGCCAGTTGAGTTAGCCTATTTTTAAAGGTGTCATTTTCTTCAGCATTTTTTTGATCTCCTTCAGCTGTTGACCTGCTTTTCATGATTTTCTTTCATAACTATCATTTCTCTTCCCAATTTTTACTCCGCTTCTCTTATTTGCTTTTCAAAATCCTTTTTGAGTTCTTCCATGACCTGAGACCATAGCATATTTATTTTGGAAGTTTTGGATGCAGAAGCCTTGACTTCCTCTGATGGTATACATTGTTCTTCCTAATGGGAAAGATAGAAAAAAATACCTGTTCATCAAGAAAGTAGCCTTCTATAATCTTATTTTTTCTCCATTTTGGGGGCATTTCCCCAGCCAGGTACTTGACTTTTGAGTTCTTTGTCAAGGGGAGGATATAATCTGGGGACCTGTAAGTTCTCAGTTCCTCTAAGGTGGCACAATCAAGGGAGAGGAGTTTACTCCTCTCCTGGCCTGCACACTGGTCTGGGAGCAACCAAAAACTTTTCTGCTCAGAATCTTCAATTAGAATTCCCTCACCACAACCACTTCCAGCTCTACCCCACCAGCACTCCTCCTCACCCCAGGGCCAAGATCAGGGCTGAGATTCAGATCAGCTGCTCAATTCCCCCAGGAGCTTTAGGCAGAGGTCTCCCAGGGCTGCCACTCACAGCTGAGATTTAGATCAGCTCGTCAATTCTCCCAGGAGCTCTAGGTGGAGGGCTTCAAAAATGGAAGCTACAGCTGCAGTGGCAACTGCTGGCTGTCCTGACCACATTTCCCTCTCCTGGGAAGTAACCCTCCCACTGACCTTTGAAGCTATCCATGGGATTTGTGGGTTGAGCAATCTGGGAATTGCTGCTGCTGGTAGTTCCCTGAAGACTGTTCTGTGTTCTGTCTCTGCTGCACCATGTGGCCCACGCTGGGCCCTGTGCTCTGCACTGGGCTGTGGTCTGTGGGCAGGTTGGTGGTGCAGTGGATAGAGCACCAGTGCAGGAGTCAGGAGGACTTGAGTTCAAATCTCACCTCAGACATTGGACAGTCACTAGATGTGTGACCTTGGGCAAGTCACTTAATCCCAATTGTCTTATCCTGTGTCATCTCCAATCATACTGATGAATATCTGGTCAATGAATTCAGATGGCTCTGGAGGACAAGTGAGGCTGGTGACCTGCACAGCCCTCCCTCACTCAAAACAAAAGTCAGGTGCAAGTCATGTCATTATTTCTCTGATGGCATGGTCTTCTTTGGCAATGAAGGATGAACACATTATTACAGGCTGTGGTCTGTGCTGGGCTGTGCTGTGCTCCCCAGGCTCTTTTTTTGATCATTCTTTTCAGGTAGTCTCATAATTTTTAAATTATCTCTCCTGGATCTATTTTCTAGGTCAATTGTTTTTCCAATGGGATATTTCACATTGTCTTCTATTTTTTCATTCTTTTGGTTATCTTTTATAATTTCTTGGTTTCTCATAAAATTATTAGCTTCCATCTGGTTCACTCTAATTTTTTAAGAACTATTTTTTTTTCAGTGAGCTTTTGAACCTCTTTTTCCATTTGGCTAATTATGCTTTTCAGGTCATTCTTCTCCTCATTAGCTTTTTGAACCTCTTTTGCCATTTGGTTTAGTCTATTTTTAAAAGTGTCATTTTCTTCAGCATTTTTTTGGTTCTCCTTTAGCAAGTTATTGACTTGTTTTTCATGATTTTCTTGCATCACTATCATTTCTCTTTCCAATTTTTCCTCCACCTGTCATACTTGATTTGCAAAATCCTTTTTGAGATCTTCCATAGTATGAGATCATTGCATGTTCTTTGGAAGTTTTGGATGTAGATACCTTGACTTTGATGTTTCCTCTGATGGCATGTTTTGTTCCTCCTCTTCTGAATGGTTGGAAGAAAATACCTTTACACCAAAAAATTAACCTTCTATTGTCTTATTTTTTCCCTGTTGTGGACATTTCCCCAGCCATTTACTTCACTTTTGAATCCTTTCTCAGTTGAAGGGTATGCTCTAGGGACCTGTAAGTTCTCACTTTGTCCAATGTGGCACAATGAAGGGAGAGTAATTTACCTCTCTCGTGGTCTGTCCTCTGGTCTCGGAGCAACCACAAGCACCTTTTTCTGCCTAGAAACTGCGAATAGAAAATTCCCTCACCAATGCTACCATTAGCTCCATCAAGCCAGCACTCCTCCTCACCCCAGGACTGCCTCTCTGAACTGAGATCCAGATCGGTTGCCCAATTGTCCCAGGGTCTTTAGGTAGAGGTCTCCAAAAGTGGAAGCTGCTTGAGCAGTGGCTGCCACCTGCCCTGGAGCCAGGGCTGGGTCCAGACTGCACACCACTGTCGCTGACCTTTGAAGCTATCTTTGGTGTTTGTGGGTTAAGAAATCTGGGAAGCACGGCTGCTACTTATGATTCTTTGCCCTCAAGCCTGCTCCAGACCTGTCCTTGCAGTGTGGTGTGGCCCATGCAGGGCTGCACTCCACTCTGAGCTCAGTGTGATAGACCATTCCTGTCAGTTTTCCAGGCTGTCTTTGGCTGGAAATCTATTTCACTCTGTTGTTTTGTGCCTTCTGCTGTTCTAGAATTTGTTTAAAGTCATTTTTTACAGATATTTTATGTGCTATGGGGGGAGATCTAGAGCAAGTCTGTCTTTCTATTTCACCATCTTGGCTCCACCTTGGAACTCAACTTTTTAAAAACAAATGTTAAAACCTGTTTGTACATGCAACTGGGAAATAAGATATACAGGCAATTGGGTATGGAAATCTATCTTGTCCTACAAGAAAATAGAGGGGATGGGGATAAGAGAAGGGAGGGATGGGATAAAAGTGAGGGCATATTGGGGGAAGGGGTAATCAGAATGCATGTTGTCTTGGGGTAGACAGAGATTAGAGACTGGGAGAAAATTTGAAACTCAGAATCTTGTGGAAACAAATGCTGAAAACAACAAATAAATTAGAATAAAAAACAAGAACAACAAACTCATATCAAAATACTGGGTCAGCAGGGATGATGTGATGCATGAATTCATTAGGACATTCTGACCTCACTCAATATGCCTGCAATCTGCCTCTACCTAATCTTATTCCTAGCTAGAACTTGAAGAGCTGTTTAAGATGTCTGCTGTGGAGGAGGACTGGCCACCCCTCTCAGAATCAGACATTCCTAAACAGAAATGCTCTCAAGGATGTTTTGAGAACAGATCCTTTTCCATCAATCACACATTTAATTGGCAAAATGCCTTCTTGGTTAGAAGGAACTACTAAAGGTGGGTAGTCCTGAGCCATCTTCAGAACTGTGGTATAGACATGTAGCTCAGGACCTTCTTGTCAGAACTATAAAAGCTGACCCAGGACTCCCCAGACAAGTGATCCAGATGGAGATAATTCCCCCACCAGTGCTGATCTATTGTCATAATATTGGATACCTATTGAGATTTACTGATTGTGACATAACTGTTGGGATTTGCTGATTGTTACATAAATATTGGGGCTTACAGGTTGAGACCTATATTGCTATTCACTTTCTGATTGAGACCTTTATTATTATGATTTCCTTAATAAATATTGTAATGTACTATATATATATATAGTCAAATTTTCCATTCAGTTCTGTTCTTTTCATTAAGAATGGTTGAAAGTCCTCTATTTCACTGAAATTCCATTTTTTACCCTGAAGTATTATACTCAGTTTTGCTGGGTAGATGATTCTTGGTTTTACTCATAGCTCCTTTGACCTCCAGAATATCATATTTTAAGCTTTCTGGTTCCTTAATATAGAAGCTGCTAAATCTTGTGTTATGCTGATTTTATTTCTACAATACTTGAATTGCTTCTTTCTGATTTTCTTCTTGACCTGGGAACTCTGGAATTTGACTTCCATATTCCTAGGAGTTTTCTTTTTGGGTTCTCTTTTAGGAGGTGGTCAGGGGATTCTTTCCATTTCTATTTTACCCTCTGGTTCTAGAATATCAGGGCAGTTTTCCTTGATAATTTTTTGAAAGATGATGTCTTTTTGATCACAACTTTCAGGTAGTCCAATAATTTTTAAATTGCCTCTCCTGGATCTATTTTCCAGGTCAGTTGTTTTTCCATTGAGATAGTTCATATTTTCTGCTATTTTTTTCATTCCTCTGGCTTTATTTTATAATTTCTTGATTTTTCATAAAGTCATTAGCTTCCATCTGATCCATTCTAATCTTTAAGGAATTACTTTCTTCAGTGAGCTTCTGGATCACTTTTTCCATCTGACTAGTTCTGCTTTTTAAGGCATTCTTCTCCTCATTGGATTTTTGGCCTCTTTTACCATTTGGGTTAGTCTATCTTTTTAAGGTGTTATTTTCTTCAGTATTTTGGGTATCCTTTACCAAGCTTCTGGCTTGTTTTTCATGATTTTCTTGCATCCCTCTCATTTCTCTTCCCAGTTTTTCTTTACTTCTCTTACTTGATTTTCAAAATCATTTTTGAGCTCTTCCATGACCTGAGGCCATTTTATATTTTTCTTGGAGTGTTTGGACGTAGGATCTCTTACTTTATTGTCTTCTTCTGGTTATGCATTTTGATCTTCTTTGTCACCTAAGCAAGATTCTAAAGTCTGAGTTTTTTAATGCTCTTTGCTCATCTTCCCAGCAAAATACTTGACTTTTTCACTCTTTATCAAGGTATGACTCTGCTTCCAGTGGAGGAGGGGGTGGGTTTTCTGTCCCAGTCTTCAGGATTTTGTACCAACTGTTTGATCCTCCACTTTCTGTGAGCCTAGAGTTCTAGAAGAAGCTCCCACTGCTGTTGCTGCTACTGCCAACTCTCCCACCCTGAAGCTGGGCCAGACCACAATTGGACCATGCTTCTCTTTTATCTAGGTCCCACAGAGTGTTTCCGCTGATCCACTATGCTGTCTCTGGTATTTGTGGGCTGAGAAGTCTAGAAACTGCCCGAGCCGCCCATCATTCAGTCCCCTGAGGCCTGCTCCAAACCTGTCTGTGCTAGCACAGCCCAAGCTGGACTGTGCTCAGCTCTACTCCCAGTTCTATGCATCAGATGCCTCTTGGTGTGTTTCACTCTGTCATTTATGGGTACTGTAGGTCTAGAATTTGTTTCGAATTATTTTACAGGTATTTGGAGGAATTTTGGGGTGAGCTCAAGGAAGTCCCTACTTTTACCCTTCCATCTTGGCTCCCTTTCACCATTTCTTACAGCAGAATAATGTTTCATCATATTCATATGTCATAAATTGTTCAGTCATTCTCTCAATTGATGGACATACTCTCAGTTTCCAGTTCTTTTTTTACCACAAAAATAGTTGTTATAAGCATTTTTGTACATACGAATTCTTTTCCTTTGTCTATGAAGTGTAGATCTAGACACAGTATCACTGGGTCCAAGAGCATGCACAGTAAGAGAAGTAGAGTAAAAACTGGGAAAAGAAATGAGAGTGATGCAAGAAAATCATGAAAAAAAGTCAACAGCTTGCTAAAGGAAACCTACAGAACACCGAAGAAAATAACATCTTTAAAAATAGACTAACCTAAATGGTAAAAGAGGCCCAAAGAACCAATGAGGAGAAGAATGTCTAAAAAGCAGAATTAGCCAAATGGAAAAAGAGGACCAAAAGCTCGCTGAAGAAAATAATTCCTTAAAATTTAGAATGGAGCAAATGAAAGCTAATGACTTTATGAGAAATCAAGAAATTATAAAACAAAACAAAATGAATTAAAAAATAGAAGACAATAAGCATCTCATTGGAAAAGCAATTGACCAGGAAAATAAATCCAGGAGATATGATTTAAAAATAATTGCACTACCTGAAAGTCATGATTTAAAAAAAGCCTAGATATTACCTTTCAAGTAATTATTAAAGAAAACTGCCCTGATATTGTAGAACCAGAGGGTAAAACAGAAATAGAAGGATCCACTGATCACTTCTTGAATGAGAGCCCAAAAGGAAAACTCCTAGGAATGTTGTAGCAAAATTCCAGAGTTCCCAGATCAAGGAGAAAATACTACAAGCAGCCAGAAAGGAACAATTCAAGTATTGTGGAAACATGATCAATATAACACAGGATTTAGAAGCTTCTACACTAAGGGATAGGGTAGGGGTCTTCGAATATGATATTCTAGAGGTCAAAGGAGATAGGATTAAAACCAAGAGTCACCTACCCAGCAAAACTGACTATAATACTTCAGCAGAGAAAATGGAACTTCAATGAAATAGAGGACTTCCAAGCATTCTTGTTGAAAAGACCAGAGCTGAACAGAAAATTTGACTTTCAAATACAAGAATCAAGAGAAGCATGAAAAGGTAAACAGGAAAGAGAAACCATAAGAAACTTATTAAAGTTGAACTGTCTACATTTGGAAAGATGATATTTGTAACTCAGGAGACTTCTCTCAGCATTATGATAGTTGGAGGAAATATATGTATGTGTATGTATATGTGTGTATATGTATGTATATATGTATGTATATGTGTACATGTATGTACAGAGAGAGAGAGAACAAGATGCACTGAATATGAAGGGATGATATCTAAAAAAGAAAATTTAAGATTGAGAAGAATGTACTAGGAGAAAGAGAAAGAGAGGGATAAAATGTAGTAAATCATATCTCATAAAAGAGAAAAGAAAAAGCTTTTACAATGGAGTGGAAGAAGAGGAAAGTGAGAGGGAATAAGTGAATCTTCCTTTCATCAGATTTGGCTTCAGGAGAGAATTACATACACACTCAATTGGGTATGGAAGTTTATCTTACCCTATAGGAAAGCAGGGTACAAGGGGATAAGAGAGGGTGGATAATAGAAGGGTCAGCAGATTGGGGGAAGGGGTAATTGGAAGCAAACACTTTGATACAAGGACAGGTCAAAGGAGAGAATTGCTTAAATGGAGGGTGGGACAGGATAGAGGGAAATATAGTCTTTCACAACATCACAGTTATGGAGGTGTTTTGCATGAGCACACATGTATAATCTTTATCCAATTGCTTGACTTCTCCATGAGAATGGGTGGGGATGGGGAAAAGGAGAGAATGTGGAACTCAAAGCTTCAAAAATGAATGTTAGAGGTCATTTTTACATGCAGCTAGGAAATAAGACATATAAGCAATGAGGTATAGAAATCTACCTTACCCTACAGGAAAATAGAAGGGAAGAGCATAAGTGAGGAGTAGTGATAGAAGAGAGGGAAGATTGGAGAAAAGGGAAATCAGAATATATGCTGTCCTGGGGTGAGGGTAGGAGAGAGATGGGGAGAAAATGTGAAATTCAAATTTTTGTTGAAGTGAATGTTGAAAACTGAAAATAAATAAATTTATATATATATATGTGTGTGTATATATACACATATACATACATGCATATACACATATGTGTATACATATGTGTGCATGTATATGTGTGTGTATGTGTGTGTGTATATATATATATATATATATATATATATATATATATATATATATATATATATATATATATATATACACAAACAAAAAGAATTTTTCAAGGTTGACTAAAACTCTTGCAATACATCTGTCTCTCAGATACCTGGAGACAGATTAATACCCCTTATTGAGAAGTCTTAAGCCTTTAATAATTTACTTTCTCTTTGGTGGGCTCCTGAGTTTCCCAGAAGGGAGTTCTTGAACCTTAGTGGATTTTTTATCTTCTGGAGTAAGCTCTTGGCCTTAGGCCAAGAGAGTGCTTCTCAATTTTAAAAATCAAGAAGGAAACTTCCCATTAAAGTGTAGGGAAGCTCTTCTTCCCAGTCAAAAAGGAGGCAAGCAAAATATAGCCATTACAGGTGTAGTTGTTTTTCTGTAGCTATAGCATGGTCTCTGGAGACATTTTGTGATCAAACTGGGATTAGCAATATCCTCCCCTCTCCATCCTTTTAATAAGAAGAAAGATGGTCTCCAGGTCTTATCATAATACTATCCTCTATTAATCCATAAAGTGAGCCCTGTGAAAAAAGAATCAATCTACCTGCAGCCACACCTACACTGGGGGAGTATGGTACTGTAAACCCAGTCATTGAAAGCAAAGGTCAATAGGGGAATTCTTCATATTACCAGGAGCTTTCACTTGTACCAAAAGTGCCAACATTTCTCAATAACCCATGGGCTTTTCTGATACTGGAAACTGTTCCTCTCTCCCTAAATTTTAAACACTGTGAATAGTCAGAAGGGACTCCTACTGAGAATTCCTGAACTTTGATTAAATCCACAAAATAGGTACCCAACCTGTGGCATGACTGTTCAGGCAAACTACCTGACCCCTATGAAAGGATTACTGAAAAAATAAATGATTAAAATCTTAGAAGGGCACTCTCAGAAGCCATATATCTATTAGCTACACAAGTATCTAAATTAGAAATTGGACTGGCAAAAAAATAGACAACTTTTTAACTTCTCCAAATGGAAAAGTCCTTTACCTGACAAGGAGAGGTAAAATTCAGAGGCTGCTATTGAAGCCTCAAACTAGCACCAATGAAGAAACCTAATAATCATTGTCTTAACTAAGACTTGTAGGGATGCCCCCCCCAAAAGGTTCTTCATCTGTGTGTTTGTTTCTATGTGTGTATGTATGTGTGTGTGCACGCGTGTGTGTGTATGTGCATGTGTGAGTAGGTGGGAGAGAGAGGTTGGGGGATATACATCTCAAAATTTTTCCTTGAACACATTTAAGAATGTGTGTGTGAAACTAAAAAGAACAAAATTAGGGTACCAAAAGGAACTCAGGAAAACTCCTTAAAGTATGGGATAACAGGGAACTCTCAGCTAAACCAGCGATGACTAAAAAAAAAAGGAATCAGTTAGATATTGTGATGTCTCATTTTAAATGTAGAAAAATTCAGGTGAATCATTTTGACTTTAGTTTGATACCTTTGACTATCATAAGCTGAAAGACTTAGTCTTACCAGATAAAACACAAAACAGCTTGAATATTGATTCTTGTAGCGTAAATTAGCTCATTCTTTAAATTTAAGTCATCTGATGGCATCATACCTTTTCAAGAAACTGTTAGTCATGATTTTGTGGTTCTTATTAGATGTGGTTCTTATTAGACAACATATTAACTTTCCTAGATTTGATGAGGACCTCAAAGCAGCTATGGGCCACTTTCAAGCCATATCTAGAGATATCTTACTTGGGAAGATGTAATTGATTTGATGGTAACCCTGCACTCCACAGAAGAAAGACAAGTCATCCTAGGAGCAACAGAAAGGTTGGTTCTGGTGAAGAAGGAGGTACCTGACCCCAAAGGTCTCCCTACTGTTTTTTACAAGATTTACATTGACACCCCAATGATCAAGATGATTACATTAGATCAAAATAGGTCAGGTGATCTTTTCTTAAAAATATGAATGATTATGTAGCCCCTCTAGAGACCTAGAATAAGTTCTAGGAGACAGTGCAAGAACAGGGTGAGACCACCGATCATTTTTATGATAGACTGTACAAGGACACTTTGCCATATGAAGATGCAGGTAAAGAGTAAGAGATGTGAATCTCAAAGAGAACTTTTTTCCCATATTCCTAGAACCTACCTTCAGTTATCTCATTCCACTCCTATCCTCCCAAAGATAACTCCATGTTACCCTTAAGGTTGAGGTTACACTGTATGATTGTTTGTAGATACTGGAGCCTCTAAATCAGGCCTAATAAGTAAGCCTGATTCTAACTGTGCTTCTATTGGGTCTTTAGATATTGTTGGAGTTTTAAGGAAAGCCTCAGCATGTTCCTAAATTGTCACCTCCCATGGTTTCCATGGATCTCTTTTCTGCGTAAGATTCCTTTCTCCTTGTGCCCAAATCTTCCTGTAAACCTATTGTGATGCAATCTTCTGTTGCAAACTTAAAGCTACTATTTCCTTTTCCTTGATGCTAATCTGTCCCTATGGGCATCGGGACAATATTTGACATTAGGGCAATGTGTTTAAAAAAAACTTCAAAAATAAGTTTTTGTCCTCAAAGTGTACTTTGATCAAGATTTCTCTGTATTGGTCTTGAATGCAATCAATTTAGAATGTCAGCAATTAATATTTAAAAATATATGCTACTACTGTAAAATCATTGTATAAGAAATGTTGAGAACTGAAAAATGCAACTCTCTTGATTTGGAAATTATAGAATATTATCTGGGTATTTTAAAGAAGATAGAGGGATATTAACTCTATCCAGATTGTGAAAAGTGAAGAGTAAGTCATTTTTTGATTTGGAAATCAAATTTGATTTGGAAAAAG